>NC_063341.1:49855116-50004041 GCF_021869965.1 Rhincodon typus | reverse complement strand
TTGTTATCTCAGATTTTCCAGCATCTGCGGTTTCTACTATCTCTCTCCAGGACAGTTTGAGAATTTGACTAAAAAAGCTTTATGAATTGACACATTGAATATAAAAGCAAGTCAGATATCATAAACTTTGAATATAACTGATTCAGCCTCAACTGGGAAACCATGTCCAAACCTGAGCAGCACATTTTAGGATGGATGTGAAGAGGGCTCAGAAAATATTTACAAGAGTTCTACCAGAAATGAAGAATGTCAGTCACATGTAGGCCAGGCAGAGTTGACAGATACCCTTCCCTAAAGGACATTTGTGAACCAGATGCATTTTCATAACAATTGACAATGGTTATGTCGTTGCCATTAGTCCTTCTCTTCCTTGTTTTGTATTTTTATTGAACTCAAATTTCACCATCTGCCAGGATTAGCCTGGGGTCCTGAATCACTAGTTCAGTGACATTACCATTAAACTGATAGGAAGAAAAAGAGAAGGGTAACAGGTAGAGAAATGAACACCTCCAGTTGAAGAGCATGCAATAATATAGGCCAATTATTACTGGAAAATGAGCTTAATATTTTATCATTCATTATATTCATTTGAAACTGAAAATAACATAACAAGTTGTTACAGCTTGAATTATGTTTAACATTTGGTTTATTCAACTTGCATTTCACCCCAACCTATTCTCCTCCTTCCTAGAATTGATGAATATGTGCATTGTGGAACTTAGACTGAAAAGATTTGACAGTTAAAAAAAAAAGTTGTAGTTGCTCAGCAGCTCAAGCAATCTCAATGAGAAAAGAAACAGAATTAACATTTCAGGTGAGTGACCTTCTATCAGAATACACGGTTGACTTCCAGTTCATGTGGAATTTGCTGATACTAGCAGTTGAGGTGCTTACTCCGATAAACTTCCCACTCCTGATGATTATCCATTATACAGACGTTTAAGGAAGATGGAATCTGGTATTGTTGGTGAGGTAGAATCAGCTTTGATTGTAGTGCCTACGTATTTGAATAGCATGTCAACAGAATGGAATATTACCAGAGAGCAGTCAGTGCCAATATAAACATAACCCAGTATATTAAAACCTTCAACATACGAGAGCAGACGAATGAGAAACCACCTCAAACATCTTCGTGTATCTCATCCTTTCCCTCCCATAACCAGTCCACTACCAATATTAATTGTAACAAGAAAAATGTGATGAAAAGTGTGTGATTTATATTTAATCTCATTTTTTAAGAAAAGAGCTTGAATTTAAAACAAGTGGTATATGGTGTTGGTTTATTTTTGTGAAGGAGTTTAAAAATAAACTAGGCCAGTCTGTCCAGAACCATTACTTTAAACTATTATGTGCCTATGGAGTATTAATGGAAGCTTGTTTATACTGTGGTGTTTATGACTAGAAAGAGAAAGGATCAATATCAACAGTTTAGCAGAGTCTAGAATGAGCAGCTTTTTTAAAAAAAAATTCAAAAGCTGTTGAGCAGTTTGAAGAAGACCTGACTAAAATTAGCCATAAGTAAAATCTCTTCAATAAAAAGGGACAGTGTTCAGAGCAGTTAAGGAAATAAGAGTGGAAGTGTGCAGCTTGTGAAACGTCTGGACGAGGTGTGTTTGGTTATAACTCTGCAGATAATTAGAAAACTGAGAAAGTCTAAATTCTCAGTTTTGCGTATATTCAAGAGAAAAGGCCTCACAATTCTGCACTCATGAATGCTTATGATTTAGTGACAGGCCTCCATGTTAAATTGAAAAGAAACAAAATATGATTATCAGGCCAGATTTCATTCCAGGATCTAACTTTTCCAGTAGTAACATCAGCTGGAATTATAACACCAAACTGAGCTCCTTTGGCTACTCTTCATAGGTCATTGATTTGGAATGGTAGAATTTTAGACTCATTGAAGGAACAAAACCTCAAACCACAGCCTCTTGAACTGCAAACTAATGCCAACAGGGTTATAATATGCTGAACGTGGAGCTAAAGGTAGGACCATAAGAAGAAAGCTATTCAAATTATTTATTATTCCGTGTCACTGGCTTAAGTAAAACCTCTTTCCTTACTGCTGACTGCACACAGCTTGTTTTTTTTTAGTGGAGAAAAGAAAGAAATGTTGTTGTTTGATTATTTGACATAGTACACATTGATGTGACTTAGCTTCTTTCTGCCTGGCTGAAAAAATTGACAGCTTCAAAAAAACAGCGGCCATTGTTCTTGCAGAGTGACCATCCAAACCTCCCACCTTCCATCGCGCACACATGCACTCATACTTACACATGTCTCCTCCAAGCCAAAAGCCCACCTCCCCACTAATCTGTAACATGCACTTCCCCCCACCCCCTCAACTTTCCGTTTAGGCACCTGCTATGCAGTCACAACAAGATTAGAACTCGACTTGAGAGGGCAAGGGTCAATAGTCATTACCTCGGAGTAACCACCGTGGAGGGAAAAACAATATCTGTATCATTGAACAGCAGATGTGGGAGCCAGCCACACGATGCTGTGAGAGCAGTCAGCTGGATAAGACTAACACTACTGATAGGACCAGTAATCAAAACAAAGCCTCCCCCTTGACCCTAACAAGGAAAGACTTTGAGGAAAAATAAATTATTTCAAACAGGTTTGCATATTTTCAGTGGTGCTGTAGGTCCAACACTCAACCTGATAGGTATTCTGCAGTAAACACATGGGCTCACACACAGAGCAGAAAATAATTGCTTTGAAATATTAGCATTAGCTAATAATTGTAGTGAATAGACAGCCAGTCTTAAAGGTGACTGTCTCTAATGAAGGACACACAGTGTATGGTTAGCAAGGATTAAGGCTGTATGTTGTTCAGAGGGTTTTGCTCATCAGCAAAAAGCCCTCCTATACAGAACAAAAAGAAAAATTAAAACTATAAGAGCAGCTTTAAATCTGCAATGGTTCATGCAATATCATTGCTTCAGTAAAACGTATGATCTACCACTAAGGATAGCTGTATGGCTGTGCAATGTTTGGGCAGTCTTGGGGGCCTATGGAATTTGATTGTACTTCAGCCACTGTTGTTACTAAGGTCATGTTCAATTTGAAGTTGAATCTACAATATATACACAATAAAAAAAAGGGTGATTCTAAGTACCCACAATTGTTGTTGTTTCACGTCCTTGTATTTGAAAATGGCAATCCTTCATTAACTTGCCTTAAAAATTTGATCAACAAACAAAATGTTGTTCTTGTCTGTTTCAGGCACCTGGAAACTCATAGTATTCATATGACAGGTGTGCATAATAGGGTAAATTGTGCAACTTCACTTTGGCCAGGTAAAGATTCTGCAGCATCTGTTACAATTTTGGTCTATTGTTTGACTCTGGCACACTAAGAATGTGGATTGAAGAAGTGCAAATGTGTCACTAATATGTTGTATCAAAATTACATGTTGATGAATCACTGGACAGTGGATGATAAAGGGACTGGGTGTTTCAATAACAGAATAATGCCGGAACTCAAAATATGTTTGTCCTCACTCCTCTGTAACAAAGCAAATATCTAGCTAATGTGAATTGGTTTATCTAACAGTCCACTTTGTCAAATCACATCGATATATTTATTAATTATGATTTTTTCCATTTTTTGCCTCTTATTGGTCACCTCCTGCCATGCATACTACTCATCATTCTGATTACTATGAGGATTGTACATGATTTACTCCCAGAGTGAAGAATAGCAGGCACAGACAATTTAACAGGCTGGCCACCCTCATTTCTCAACAGTACCTCAATCTTTATAGTCTTTTCCAATTGACTCCATCATAGGCTATTACTAACCACAGTTGTCACCAAAGTAAGAGCGCTTATTTTGAAATTGCCTGGACAAAGCAGACAACTAATCCTGAGTAGAGTAATCCTGACTAGAGTATTTCCTTGATTTCAGACATAACTTTAGAAGAGAAAAAAAAAATTTGAAAGGCAGGATTGAGAAATTTCAAATATTCATCTATTTATATTTCACTCATACAAAGCTTTCTCCAGCTCTAGAAACATTAAGGCCATGTAACCCCCTCAAACAATAATGAAGATATTTCACAACAAGTCTTACATTTCTTTCTTCAGAACACAACTTGTGTTTTGACTTTTCTTTTAACTGTATCCTGCCCAGTAGTTTCCTGATGTCACACTATTTGTTCCAAGGCATTGTATAAACTTTAGCGCCACGCTTTCCTGGTATCACAGAAATTAACATGCCAACCATATTGTGGGTGATTTTCACAGAATACTTTAGATGCTAAAAAGGTGGTCAAGGTGGGGTCTTAAGTTGAAATGCCAGTTTAACCTACATTCAGCACAAGATGACATCTTGATAAAGGAACTAATGCCAGCTCTAAAAGTCAGTCTGAAGGCAGCAAAACAGTTGAATGCCACTTAAAATGCTACTAGTGCTCATTCGAGGGGATGCATGGCATATAGGTGACTACAACCTCAAGAAACCCCTCTCTCCTAACAGTAACCAGCTGTTCAGGAGGAAATGAAGCAGTGATGTTGATTAAAAGTTGTAAGGATACTCAGTACTTCTTGTTATTAATATTAATATTAGACATGTGAGATGGATCTTGAAACACATTGGTGGTTAAAACCCCAACGGAGACTAAAGATTTTTAAACAGTTATTTAAATTCCAATGACGCATTGAAAGGATGGCACCACAAGATTTAATGTTTTGAACCTTTTACTGTAACAACCAAACTAAAAGGAACAATAACTAAGCACTATTTTGGGAGGCAACTTTCATTCTAAACAGAATTTCATCGTCAATGCCTGCCTTTGCTGAGAGGAAGTTCCCACAGGAAGGGCAAACATCAATGATGAAATTTAACATGGCATTCAGCATGCCACCATAGCCATCAATTGTCAGACGAAAACAGAGTTCAATGACAAAAACCCCAAGCACGACACCAAGCTCAGGGTCTGCAAGGAAGCAGTGTTACCATTCTTCCTTTTTATGTTGGAGGCATGGGCAATGTACAGCAGACATCTCAAAACTCCTGAGAAATATCACCAGGACTGCTTTTATAAAATCTTGCAAATTCACCAGGAGAACAGGGACTCCAATATCAGTGTCTTCTTTCAGGCCAACATCCCCAGTATCAAGATTTCATAGAATCCCTACAGTGTGAAAACAGGCCCTTCAGGCCAACAAGTCCACACTGAACCATCCCCCTATAACCCATCTAATCTACACATCCCTGAACACTACGGGCAATTTAGCATGGCCAATCCACATAGCCTGCCCATCTTTGGACTGTGAGAGGAAACCGGAGCACCCGGTCAGGCATGCCTGACATAAGACTTTCACAAATTCTCTACTCAGAGTTTTATTATGGCAAGCAGTTACCAGAGGGCAGGGGAAATGCTCGATGATATCATCAAAGCCTCACAGAAAAAGATGCACTATCCCGACTTTAGCCCAAGATTTTCCGAACTGGAGACAAGGCATCTGTGAAGGAGCAAACCAGTTTAAACGTCTCTAAAAGATTGACCAAGGTGGAGGTGAAATGCAAACAGGGATAGGAGAATTTGGATAGTCAAGCATCCCAACCACCCACTTCAGCAAACATGTGCCCAACTTGTTGCATGGTTTTCACATCCAGTATCAGATAGCTAGTCACCACAGGAACCTCAACACTGGAGAGGAAGAAAGTCATCCCTGATCCAAAGGGACTGCTTAAGAGGCAGAGAAAGAGATGGGGAGGGAGAGAGAGATGGAGGGAGAGTTTATGAAAATTTTTATCATTTCAATTTGAAAAAGAGTAACAATCCTCAGCTATTAACATTGTCACTTAAATACACACTTCATTCTTCCAGAACTAGTACAAAGGTTTTTTGCTGCTGCCAATGGCTTGCTTACTTTTCTCATTCCTCACCAGGTAACTTATGAGATGTGACTTTCACTGTGAGGGGCACACAAGTCAATTCTTCCTTCTTGTAAAAGATAGGCAAACTTGCCACTCCCCTTTAAATACACATGAACTCAGTCTGGTTAATCAGAACATGAGCTCCCACCTGCATTCTGAATAGTGAACAATAGGATCAGAATTTTCACTTCTTCAGGTGAAGGACTAGCTTCTTCTATCTCCTGCCCACTGTCCCTCAGAAGTCTGTAGATGGACTTATAACAGAATATTTCAGGGATATCTTAGAAAACCTATAACCCAAAATTACAGAGATAGTAGGAACTGCAGATGCTGGAGAATCTCAGATAACAAGGTGTAGAGCTGGATGAACGCAGCAGGCCAAGCAGCATCTTCAGAAAAGAAGAAGGGTCTAGGCCCGAAACGTCAGCCTTCCTGCTCCTCTGATGCTGCTTGGCCTGCTGTGTTCATCCAGCTCTACACCTTGTTAACCCAAAATTACAATTACTTTTTATGGACCTTTCCCCCTTTCAAAGTTCATCTCCATGGTAATATGAATCACGTGGACGTTGTTTTGAAGTGGCAGTTCGTCAGTGCTTTGAGGTGCCTGCTTCAGCTTGTCTACATTGGGATAAACCATCACTTTAGTTACAAGTTTGACATCATGGTTTTCAGATATTCTTTTCCAAAGTTGGTTTAAGACTGAACTGGAACATCAATGACAATGATAAATTTTGTCATCTGTTTTCCTTCATTGAGGGGAAGCTTCAAAGGTACAGCAAATTGTCCATATTTTCTAGGATTTTGCTGTTGATTTTAATTTTGGGGGAGGTGAGGTTGTCGTTGTGCTGCAGGAGCACACTGAAGGATGGCCTTCATTCCCTGGATGTTTAGGGGAATGCCCATTTTCTCATGTGCTTTGGAGAACAGGTCAACCCCCAATGACCTGGAGTTTCTAAGTGAGACCGCATACAAACTCAGCTGCAAACTGAAGCTATGACTGAGATTGGATTGGTTTTGGTTTTGTGGTTGAAGATGACGTGGATTGAAAGTGACATGGGTTGAAAGTGACATGTGTTGAACAGTTTTCTGTCTATTATGTATGTTATCTCCAGGTCTGTGGCTAACTTGCTGGAGCTGAGATGCAGTGTTGCATTGCGGCAATGAAAATGAAGAACAGAGTTGGAGCAATGACATTGCTTTATTTTAGCCCAGTCTTTAAGGTCATCATATTTGTTGCAATCCCTTGGAGAGGATCACAGTTTTTATGTCATCATGGTGTAGGTTGATAATGGTGACAAATATTGCAGCCAAAACTAAAGAGCATACTGTATAAGCTTTCGTGGTTAACTGTGTCACAGCATTTGAGAGGTTGAGAAAGGGCATGCACACTCGTTGGTGTTGTTCGTTGCATTTTTCTTGAATTTGTCAGTCAATGAAGATCATGTCTTTGGTGCCTCTTGACGGACAAAAAGCAGACTGTGACTCTGGAGGAGTTCCTCAGCCATTCGGAGGTGGCAATTGAGAAGGATCCTTGAGATGATCTTCAATGTGGCAGAGAGCAGGCAGCCTCCTCCATCATTACTACAATAAGACTTGTTCTCCCTCCTTCAATACAGTCAAGATCATAGCTTCCCTGAAGTCCCCTGGCATAGTCTTCATCCCAAATGAAGGGTACGAGATTGTGCAGCCATTGCCAGAAGCGTATTCTTCAGTTTCAGCAGGGATTCCATCTTCTTCAAATGCAAGCTGTCTATCAGTTACTAACTGGTTTTTACAGCCTCATTCTGGGTGAGGTAAGTAAAGACTGACCCACACAGGATACCGAGAAAGGAAGTTTAGGATATTAAAGTTCAAGAGAGAGTCAACTGAAAGGTCCTTCAAAATGGTCTTTTCAGTGGTTGTTAATGAATAAGCCACACATGTTATTTGTGTTTGTGAGCTGTTGGATCCCCTGCTTTCTTTTCACCTGCCATTTGCTCTTTATATCCTACATTTTACGCTGTACCACTGCCTTCACCTAGCTGTAGGACTGCTGTTTTTCTCTTGAGCCATTAAGAAGTTTTCAGTCAATGCAAGTTCCAAATCTGTTAGCAAAAAAAAAAGTCATTCCAACAATAGCATCCTCTCTCAAGCTTACTTGCCCAGCACTACAATCTTAATCACTTAGAATCATTTCCATAGGGTCATGCATCTGGCACAGACTCCTTGGTCAAAATTTGGTCATGTCTGGAGACTCCAGGGATCAGTGGGAATGCTTTGGGAATGTTCTCAATTCATTTCTGAAGAGGGATACATCCCTACTGACTGATGGGAGTCCAGGCTCAAAACCAACTAAACTGGAGAAGGCTCATCTGTGAAGACACAAATACACTGAGAGACTTTGTTGAGAATATGCACAGGAGAAGACATTAGAGAGAATCCACAAACCTCCAAATAACCTGTCTACCCAACCTATCTAGGGTTTAAAGCTTAGTCTTATTAGCTATCTAACAGCTCATCAAACTTGCATCAAAGCAAGTTATCTTTGATTGCAATAAGCTATCTAAGAAAAGAAAAAGAGGTATCCAAGTAAAAATTGTAAATATCAATGTTCTAGGTCCCTAACTCTGTCTTGGAAGTACACAGATAGTTCAAAATATAACCACGATAAAATTTGACATTCCCTATGTGACTTAAAGACTAACAGTCAATCCATTGTAATCACAACTGCTTTTACCATTATCCACAGCTGTGAACACCAGTATTTTCTTCCTCGTAATGTGATTTTTTAACCAGCAAGCCCAGCAGGCTTGGCACTGCAGAATTCTGAGCAACACACATCACCTCTTTTATTTCTCCATTTTATCTTAAATGGAAGAGACACAACCAAAATACAATAATCTTGTGACGTTCATTATTGCAACAGTGGAACACTTTGGAAAGACTTCGCTGACACTTCAACAACACTTAATCTGAAATTATCTGAGGAGTTAATCGAAAATGGAAAGGTGCTGAGGTACTGTACATTCTTAGTCACAAGGACAAATGAAGTGTTTGATCATTGGCATCTTGCTAGGGATGCCTCTTGATCTGGATGAGAAAATTGGTGGAAAACAAGAAGCTAGGCAGAGGAGCAGAGGGCACAAGATATGCTCTGGATGCCTTCCACCAGGACCTCAAGGCCATATCTGTTAGCCTGTGCACCTAAGAGATCCTACCATATGCTGCTGCATGGTGGTAGAGAGAAGGATGACTCTTTCAAAGAGTGTCATTCATGGTATTTGAAGTTCTGTGAAATACACTGAGCCATTACATTACTTACCGTAAAGTACCCAAGTAATACTATATGGTTTGTATAATGCTTACATATTTCTATTACTCCTTTTTACATACATAATACTTAGACATGTCTTTGATAACATGATTGTCATAAAATGAAATTTATACTGATGATTTTTATAATAATGCAAAGTTAATTTGAAAGTACGTGGTAACACAAGATCTGCAACAAATCTCATGATAATAGTTTATTTTATTGGTAGCTTGTATGCAGTAATGTTTGTACAATCAGACAATAATCAAGGACTTGGATTAAGAATTTAATGTAAGTTTGTAAAAGAAGGTTTTTAACAAGCATTCTAATGCAAAGTTCATGGAATAAAAGTTTATTATTATACAAGATAGTTATTAACAACGTAATCATGAAAAAAATCTATGGGATACTAAACTACTAATACTTGATGAGTTTATTTAAATTGGCTCACTGGTGAGTCTGAGATTTTAACTCATTTATTTTTAAGGGGATGATAACAGAGACCTAATGTAAAAAAAAAAGTATTGACAGCTGCATGTTTATAACACACATGATAATTTTAAGGCCTCTGTTTACAATGCTTTTTTTCATATGAGGACTTCTTATAATGGAGAAATATTTGCAAATTTTGCACTTCCAATAGGAAGACATGCTCAAAAGGAGCAAAATAGTGTTGGGGTAATCACTGAAGTTGTAGCTCAGTTGGCTAGATGTCTGGTTTGTAATGCAGAGTGACGCTAACAGCGTGGATTTAATTCTTGCACTAGCTGAGGTTACCAGCTCCTTCTAAACCTTACCCTTCGCCTGAAATGTAGTGCCCTCATGTTAAATCACTTCAGTTGTCTTTCACCAATGACAGTGTAGGACTACGGTGACTTTACCTTTACAATATTGTAGCTTTTTCGCCAATCAAAGCTTTACTCAGATGTGGGCTTAAGAGGAAGGATTCTATTGGTGAATTTGCCTTATGAACTGGATATGTCACTGGTTGAAAAAATAGATTTTAATGTGAAATAATTCAATTATAATTTAGACATGGGTTGTAGGTATGGGATTGTTTAAAACCCAGTCTGTTAATATCTTGATCCATTACGGTGGCTCAGTAGTGAGCACTTCTGCCTCACAGCACCAGGGTCCCAGGTTCAATTCCACTCTCGGGTGACTGTCTGTGTGCAGTTTGCATGTTCTCCTGGTGTCTGCATGGGTTTCCTCCAGGTGCTCTGGTTTCCTCCCACAGTCCAAAGATGCGCAGGTTAGGTGGATTGGCCATGCTAAATTGCCCATAGTGTTCAGGGATGTGTAGATTAGGTGGGTTATAGGGGAATGGGTCTGTGTGGGATGCTCTGAGGGTCAGTGTGGACTTGTTGGGCCAAAGGGCCTGTTTCCACACTGTAGGGATTCTATAAAGTGAGCTTATTTTTTCAAAACAAGTCAAATGATTTGAGAATGGAAGAGTCAGTGTGAAACTAAAACTTGCTAATGACATTGTGCAGGAACACAACAAGCCAGGCAGCATCACAGGAGCAGGAAAGTTGACGTTTCGGGTTGGGACCCTTCTCAAAACGTCAATTTTCCTGCTCCTCTGATGTTGCCTGGCCTGCTGTGTTCCTCCAGCTCCACACTGTGTTATCTCTGACTCCAGCACCTGCAGTTCTTGCTATCTCTGAATAACCTTGTGCAGCATTTTTTTAAAAACACTTAACTTTATCATTAAAATAATAAACAGAGGAACTAATGCAAAAATGCTAAACATATAACGTTCAGGCACAAAACTCTGCTGTTTGCAATTTGGTTCCCAAGCCTTTGGTTTTATTCAGTGTCACCCATCTCCATTCACAAAAATCTTTTCACAGCAAATGCCATTTTCAGACCACACCCGCAAGCTTACCCAAGGGCTTCTCATACCATTGCCACAAGCATCCTTTCCCCAAATCTAGCTGCTTTGTTCCCAAGTAAGTAAAAACAGTATCACAAATGTCCAAAAATGTGCTATCTCTGGAAGCATAATGCATTAGTTTTAGATCTTAGCATTCACCTATTTGTTGCATTTGTTGTTATTGACTTTGATTCATGTTCCCCTCTCTCCCACATCATGCAACAGCTACTTAGCCCAAAGGCAAGTAGGGAACAGTGAATTCCAGCATTAGAGAAGGGTGACCTATTCAGCAATGTTTTACATGCCATCTCAAGAGACAACTGACACACTTTCACTGAACGGTTCCTTTCCCCTGCCATCAATATCACAGCACAAGGTACATCAGTATTTCAGCCGGTACAATTCACTGCCCCAGATGCTTTTCCCTACCCATACATAAGTTCAAGTACAGCAAGCTGGAAATTCCAATGTATCTGTATAAAAATATTTCTTAACAATGCAAAATCCAAGCTGAAAAATTAGCTCCCTAAACTTAACACTCACCTTTGTTACTCATTCACGTACAGATGAACTTCATGCTGCAATAGAAGGTGAGTTATGAAAAGAAGGAAAGCGGAATAAAGTTGATGATCCTGGACCTGAAACTTTCAAGAAATAAATTAATGAGAAATCCGAAAGGGATTTCCAACAAGGTGAACAGCAAGATATCCAATATAAAATAAACCGTGGAACCTAAATCCCATGTGCTCACCAGGTTAGAAAAATATAGTCCCAAAGTAGGTGAAAATGCTCACTGCCAAGGGAAGTGAATTAGCCAAAAAATTCATTTATGCCCCAGCTCCAATTCTAAACAGTTCCTACATCAAGCTGTGTTCAACTGTTTATTTTTCCTTCTTAAATTTATTTACTCATAGTTCCCCACATGTCTAAAAGAAAGTTCAAAATGTTTTCTTTAAGAGTTCTAAAGAGAAAAACACATGCAATAGGGTGATAGCTGGCGGCCCCGTGTGCCGCATGTAACATATGTGTCGTGTTACTCAATTGATACTTTGTCTTACAATAAAGGCATATTAAAAATGACTAGATCATAGCTCCAGCATGGTTTCCAAGTCCCAAGTTGATGGCTATAACCATGGAATGAACTCTGGGACCACCCTGTTGAAACCAGATGATTGAACTGGAGGTAAAAAAGATGTGATACTTTAAAAACAGCCTCTGTCTCGGGGACAGAGACACTTCAAGTAATGTTTCATTGTGCTACAGTGAGAAAGGGTGTAAAGTATTGCCTGATTAAATATACGGTACAAATAGCTATCTGACAGCAAAACTGATAACATCACCATCAAATAATCTATGCTTTTATTATGCATTTTCAGTTGATTCAATACAATACTTAAAGTAAATTGTACATCTCCTTCAACAATTTCTCCCATTTTTAGCAGGTATATTTTTGCAGGCAGCAAGTATCTTGAACTTCAACTGAGGAACCATGATGATATTTGAACTTAAGACGGTGTATTTTCAGGTTGGTCCACCACAGTGGGATATTGTACTTGTCCACATGTGCATTTTGAGGAATGGCCAGTGGATTGCACTCAGATCAATTCGGTTAATTCAGCTTAGGTTTAAGATTAAACCTGGGACCTTCTTACTTTTGTACAACTCAGCTGTTCATTGCTTTAACCAGCTCAGCTAGCAGGAGACACTATGCATTTTTCTGATTTTGTTAATTTAAAATATTGAAATGCCAATGTTGATTGAACGAGGAAAAATCAATTCAACGCACCTTTACGTAAGCATGTCCAATTTAACCTAATGTATGTGCAACCACCACCATCCCTGCTAAGTAATATAATAACAATTGAAACATCTCTACATCATCCCTCAATTGACTCTCTCGTCTGCTGCTTATTTTTAAAATTCTTTCATGGGATGTATTTGCTACAACATGTGTTGTTCATTCCAAATTGCCCTTGAGAAGGCGATAACCAACCATCTTCTTGAACTATTGCAGTCCACTTAGTGTGCTGTTAGGAATGGGGTTCCAGGACTTTGATTCATGACAGTGAAAGAACAGCAATATGATTCCAAGTCAGAATGGTGTGAAGCTTGGAACAGAACTTCCAGTCGGTGGTATTCCGATCAGCTTGCTAACCTTGTCTTTCTGGACAATAAATATATGGGTTTGGATGATGCTGCTGAAGGAGACTTGATGGGTTGCTGCAGTGCACCTTGCAGATAGTACACACTGCTGCCACTCTGTGTTAGTAATGAATGGTCCACAATTAGGCGCCTGCTTTGTCCTGAATTGTGACAAGCTTCTTGAGTGCAGTTGAAGTTACACTTATCCAGGTAAGCAGGGAGAATCCCATTAAATTCTAACTTGTAACTTATAGTTGGTAGTTAGGCTATGGAAAGTCAAGAGATGGGTTCTGCAGAATTCTTGGCCTCTGACCTGCTCCTGTTACTTAGCATTTATATGGTTCATCCAGTTTAGAAGTTTCTGGTCAATAGTAACTCCAAGCATGTTAATGACATGAGATTCATTGATGGCAATACCATTGAATGTCAAGAGGGAATGGCTAGATTCTTTCTTGTTGAAAGTAGTCATTAACTGGCATTCGTTGTATGCACGTTACTTGCCACTTATCAGTCTAAGCCTGAATATTGTCCTGGTCTTGTTGCATGTAGACTCAGACTGCTTTAGCAAATGGAACTGAACATTATGCATTTATCAGCAGTCATTCCCTTTTCTGACCGTATGATGGAGGAAAGGTCATTGATGAAGCAGCTGAAGATGGTTGGACCTAGGAAAACTTCCTTGAGGAACTCCTGCAGAGGTATATCCTTGAGCTGAAATGCTGTCCAACAGCATATGCCTTAGATTGTTACCGAAATTTTAAACTTTAAACTGGCTTTCTATATCTGAAACCACACTGTTTCTTCAAATCAGGAATGGTCGGTGTTGGTTGCCTCAGTTTAAATACCTTGACCAATTGCTGGAATTGTAAATAAAAACATGTTGCAAGGAAATAAGAATAGTAAAGAATGCAAATACTATAAACGAATATTAATCTCTAACTTATCTCTAAATGTTTAGTAATTTTCATGTTTTGTCCTTTCTAGTTACTTATCATGAAAAGTTTTTCTCCTCTTCACAATTCATCTTTATAAAAGTAATGTTCTTGAAAAGCAAAATTAAAGTGGTTAATATTAAAGTGCATTCTCCAGATATTAAGCTGACCAGAAGGCTTTGCAGCCTGTGGGAAACCTGGAAGGTAGTTCTCTAAAAACTGTATAGTTTTAAGCTTACATATGACATTACCTGTGGTTGCCACCTGGAAGCCAGCCTCATTGTCCAGTTTGGCTTCCACCAGTGCTGGGTCCACTGTTGTTTGTCATTTATATAAATGATTCAGATGACAATATAGGAAGCATGGTTAGTAAGTTTCCGGATGACACCAAAATTGGTGGCATAGCGGACAGTGAAGAAGGTTATCTAAGATTACAAAGCGATTTTGATCAATGGGGCCAATGGGTTAAGGAGTGGTAGACGGAGTTTAATTTGGATAAATGCAAGGTATTGCATTTTGGTAAAATGAACATGAGCAGGACTTATACAGTTAATGATAGAGCCCTGGCTAATGTTGTCAAACAGAGAGACCTAGGGGTGGTTAAGAAGGCATTTAGCAGACTTGCTTTCATTGCTCAGGCCTTTGAGTGTAGGAGTTGGGACATCATATTGAGGACGTTCATGAGGACACTTTTGGAGTACTGTGCACAGTTCTGGTCACCCTACTAAAGGAAGGATACTATTAAACTGGAGAAGATTCAGAAAAGATTTACCAGCATGTTGCCGGGAATGGAGGGCTTGAGTTATAAGGACAGGCTGGATATGCTGGAGTGTAAGAAGTTGAGGGGTGACCTCATAGAGTTTATAAAAACATGAGGGTTATAGATAAGGTGAATGGCAAAGGTCTTTTCCCTAGGGTAGGAGAGTTCAAAACTAGAGGGCATAATTTTAAGGTGAGACGAGAAAGATTGAAATGGGGCGTAAGGGGCAACTTTTTCATACAGAGATTGGTTTGTGTGTGGAATGAACTGCCAGAGGAAGTGGTAGGTGCAGGTACAGTTACAACATTTAAAAAACATTTGGACAGGTACAAGAATAGGAAAGGTTTAGAAGAATATGGGCCAAATGCAGGCAAGTAGAGTAGGTTAGTTTTGGAAATGTGGTCGGCATGGACGAGTTGAACCAAAGGGTGGCAGTTTGATGGAGGCTACAGTACAGAGTATGTTCTATGGAACTTTTAGGGAACACTGGGGGTCGTCATTAGTGTTGGCCATCTCTTGATTCAAGGATGGCTCACAGTTTGTGAATTTCTGTGATGAATCCTGTGACTGAGCAGACTGATTCTTAACCCCAAATGTTTGGGCAAATAGAAAAGGAGGTTGCAAGCTGATGCAGTCCAGTGTAGTGGAAGAATAGTAGGAACTGCAGATGCTGGAAAATCCGAGATAACAAGGTATAGAGCTGGATGAACACAGCAGGCCAAGCAGCATCATAGGAACAGGAAAGCTGACGTTTCGGGCCTAGACCCTTCTTGTTCCTTCAGTGATACCACTCTGCCTCGTTATTCAGCATTTGAACTCAAAGTATTATCAGCTTGATGAACAAGTTGTCACCTTCCTTAATGATTGTTAGCACCTCCTCCCAGTCATTTAAAACAATGCTGCCAAGCTTCAAGAAGGCTTGCAGAACAACTTTGAAGCATTTTCTTTCTCCTCCTCTGGAACATTGTCCATTTGAGAACTGAGAGGTCGTAACCTGATGGGTAGAACTGTTTTTGACCACACAGACACAATGGTTAGTTCATCAAAGTTGATTGTGCAGGAGTTTCTTCTGAATATTTATTGGGTATGGGAAATCCTCAGTGTATTTCACAGTCTTTCATTCAATAATATATGAAGTGATGATTGGGAGGTCAGACCCAGAGTCTTCAGAAGGAGTGGCAATGATTGTAATCCTGGACAAGTGGGGAAATCAGAGACCTGGGAGGGAAAGTGAATCAGAGGTTTGGCTAGGTGAGGTAATTGGAGGGCCAAGGTACATTGGAGGCCTGAAAGGTTGGATCTGTGATCTTTCAGAAAATCCAGTTAGCATTTCCATTCCTAAATAGGATCTAATCATCCTTCTTGGAAAATCCTTAATTTTGAATGAAGGCAGGTACAGATGAGACTGCAGTGTCCTCTCCCACAGTGGAATAACATTTAAAGTTTTTCTGTCTGCACTTGCTTATGAGAAGGCACCACTTGGGTGCCCGGTATACATGTGGAAACACAGCCCAGTAGGAGCCAGGCCACTTGTTGTGAATAGAAAATTGAGAAAATCAAAAACCTTGGATTGGGATCACTCATCCTATAACAATAACATGCCTTCAGCAAAATTGTTGCAACGTCTGTAGGCTAGTCACTTAAGCTTAGAGTCAAAATGATAAATATTGTTGAGAACCAAAATCTAAGAAGGAATACGATGAAAATATTACAAAAAAACTAATCACAAATAAACTTCCCTTTTTCATCTGTATGTTTTCTTTGCTTATTGTTGGCAAGCAAACAAGGCCAGACAGATGAAAGCTTTCAGCATGAAAAAAATATTCTCAGTTAAGTTTATAGTTCCCAGAGTGATACAAAAATGACAGTATGCCGGCTGCTCAAGCTGAATAAATAGATAACTGAATGAGGCAGGAGAAGAATTTCTAGCCCTTCCCAGTAGCAGAAGCAAGAAAAACAACTCTGCCAATAAACAAAGAACCCAGAGCCTGAGTAGCTGCCTTTTGGATTTTTCTCGACAGCATGTTATAGATCAGACAGCAAATTGGAACTCACAGCTAATTTACAGTGTCAGAAAGTAGCTGTAAACCGCACTTCAGTGATGGCAGTATGTAAGGAGCCAGGATCTACCTCTCAGCAAGGCGTCATGCTCTGCCAGTCAGTGACTGCCACTCCTGAGGTAGTATTTTTAAGCATTAAGTCAGCTGTCAGGTCATCAGCTCGGAGACCGGAGGTGGGCTGACAAAAATCAATATGTTTCCACCAATTTTTCACAGGATGAGGAGTGTATAAAATGTTTGTTTTGACAGGCCAATGGGGTAAAAAGAACTAGATCACCAATTATTTCTAGGTAAATAATGGTCAAAATTAGAGAGCTGCAGCAAGTGTGCTGTCAGAGACACGGAGAAGACTCTCTAAGCTGCTATCTCTTTTTCTCTCGGAGTTTCTCTTTCTCGCATTCCCTTTTCTCAGTAATTATTGGGTCATTTCACTAGCTGCTGTGAAAATGCTCCTATAAGCCTTCATTAATTGCTTGGCATGGAGTTTGTCTAAACATTACAACCACCGCTGGCCAAACAAGTATAGTAAACAGCTACAAAGAAAGTGACATGAGATGGAACAAAGCACTGCTCTGTGTTTCATACCTTTTTCCAATGGTTGCCAAAGAAACTGTTCCAGATTCGCCCCACATATGCACACACACCCAAAAAGGCAATGACGGTATACTGTCCCTTTAGAAGGTGTGCAGCAATTAGCTTAATTATGTTTTTGAGTGAGAAATAAAGTGCAAATAATCAACCAATCTTTCAGCTTTCTTTAGCCTTGCTTCTCCCACAGCTGCCTCCCACCCACACAACCCTCAGCTGCCCTCCTTTGCCATAATTGCCAAAGAGGCCCAATTTGTCATGTCACATACAGATGTTGACCTATCTGTCGTAACTGATAGGGAAGAACCACTTTCTCTTCTTCATTTATTTGCCAGCAACACAAAGAACAACCTAGTCCTCAGGAAAACTGACAATAGCACCACCAACGATCCTCACTGCAGGTGTCATAGGACATTAACCCATGCCTAACTACAAGCTCCATAGAAACCCACACAGGATTGTTTGAGGATTTGAAAAGGAACTATAAAGGGAGTAGTGGTCAAATATCATTTCACTAGGAATCAGAAAGACATTTAGCTTAAGTTATCAATGTAAAACCAATTTAATTTTTTTACCCCATCTTTAGCAGTCACATTCTATGGTGTGCAAAAGACTTTAATTTTAACAAAAAGGGGGAGAAAAACAATAATGTAGAGTATCTTTGCTACACAAATTTCTTTTAAAAGAAACACAATCTATAAAGTTTAAATTTTAGTCATATCATATGGAAAAAAAAATTTGTTTGTTTGCTGTTTTTGCTCAGAGATAGCTGTGCTCCTTGAATTCAGGCCTATTCAGCATCTCCAACTAATTCACTCTATCAATGATTGTCATGCTGTCAAGGTCTAAAGCTATGGAATTTTTTTCCTAAATGTCTTCACCTCTCGTAGCTTTTAATAAACTTGTTAAAATATAACTCATTAACCAAACATTTGCCTGCCTATCCAGATATCTTGTAATGTTTCTCAGTATAAAAGTTTATTTGATGCCAATCCTTTGAAATGCCTCGGGACGGTTTACTAGTTAAAGGAGCTGTGCAAATACAAGTTGCTGTTATGCAGGGTACATATAACAAGAACAGTCTTACACTAATCATCTAATTAAATCTACATAGTTATCAACTGAAAATTCAACTTAATTCTCACAGCACAGAGTTGATTCTTAGCCAGGATAGCAAATTGACAAGTAAGTTCTTTAGAGTATAGTAGTCAGAACTGTAATTGTAATTCATACTTTGTATTTCATTTTGTTTTAGCCACTTGACTAAATAATATTCCCAAGTTTGCAAATTTATAGAAAGAAAATATGTATTTTTTTAACACTTTGTCTACATTATTTAACAAGTCATCCCTAAACAGATCATAACAGATAGCAGCCTGAAAATTGACACTGTAAACACTTCAGGCATTTGTAATCTACATTGGCAAAACCAAAACCACTGTCACTGGCTCCATCCACAAACCTTAGTTCCCTGATACACAATTCATTCTCCTCCATAGGTACTGCGTCAAGTTGAACCAGGCCACTGGCAATCTGAGTTTCTTATTCAACTGAACTGAACTTTAAGCCCACATCACCAAGACAGCTAATTTTCACCTCCTTAATATTGGAAACTTCTACAATTTTTCTCAGCTACACAACTCCTAAAATTCTTTATTCTTTGCAGACTCAACTATACAAACACTAAGGCCTTGATCAACCTCCTGTCTAAAACTCCACCACAGACATATGTATCATGTTCCATACTAATTGCTCTATGCTCATCATCCACCCTTGCTGATCTACACCATGTTTCTAGAAAATCAGCATATTAAATTCATCATTTTTTTCCTCATTTATAAATTTCCATATGTCCTTATACCATCCTATTCTTGTGATATCATTGAATAATCCTAAATGTTCCATTCCTCCAATTTTAGTCTGCTAGGCATCATGCGTTCTCTTCAACCCAACAGTTTCGTCATCTCACTTCTATGCTTTACAACTGCTGGCTTAAAATCTTCCTTTATGAAAAGATTTGCAAGACTTATCTGGTCAACCGAGCTTCCAGGTATCCGTTCTAATCTACTTCTTTAGGTTTTGCATCCATTTTCTTCCATCCTGTCTATCAAGTGCTTTGGGGTGTCTTTTAGTGTTAATGTTAGTATGCGTGGGAAAGTTTGGATTTAATTCATTAACATTTAAAATAGTAGGAATCACAAGCATTGCAATATGTTTCCCAAAGCATGGATGGCTTTACCATAAAGGTACACAATGGATCTCAAGTATTGCTGGTAAATTTCAAAATCTACATCCTTGGAGTCAAATCCCTAGCAACACAGTGTTGGGGCAAGGACGCCTTAACTACCTTCTTAAATTGAACAATGTTAAAGCCTAATGAAAGTGAGGACAACATGAATAATCACAGAGAAACATTGGAAGTTCTGCACTAATTCACTTAATTTTTATCAGTCTGGACTTGTGGTTTTGATGGTACCAATTAGTCATATTGGAACAGAAAGAGGACATTTCATTTGTCAAGTTCATGCTGGTTTCGTGTAGGATTAGACAGCCATTCCTGTTTCCATGCTTTCTATCCAAAGCCTTACAAATTTGTTCCTTGCAAGTGTCTATCCAATTTCCTTTTGAAATCACTGATTGTTTCCATTGATGAAAACAGTAAAGGGATTTTTAAAAAGTGTAAAAGGGAATGTAAAAGAAACTATAAAAGGATTTTACTATATTATTATGTTATCTCTGGATCAAATTAACATAAAATGTTCAGCACATTGTTGCTTTAATTGTGTCAGTAAAAGTAGGATGCTGATTTGTCCTTGATTGCACATGAGTGTGCAAATGTATATTCAAACACAAACAAATTGTAAGCAGGTATTTGAAGATGGATGGGAAGAAGCAAGTTTGAAAGATTTAAGGAATGAATTCCAGAGTGCCATGTCTGGATAATGTAAAGGTTTGCCACTGACAATAAAACTGAGACAGGTCAGGAATGGAAAGGAAACCAGAGTATGAAGAGCAGTACCATTTAGATGTAGGATGAAGGAGACTGCTGAGATAGGCACTGATGTATCTATGGAGAGATTTGAAATTGATGATGACAATTTTGAATTTTGTGTGTTGGCAAGGACAAGAGCATAAGGTAGTGGGAAGTAATGGTAGATAATTGCAGGCTGCAATATTGTAGTGAAACTGGAATAGAACCATATCTTAGTGTAACTGCTTTTATCTTGGAGTTTTCCACTGTAAAACCCAAATTATATTGCATTCCAGAACGCAACCCAAACTGCATTCATTCTGTAATAAAAGCAAGAGACAGAGTTTCTGACACAAAAAAGACAGAGAAATACACAGGCAGAATCAAGAATCTTTTGACTATGCTTCATCACCACAACTTGCCGTATGTCTAGATTGTAAATAACACTCATACAAAAAGCAGAAAAAATCTTTCTCTGTTATAAATCATTTCTCTGTGAAATAATATTTGCTTTCCATAATGAGTCTCCTGTGGTACATTTTGGAGCTGACATCAGGCTTGTGATGCAGTGATCTGTAGCAGCTAGGAACACTTTACTAAAACTGCCTGGCACTGAGCTATTTTAGTGCTTACTTATTCCTGTTTTGGCAGATAGTTTATGGTCTCTTTTATTCATTGGTTTCTTACTGCTATGAAGTTTGATTATAATTGAATCAAATTTCAAAAGGAAACAATAGTAAGTAAAGAGGATAAAATTAACACAAGATATTCTATTAAAGAGTCACAAAATATGGTCATGATGCAAGCAAACCCAAGTAATAAAGTTCCTTAAAACTGTTCATGTCCAATAAGTCAAAAAACTTAAACGGCTGACATTAAACATATTATGTTCCTTAATGCAAAATATAGGGGACATAAATAATTGTTTAATAATAATTTCAAAATTGTTGCACTAATTGTTTTTTTAAATGACAAACGGGCACATTTCCCATCCATTTCAGGGTGGTGGTGGGAAGAATTTGAAAATGCGTATATAAGTCTTTTGGATGAATCCTGCTGTCTGGTTGCATTTAACATGATTTGGGGGCCTATTCAAAAGAAAGCTTCTGTTCAGCACACCTCATACTAGCATTTACTGTGAGGAAGATGCCCTTATAAATCCCGTCATAGCTTGTTTGTGTCTCATCTTCACAGAAGCATAATAAAGCTGTTGTAATATACTAGAACTTGTGTGGTCCTCTGTATAATTTGCATACTAATTACCAAGTGCAAATGAAGGGAAAGCTGTCTATCGACATACAGAGCTTGATCCCTCTAACAAGCTAATCTTGCATGTAGTTAACTTTGATATACAACCTCTCATTAGTATTATAATAAAGTACATGAAACAGCCATAAAACGTTATATACTGCACAAGTGTTGTTTTCATACCAATTATCTCAAGGCATATTTATTACTGAAGAGACTACCTACCCCCCTGTGTAGCTTTGGGGGTCGGGGGAGGAGTGTGGGGAGAGTGGTGCAGAGAAGGGGAGAGACTTGCTGTTTGTAGCCTGTCAAGTAGCACTCGTCAGAAGGAAAATTTGGAATCAGATTTTATGGATTCCACTGATCTCAGCTGTTGCAATTGATGATGCACAGCGGGAGCACTCCTCTGCCTAACAATATAATGAAGGGTATGATATCAATTCTCCGATCAGCAGGGAGTGAATTCAAGTTACACAATCCTCTCTCTCGCTCAGTCACTCTCTGAGTAGTTCATCGTTTACAAACTGCAGGCGCATTTCCATGAAAATGAAAAGGAGCAAACGCTACTTGCCACTACTTAGAGAAAAGATTTTAAATCCTTGTGGGTTGAATTGATCTTAAAACCATTCTAATATACTGCTTTCAAACACAGGGATTAAAATGGATAAGAGCGCATATGTAGTCTTAGACTTGTGGGTGGAACAATATTAGATATTTTGTAACTGATTAAAAAGACAATTCCTCAAAGGCTAAGGGATTTCTAAGTCTCACTCTAACATTATCTCATAATGTTTTACTTCACTGCCAGGGAAATGGAAACTACTTTGGAATTTTTAAAACACAAGCCAATCGTAACTTTCATTTTCTCCTTCTTTGTGATTCTTTCTCAAATGCTACAGACACTTCCTTAACTGGAAGTAGGCTCATGGAACTTGCTCCTACAACACTGATATTACCATTCTCTAATTTGCTGCCAGGTAATACAAAAGAATTGTCATTGTTAACTTACTAGAGCTCTCAACACCTGCATGGCTTTTAGAATGGAAAATATAAAGTACAACCGCCTAAATGTTAATTAATAACAATGTTAACTAGAGTCCTTATTCATTATTGTTATTCATCCCTATTATTTCAACGAAATAATTTTTCTGTAATCTCACTTCTAAAATAAAACAAAATGCTTATGATACTGGCAGAAATGAAAGCCTTAACTTTGAACGGTCTGGTGATAGTGAACTAAAACAGGTAATTGCTTTCTCAGTCACAGTACCTCTCATGTTCAAATAGTGCACCCTATTGAATAAAGGTCAGATTGTTTAAATTCTCTTTTTAAAACAGAATCATTGAAAAGATACCAAAGCGCTTGTAGGTCAGCTGCATGGTAATTGTTGCTGTTATTGTCTGTTAATTAGGGTAACTCTTCCTTTTTCGAAGTGAGTCAACAACAGCCTTTTAAATTAAAAAGAAATCAAAACAAAGGTGGTATCTCTGGAGTCAGATGTTTCCGGGCCAAAAACATCCGTAATCATTTCCTGTTGGGCGAATAACCTGTTTGTCACAAAACTTTGATCATTTCTCAGAGATATGTTCCTGACAAGGACTTCCCTGCGAAACAGCTGCACAGAGTTATAACAAAATGCCGATTACAAATACAGTGTTAAGAAAAATATTAGAATGGGTAAATTAGGTACAAATTCCTCCCTTAATTTATTTAATTTTCTCCACTTCTTTCCTGCTTGAAACCCTAGGCCCTTTCTACTCAATTATCAGAGGAACCTAGGAATACAAATCCGCCATTCAGGACATTCAGGCCCCCAAGCTGTTTCTATTCAATTAGATCTTAGTTGATCTGTGCTTCGGCTCCACTTACCTGCCTTTGATCCATATCCAGTGAAACCCTTACCTAACAATGGTCTATCAATCACAGCCTTCACAATTTCAATTGAAAATAAGCACCGTTGGTCTTATATATCCATGTATTTCAATTTTTTGTGTGGAAAAGGCACTTCCTGAATTCATTTCTGAAAGGCTTAGCTTTAACTTAAGGATTATATCCATAAGGAGATAATGAGCCTACATATGGATATAGGTTAAGTGAGTGGGCAAAGATTTCACAAATGAAATGTAATGTGATAAAGTGTGAAATTGTTCATTTTAATAGAAAAAATAAAAAAGAAACATATTGTTTAAATGGTGGGATAACAAGGTGTAGAGCTGGATGAACACAGCAAGCCTTTCTGATGAAGGGTCTAGGCCCAAAACATCAGTCTTCCTGCTCCTATGATGCTACTTGGCCTGCTGTGTTCATCCAGCTCTACACCTTGTTATCTCGGATTTTCTGATGAAGAGTCTAGGCCTGAAACGTCAGCCTTCCTGCTCCTATGATGCTGCTTGGCCTGCTGTGTTCATCCAGCTCTACACCTTGTTATCTCGGATTTTCCAGCATCTGCAGTTCCTACTATCTCTTGTTTAAATGGTGAATGGTTTTAGAGCTCTAAGATGCAGAGAGATCTGGGTGTCCTAATGCATGAATCACACAATATTGGTACACAGGGACAACAAGTAATCAGGAAAGTAAATAGAATATTATGTTTTTTTATGAGGGGGACTGAATGCAACACTAGGAGATATTCTTGCCATAGAAGGAGTGTAATAACAGTTCACTAGACTGATACCTGAGATTGTTCAATTGCACTTGTATTCACTAGAGTTTAGGAGAATGAAAGGAGGTCTGATTGAAATATATAAAAGTCTAACAGGGTTATTCAGACTAGATGCAGGGAGGATGTTTCCCCTGGTTAAGGACTTGTGACCAGTTGGTCACAGTCTCAGGATATAGAGCAGGCCATTTAGGCCTGGGATGCGGAAATATTTCTTCATCCAAAGGATTGTCAACCTATGGAATTTGCTACGACAGAAGGCTGTGGAGACTGGATCACTGAATATATTCAAGAAAGAGATTGATAATTTTTTTAGATTTTAGAGGCATCAAGGGGTATGAAGAGAAGGCAGGAATATGATGTTGAGGTACAGGATCAGCCATGATTATACTGAATGACAGAGCAGGCTCGAAGGGCTGAATGGCCTACTCCTGCTTCTAGCCTTTATGTTTCTTTGTTTATCTGTATCTATCCTCGTACTATACACCTCAATCATCTAAACTCAAAGAAATACAAGTTAAATTTATGCAGCCTCTTCATATCATTATAAGTTAATAATTTCTGTTGAATCTATACCATACTCCTTCATACCAATGTATCCTTGAGGTATAATGCCAGAACTGAATCTCATACTCCTAATGTGATATAACCAAAGCTGGTGCCTGATAGCAGTCGAGGAGATGGTGCCTTTCCATCCTATGTTTATTTTCGAACTATTGGACATGGGAAAGTGCCTGGTTTCTGCTCCTTCTTCACTCTGTCTATTACAACAGTACACTTGAGATCAGGAACTCACACCATGTAAATTTCTGAGACTAGTGGATAACCTGAATCTTACCATTATGTGGTATGATGCGATGAAATTTTAGTATTCTCTGCTATCATACTGTTTATGTAGCATACTATTGTTAATTGTCTATGGTTTTGTGAATAAAACAATGCACAATATGCCCACCATATGGAACGTGTCTTGTTCTGTGATCAATGCTGCCAATGTTCTAAGATCCCAGTCATTTCAAAAGCCACAGCTTACAATATGAGGGGATTAATCTGAGTTTCACTGAAATGCTGAAATGTAAATACCACATCCATAAAACACAAAATTTCACTCTCTTTGCATTTTTACTACAATAATTCTTCAATTATTAGATACAATAAAGTACAATATTCATAAAGGTGGAATCCTTTATGTTGCAGATCATTGAACTACATTTTCTGAATGGAACTCAATCAGCATATTTTTGAGATCCTTAAATTTCATGCTGTGAAGTTTAAAGACACTGTATCGCACAAGTACATTTTCATATCGATAGTCCCAATTTATAACTCAACATTTGCTTTATTTGAAATGCTTCCTGGCCTCTTGCTCAAGCCAAAAGCAGATTGTGAAAATGTAACATTTTATCAGTCCTATATTGCACTGACAAAAAAACAGTCTGTCAGAAGCTCCTTTACAACTTTACATCATGTCTGAAGAACAACCCAACTCACTGCTTTTTCTGATAAGCCAGTATTTCTTTTTATTCACTCGTGGAACGTTGGCAACACTGGCTGGCCAGCATGTATTAAGTACCCTTCAATTCCAACTGCTGATCACAAGCTATACATTACGCCTGCAATAATTCGCCAAATTTATGCCTATAATATGATATCTGTAAAACGTCAAGGATGGTAATGCGATTAACACTCTCAAATGAAATATCGAACATTGCTCCTAGGCTGAATGAGGAAACCGGGCTTTGTGTCAAAGGAAATCAATGTTGAAAGCAGCCGGGATGGTGATAAACTCACAATAAAACTTGGACCTATTTTGACTTTCCACATTTTCGAGGTGAATAGATTCACAGTCCACAAATGACTTGAACAACATAGAAAAATAGCTCTTGGTAACTAAGGAGATAATGGGATGGACTTCCACTCTTCTCGAGCTGACAGTACTACATGCAGGAAGTCAAATACAAATCTCCAACCTGATGGTGGGCTTGATGAGAAAGGAACTCTGGTCATGACATTCTGCTTTGTAGTCTACATGAGACTATGAATACCAACCGTTAGGGTAAAAATACTTAATTCTTGGACTGCTGATTATCCTCTGCCAATTTCAAAATATCACTGCATTGCAGTTCACGTGTAATCCTCTGTATATTAAATGTGAAGATTGTAAGAGAAAGGTAGCATGTAATTCACAACATTAACACACACAATAATGAATTTTGGTACCAAGGCATTTGACATTGTTCAGAGTTAAAACGGTTTCTAATTTAGTATTTTTACTTTAGTTTTCCATCGTAGTTTTGTTTCTGTTTCACACTCTGTTCTCCTTTCTTGGTTTTTGCTTCCTTTCGGTTCTCCTGTTCCTTGCTCCAATTCCCAGGAAGTATAGGCATTGAGTTCAGACTTCACCACAACTTCAAGAATATTTGTGTATTGCACAGAATGGAGACCATTATGCTCTGCAATTATTATATTCAGCCTAGCTATTAAATCGGTCTGAAAGTTTTGTTAACCACTGATCCGTTAGATCCAGTTCTAAGAGATAATATTAAAATGTTCTGCCGACATATCTCTGCAACTAGCGGTTAAGAATAAAAAGACATTGACTAGGAAAATACTTACCAAATTATAGGTATTACTAATTATTGGGAGTTTAAAATGAAGTTCAGGTATCTTGACTTTGTAATCACTTCCTTGCAGAGAAGCACCCAATCTACCATTATATTATCAAGGCTAAAGTCTGAAACTCATGATGTTGGATAAGAATGTAAGGGTCTGAAAGGATTAATACTGAGGAATGCCTTAAGTACTATCCACAGTGATGATGTAATGCAAACTTGTGGTGAGAACAGCTTAGGATCGTGAAGGACTGAGATCAACCATCTGGATCTTCCTTATTCTGTAACAATGTCAATCACATCATTGTAAATTGTACATTGTTATTAACATGCAATACACAGCATTTTTTCAGGAGTCTCTTCTCATTAGATTACCAAATAGTTTTCTTCTACCATTCTAGACCAAGCATGTGAATGTAAATCCTGAAAGAGGATGGTTGCAGTAAATCTATCCTCTGGTGAGCAATGCTACACAGAACTCACACAACATGATGGCACAAATTGCTCATAAAAAATGGTGGTAAAACAATGCGGGTTCCACTTAGTTGTCTCCTACAAAGTTAACAGCAGAGAAAGTGCAAAGAGTTCTTCAGACACAGCTTTAAGACTGCTAAGACAGACAAACAGACAGCAGCTAAAACAGCTGAACACTCATGAACCTGAAAGAAGAGAAACTCATGGCAAGAGGCATTGTTGGTCGACCTACACCAAATGGCTGGCAAATGTTCAAGAAGGTAGCTCACCATCTCCTTCTCAAGGGCAATAGGGATAGGCAATAAATGCTGGTCCAGCCAGAAACACCCATACCCCATGAGAGAAACAAATGATTCAACGAGGCAGAATCCATAGTCAATTGAAAAGGTATTTCATGTCTGGCAAGACAGTGGCAGCATTGTATTTGGGAATCCCTGGAGCTGGAGAATTTGTCACTCCAAGACAGTTGCAGATTGCATCAGGTCCTGGGGATCTGCAGGAGTAGATCCAAGTTTGGCATTCAGCCGAACATTGGAGGTTACGTGACTAAGGTCTGGTGGACAAGGATAAATTTTCAAAAAGTAGTGTAAATTTACAGACAGGAAAGTGGAAAGTCAGAGAAGTACCAACAGGTCATTTTGATCATTTCCACCATATTAAGTGGTTTCCACAAGTCATATCTAAAGTAAGGAATATCAGAGCCGCAAAAACAATTGAAAATGTCTTTGCAGACCGGAGAAAATGATAAAAACAGAACTGAAGTGATAAATGGGCATTAAGAAAGCCTAAACAGACAAGCTGTAATCTCAGAAGAAAGTTAGGCTACTACTGAAGCGTGGTAAAGGCAGGAGGTATTTATTCAAGCCTCAAATAGGTAGAGTCATTTGCTGAAACTTTGATTAAAGTGACAATAGTTTATTAGATCCATTGACAGTGGGATTCATTCAGTAAAGTTGTTAAAGATATTGAAATCATTTAGTAAGGGCACAATTACCAGTATTTATCCAGAGAATCTATGGAAAAGGCTCTAGATCTTCCATTTTATACATAAAAGGCTGGAATCCTCCAAACACAAAGGAAAATCCCTCAGTACAGCATCTCACAGCAACGGTATTGCTATTGTGCAAAACTAAAAGTTTTAATGTGAGAAAAATAAATAATCATATCAGAAAGACATGGCATCAGGCTTGATATTCTAGGGAGATTTCATTTCAGAGATTGGTCAAATAAACCAGTGCTAGATATCTTGAAGAAGACAAATCTAAAGAAATAGAAAAATTTCCAACTTACATTCCAAATCAGAGATTGAACAAATTAATTTTTTTACAGTCGGTGACATTATAACTCAACAAGGTGTTGCACTATTAAGCTGAAAGTGTTGAACAGGTTCTTTAAGGTCTGATCAAAATAAATACAATTGACTTTGGTATAAAACAAATTTATTAGCTTAATCTAATTTAGATATGTGCAAACTAATGAGCAAACCTATTAGCTTAAACTACTTTAGACATATTCAACAGGTGAGACTCACTGTCTTCTGTCCACTGGGGACCCCTGGGTGTCAGCTAGCACTTGGAGATCTATTTTAATTTCCATGGTCCCAGCCTCGCAAACCCCAGTCTAATGGCAAAAGATCCCCTGAGCTGGGAAAAGTCCCCAAATTAATACTATTCTGAATCTGATATCATGTGCTATATTGCCATTCCTGAGTACTTTCCCAAGTATTCCTCTGTTCTTGGTGATCACAAACAAATCCAGGTGTCATTGCAAAGTAGCCTGTTTCCAAGTCAAGACAAGTTCATTGTAGTTTTCTTCCAGCTAAAACAGGTTGTTTTTGCATTATGTCTGTTTTTTCATGCACTTTTCCACTTTTCTTAAATTGCTCATTGTCATGTCTAATTAATCCGTAATGACTAACCCTTAATGGTCTGGTTTGAAGATATTGTTTCTGAGCCTAACATTACAAGTTTAAAAGAAGCAATAGATACTTTGGGTGAACTTTCAACAGCCTTTGACAATTACTTTAACCTCAGGACAAAAAGAAGAGAGAGAGAGCAAGACTTCATGGAAAAACGCAACACCCAAAGCATACATAGATAATTTCATTAATGATCTCTACAGTTTCAGGAACAATGCATCCACGGAGATTTGAAGTCAGGACTTGTAAGGGACAGAATTGTTGGAATTGCTGATGAGTCTTTATCACATTTATTACAGTCAATTCATGAGGTTACAGTAGAAGAAAATCCAATGGTATTCCTAAGGTAAATAGTGATCTAACTTCATCTCCTGGCATTAAGATATTTCTGTTAATGATCATCACACTAAATTCAAGCTTGACACAGAGGTGAGTGACACTGTTATCAGATAATGAATTATGGATGAAAACACGCCATCAACAGCTCACAATGGTGCAACTATACAGTCCAGGAAGAAAGCACTTAAGATTAGGTGTGCTCCAAGCAACTCTCCAACACAAGGTGTATCAAACAATAAATCAAAATGTATTTCAATATCAAGAATTCTCACTCTCGAGTATGAATGTGTGTCTCGGCTTCAACAATCTTCAAATAGCAGACAAAAATGAGTTACAGTCAAGAAACAACTGTCCAGGAACAACCAGTTGTGGAACAGCAAGTCAAGGAACATTCAGTATCCAAATTGTCAGTCGTGGAACAAACAGTGAAAGGGTTTCATGGGGCTCTCTAGACTCATGGTGAATTGCAAATAGAAGACATAGTCCATTGAGATTATTTAAATTGGCATAAGAAATTTGTTTCTGTCATCAATACTGTACTGATTCGGCAGAAATGCTTTTCACTGCTATCAACAATGAAACGGGTTCAGATTGCAAGAATCAGTGCAACCAGATAGCCAATGAGCAGCATATCCCATCGAATTCATTGATGAATCTTTGATATAATTCAGAGTACAAAATAGTTTGATGAACAAAGAATAATGTCAGATTTAAGAATGATGTCAGGTATCAAAGTGATTCAGATGATACAAGTTCAAACAAAGAATTTAATTTCTTTAACTTCCAGAAATGGCAGAGATCAGTGCTAATCAAAAAGCAATCCACAAATTGTATGATTAAGAAAACAAGCATGCTAGTTTCATCAGAAATGCAATCACTGAGGGTGAATAAAAGTATCAAAGCTGATAACAAGTGGAAGTAACAAGTCTACACACTTTAGCACAGATTTACTGGCAGATTGAGAAGAAAAATCTGCTAACACAGACTGAAGATGTGATGCACACAACTCCATGGAAACCATCACTGAGAAGGCAAGAAGGACGCCCTCTGGGGAGGGAAACTAAGAGTTTAAATTCCTCCAGTTTAAAGGAACTTCCAAAACATACCTGTTAGGAACAGAATCATAGCCAACAATCTTCAACTCAGAGACCTACCAATCTTCCCCATCCAAAAGACTGTGTTCTGAGAAGATACTTAACTTCCATATCACCTGATTTTACAAAGTCACAGACTTGGGGGAGTTGGAGTAGTGGTAAAAGGTGTATAAATAATAATAATAATGGAAAATAAAAGCTTGGGTTAGGAGAAGAAGATTTTCTCTGAGGATTTATGGGCCTGGAAAGGTTAATACTGAGTACCGCCTTAAGCAGAACTCATAATGATAATGTCATGTAGATCTGTGCAGAGAACAGCTGAGAATCTCAAAGGAGTAAGACCGACCATTGAGTTTTTATTCAGTCTCTGCAACAATATCTATCACATTGGTGTAACTTCTCCATACTTGCTATAATGGAATAGACTCATGTTAAGAGCTACTTCTTATTCAACTACCAAGTGGCTTTCTTCTGCAACACTAAACCAAGTAGATCATGTTGTTCTCTACCCAGTAAAAGAATGGTTGCAGCAAATCTATCTTACTCTGAGCAGTAGCCTAGAGAGTTCATACAACAACTATCCAGAAACGTGTTTTGCATAGAACTTTTCAAATTGAATGTTTCAAAACATAGGGCCCTTAAAAAAGAGCATTCTTTGCCTTTTATATCTGCCAGTAATTTCAATAGCATCCCGTCTGAGGTCTATGAAAATAAAAACATATCTCCTTTAGGAAATATGACCACAAATTGCAGTGATAACAAATGGTGGGAAGTGAGTAGCAAGGCAATTACGTAATTAAGCTTCAGTTGATGCCATAAACCATGTGAATTTTATGACTTTTATACTTCAAGTGTGAACTCTTAGAGGGGATTACTGTCTGGAATAACTAACTATTGTTATTGATACCTTTCTAACTATTATATTATTATAGTATTCTAACATTTCTATGCAGAACTTCTCTTTTAACAATATAACTTCTAAGTTATGCATGCAATGGTTTAACATTGTTTGACATCATATTTTGTTTCTGACTCAAAAGGTGATGCATTAAATGCGCAATAAACATTTGTGACAGAAGTGGGTGCTTGCTTCAATGACACAATTTTTATGATAGAATTGTATTTAGTAATCAGGTATCAAATTAGTCAAATTTTAAAATGCAATTAGTAACAACATATTGTAACTGTTTACCGCAAAATTGAAGAATAAACACTAACTACTGAAATACAATAGTGCAAGAAAACAAATGTTCACTATGATACCAAAGTACCTTTGAAATTTACTTCAATGTCTTAAGCTGTTTGCTTCTTACAAGTGATGTTTGACAATAAATAAACTGATTTGACAATGTAATTGCACAGAATTAATTCATAGTAAGATTGATTCTGGAATGAAAGCATTGTCCTAAGAGAAGAGTAAAACAGGCCTATATTCTCTGGAGTTTATAAGAATGAGAGATGATCTCATTAAGATGCATTATTCTAATTTGGCTTGGCAAAATGGATGCTGAGAGGCTGCACCCCTGGCTAGAGTCTGGAACTCTGCAGCATAGGGTTGAAGTTTTACAAAATTTTGAAAACCCCATGGATGTTTAAAACTGGAGGGTGGGACCCATATGCCCAAGTCCCATCCTATTTCCAACAGATCCAATTTTTACAGGTAGAGCAATGATTCTCATAGGTAGAAAGCCCAACCTCAGAAGAACCATTTGTGTTCAGTTCTGATTAAAAATCCTTAACCCACAATGTGGAAGTCATGAATTGCTAGAGTAAATGTAAACACTTTAGGAAGCAAAATAAGGCCAGTTTTAAAAAAAATATTCATTCATGAGATGTAGATATCACTGTTTGGGCCAGTATTTATTGCTTATCCCTAATTGCCAGAATGCAGTGAAGAGTTATTACAGTGTGGAGCTGGAGGAACACAGCAGGTCAGACAGCATCAGAGGAGCAGAAAAGATTATGTTTCGGGTCAGGACCCTTCATCAGGACCTGAAATATCAACTTTCCTGCTCTTCTGATGCTGTCTCACCTGCAGTGCTCCTCCAGCTCTGTATTGACTCTGACTCCAGCATCTGCAGTTCTTGCTATCTCTGCAGTGAAGAGTTAACCAATTGCTACTAGTCAGGAGTTACCAGATTTCCCTCCCTAAAGGACAGGTGGATTTTTAATGACAATTGGCAATAGTTACAGTCACAATTAGATTAGTTTTTAGTCAAGATTTTTATTGAATTCAAAGTTTCACCAACAGTCGTGGCAGGACTTGATTTAAAACCTGGGGTCTAGATTACTAGCCCAGTGATATTACCACCAAGGCAGCATTTCTCTATGAGTTTAGAGAACCCAGGTTAGTAATGGTGCGCTGAGTTTGCTGTTTGTTCTGGGGGTCTCAGGAAGTGATCTTAACAGAAGAATATTAACATTCCAGCTGGATGAGATAGACATGACTCTTCACTGAGGTTTAAGTGTCTTTAAAAATATTGCTTGCTATGATAAAAGGGATAAATATTTTTTCCTGATGTTTGTTATTAATTATTTCTTCTGTATTATTATATAGTTTTTGTTTTTCTTGTGAAATAACCTTTTATGTTATTTTGTTAAAAGTACATTGGCAACCTCTTGTAAATATGTTCATCAACTAACCTTCATGGTAATCAAAAAAAAGTTAAAACTTTTGGTCCTCAAGCCAGGTTTCACTCTAGGATCTGACTTGTCCAATATTACCATCAGCTGGGATCATAATACTGTGACAGACTTCTTTGATTGACAGGTATAGATTAGAAAAAACAAGTAGCATCTGGCTGTGCAGTTTCAATGAAACTCTTTGCTGACATTTCCCCAACAGCTAAGATAACATCATTTGAATGCTTGGCTGTGATTCAAAACCTAAATCTTAGCAGGGTGTCCTGAGTACATTGCCTGATTGACAGTTTAAGGAGACTATTAATAGATTAAATGTCTTTGATATGGGGTCTAAATAGAATTTATTTATAATAAAAGCTTAACTATACAAGGCACTAGTCAGACCAAAGCGGGAATACTGTGAAAACCTTTTGGAACTTTATCTAAGGAAAGATATATTGGCATTTAAGGCAATCAGGGAAGGTTCACTGAGTATGGAGGGACTGTCTTATGTGGAAGGGTTGAGTATGTTGGGCCTATACTCATTGGAATTTAGAAGAATGAGAGGCAATCTTAGTTAAATATACAAGATTTTATGGGCACAAAAACAGAAATTGCTAGAAAAGCTCAGCAGGTTGGGCAGTGTCTGTGGAGAGAAACCAGAGTTAACCTTTCCGATCAAGTGACCCTTCCTCAGGACTGGTTCAGATGCACTTCCTCAGAAGATTTTATGGAGCTTGACAGGGTAGATATGGAGAGGTTGTGTCCCCATATGGGAGGGCTGAGGGCGAAAGGGCATAATCCCAGTATAAGGGGTTGCACATTTAAGATGGATATGAGGAAGAATTTCTTGTCTCAAAGGGTAACAAATCTGTGAAATTCTTTATTGACAAGTGCTGTTGAGACCAGGTCATTACACACATTTAAGGCTGTGATAGATTTTTAATCAATGTGAACTTCTTTTTAATTTGATAGTGTGTAGGAGAGTGTAGAATTAGATTGTTAGTTTTTCCAACTCTATGAATCTCATGAGCTCTACTTGTGTTGGATACTGGAGTCAGTAGGTATGGAGATGACATGGAGAGTAGAAGGAACCATGGATTTTGTAGGTGGGGTCATTTCTATATCAAGTTGATATGAAGGATAGTAAAGGCCTTTGGGGATGGATAGAGGACAAATTGGCATTTAGTAGGCATGAAGTGCGTCAGGAGCCAGGGGATGGGTGTGGGATATGTATTATCATGGAAGATATGAGGGACAGTTAGGGCCATATCAGGAGTGAGGGATTAAATGGTTATTGCTTTAAAAATATGAGGTGTTTAAAATTGATAGCCAAAAATTAGATTGTCATAGGCAATTAAAACACACTTATGACAACAGCACTTTGTCAAATCATTTTTGCGTTCTGTTAGTGTTAACAGCCTTGTCAATTGGCTGGACATCTCAGGAAAGAGACTAATATCATGAGTTACGATCACCATTTAAAGTTGGCCTCTACTCCTTAAGGCTAGCCTAAATCTCTTAAATGAGACGTGTACTGTGGCTGGAACAAGTACATGTAGGAAGTGCACCTGACTTGTAAAACAGTTAATGATGACACAACTTTAGAGGAAGCAGGGTCCGAGGTATTCAGATTCTGCATTGGACACTTTCATAAAAGATTTGGATATGAGGAGCAATGTCCTGAATCTGCAGGAAGCCTGGAGAACCCCGGCCATGCATTCAGAATGTTATTGAGTTGGAGCAGATAGTCATGAGACCATAAGATATGGGAGCAGAATTGGGCCATTCAGCCCATCAAGTTTGCTCTGCTATTCTATCCTGGTTGATATGTTTCTCAATCCCATTCTCCTGCCTTCTCCCTATTACCTTTGATCCCATTACTAATCAAGAGCCTATTTAACTCTGTCTTAAATATACTCAATGACTTGGCCTCCACAGCCTTCTGTAGCAATGAGTTCCACAGATTCACCACCCTTTGAATGAAGAAATTCCTCCTCATCTCAGTTCCAAAGGGTTGGGCTCTGAGGCTGTGCTCTCAGGTCCTAGTCTCTCCTACTAGTGAAAATGTCTTCTCCACGTCCACTCTATCAACGCCTGTCAGTATTCTGTATGTTTCAATCAAATCTTGCCCCGCATATATTTCTAAACTCCACTGAGTACGGACCCAGAGTCCTCAACTACCTCATCCCTGAGATCATTCTTGTAAACTTCCTCTGGATCTCCTCCAATGCCAACACGTCATTCCTTAGATACTGGGCCAAAAACTGTTCACAATATTCTAAATTCAGTTTGACCAGGGCCTCAACAATACATCTCTCCTCTTGTATGCTAGCCCTCTTAAAGTGAATGCTAACATTGCATTTGCTTTCCTCGCTGCCAACTAAACCTGCAAAGTAGCCTTAAGAGAATCCTGAACTAGGACTCACAAGTCCCTTTGAGCTTCAGATTTCCAAAACCTTTCCCCGTTTCGACAATAGTCTACACCTCTATTCTTCTTACCAAAGTGCATAACCTCACTTTCCCATGTTGAATTCTGTCTGCCACTTCTTTGTCCACTCTTCTAGCCTGTCCAAATCCTTCTGTAGCCTTCCTATTACCTCAATATTACCTGTCCCTCCATCTATCTTTGTGTCATCTGCAAACTAAGCAACATTATCCTCAGTTCCTTCATCCAGATTGTTAACGTAAAACATGAATAGTTGTGGTCCCAACATGGATTCTTGAGGAACTTCACAAGTCACCAATTGCTATCCTTGGTCCCCACCCTCTGCCTTCTGCCAGTCAGCCAAACTTCTATCTATGCCAGTAGCTTTCCCCTAACATTATGGACTCTTTACTTAGCAGCCTCCTGTGCAGCACCTTGTCAAAGGCTTCTGGAAATCCAAATAGATCATGTCTGCTGGCTCTCCTTTGTCTAACTTGCTGTTACCTCCTCAAAGAATTCTAACAGATTTGTCAGGCATGATCTCCCTTTGACAAAGCCAGGTAAGGTTAACTGGCCTATAGTTTCTTGTCTTCTGCCTCTCTCCCTTCTTAAACAGGGGTGTACATTCGCCATTTTCCAGTCCTCTGAGATCCTCCATGACTCCAGTCATTCCTGAAAGATCACCACCAATGCCTCTACAATCTCCTTAGCTATCTCCTTCAGAATCCCTGAGATATAGTCCATCTGGTCCAAATGATTTATCCACCTTTCGACCCTTCAGCTTCCCCAACACCTTCTGCTTTGTGAAGGTCACTACACTCACCTCTGCCTTGCCTCCCTTGAAGTTCTGGTATGTAACTGGTGTTTTCCACCAAGAATACTAATGCAAAGTACCTATTCAGTTCCTCCACCATTTCTTTGTTCCCCATTATTACTTCTCTTCTTCATGAAGGCCAATGCCATGAGTCAAGTCCCAAGGAACCAACTGTAATGCTGCAAGATTTTTGTTGACTTCACAATAAATGGTCAATGTCAGTGAATGGATCTTCAAATGCCATACCCAACCAATTGTAACACTAGCTTCAGACACTCGTCAAATCCCTTACCAGGAATCTATTATTGGGAACTATATCCTCGCATACTTAATACCATTGCAAACCTTTGTGCACACTGCCAGCTATTTAATTATGATAGTCATATTACCCAAACTGATTGGACAATACTCACTGGCATATTCACACTTTCTTGCAGGACAACATGATACTCACCTGGAGGAACCAGGAACTAATTTAAGGGGGGCAAGTATGCCTGAATTTCCTGAACTCCATGGAGGAGATGGCATTGGTCATTGTAGAGATGTCCATTGCTATGGTTGTGGCCAATAGATTCACTGGAATAATTCAAGGTGATGGTATCCTCATATCAATTATCCTTCTTACATCGCACTTACTCCTCATCCCACACTCTGTTTTACAAGCTGCAGATGGTATAAGTCTGCACCTCTTTCTCTGACTGCACCACAACCTTACATTTTCACCTTTCTCCTTTTAAATAGTTAAGATTTCCAACCTGGCTCAGCAGTGGCAGAACAGTAAGAAGAGAGGAAAGCATAATGGTGAAGCTTTCACGTGATGAGACACAGGACATTATTGTCCTGCAGTCAGGGTACAGGTGAGAATGGCAGCTCATCAAAGAGCAAGGTCACACATAATCTCTGCTGCACATAATTCAGATAACCACTTTCATAGGTTAGCTGACAGAAGAAAGCTGTTAGATATGCATAACAAAATACATTATGCATTGGGAAGTCTGTCCAAAAACCTGCAGTCAATGTCAAGAAGCATTGAGAAATTTAGCACCAACTTGGTGCTTGCAGAGCTTGGAGCCCATCCCTTCCAGAGTGAAAGTGATGGCCAATTCATTCAGCAGAGCTTGTGCACACAACTATGATTCCATATTGGGGAACTAATATATCAGTTTCCGTAAAATCCCAAGTTGCTTCCAACAGTAGTTAGAGTGTTGTATTGGAAGTTGAAATGGCTGTCATGCAAGACAAGACTGCAATCCACACTCAGGATGACAACAATGTATAAAGGAACTTTCAGAGTGTCACAGTAGTTCACTAATTTATTTTGTAACAGATAACTACGATTGCTGAGATAGCAACCCAAGGGGAGTGGCAGTAACTCCAGGAAACATAACCTGCAATCTTCTCTCAGGAAGACAGCATTCTTCTTCCTATCTCTGCTGATTCATTACTTCTCTTGCTGTTGCCTGTCAGTGCAACAGATTAACAAGTTGCAGCAGATGGAAGATTTCAATGACAACTTCCTTAGGGAGGCACAGATGTCTCTCATGCTGTTGCTCACTGAGCCTCATGTTGGAGAATTGCTGACAAACCACAAACGGATGAGGCCCTCTGCTGAGAACCCTCTTCCTCTTCGTCCTGTAGCTTGTCATTGATTGTGTGGTGTCTGTACATTCTGCAAGTTATATTGTATTCCAATGGAAATAACAGCCATGACCGGGAGTGCAGAGGCTATGAAGTCAGAAAAAACTGGTTGATTACCTACAACCTCACTCCTGGTAGACTTTGTCAACTTTAAACAATCCTAGAAAGAGATAAATACTTGTAGAATCAACAACCAGAAGAAATCAGCCAGCAACTGTTTTGTAAGCAGCTGATGATATATTTTAAAATAGCAGTGATGCGTGTCCTTCCTTCATGTTCTCCTCTGTGCATTTAAGAGTGGGTGTTACCTGAAGTGTTAACTTTCAAAATGGCACTGCTGGCATCAGTGTTTCATGCTGACTAATGTCATGATCTGCTGCTCTGCTCACTTCCAGTAGCTACTCACTGTGTGCAGGTTAATATCCTTACTACTATGACATCCAGAGCAATACACATAAAGATGTATGTATCTGCGTCTGCACACAGGGTGGCATTTTAGACCTCAGACAGCACTCATGACACCCAAACACCAAGCACTACCAATCTGAATTTTGGACCATGACTGTCTTAGCCAGGCATGTAAAACATACATGTATAGAATGTCAGTAGGTTTGGCAGCATATGAAGAAGGGTCTCTGGACTCGAAATGTTCACTCTGCTTTCTTTCCACAGATGATGCTAGACCTGCTGAGTTTCTCCAGCAATTTTTGCTTTTGCTTCTGAATTCCATCATCAGCAGATCTTTGTTTTATTTATCCAGAGATTGTCGCTAAATACAAAAGACATTTTTTAATCTGCAAAGAAATAGTTTAAACTGCCCAAATTATTTTTTGCAAACTATTTATAAAAATGTTTCTGCTCATGGAGAACAACTTGCTTCATCTTTTTATTAACATTATTACCAAATATTTAGACTAATTACTTTAATAATTTCCCTCCTCTTCTTAAATTGTATGCACATATGAACGTGTGAATTCACGAAGTAAAAGTTGTGCCCCAAGTCAAACATCTAGTACTTAAATTTTTTTTACTTTCAACGCACTCTTTGAGAATTTTACAGACATACTTAATATGCTGTGCCACGAGTGGAGGGGAGGGTTGGGGCTTGTACAACATTCACTGAAGGATATGGATTCACAATTTGTAAAACATAGTCAGCACCTACTTAAAGCAAAATGTGAGCAAAATATAAACATGCAGTTAATTACTTTCAATAGTGTCCCTAAACAGTTAGAACTTGTGTCTTCATTTTTAGATTTTTTTTGTCAATGTAGATGAAAACACACACTATTCTACGCATCTTGACTATTGGTAAAACTTTGTCCCATTTTTCTCATTCAAAGCCAGGTAATCTGATGATTTTTTCTCTCAATACTGAAAATCTAGTGTGGATTTAAATAACATCAATGGGAAAATCCAGGTCAGAGTGCCAGCAAAATGTTCAACTGTGGAGTTGAATCACAGTTCATTCCTCACTCAATATCCTAAAGCCTGTTCTTTCTTGCAGCAGTTATTGGTTAGTAATGAGGAGTAGAAACCCAGTGTGGGTTTTTTGTTCCTCCTTCAGTTAAGGGGGACAGTTAAGGTTAATTGCAACGTTTCTAACACCAATTGTTGGGATCAGTTATTTAGTTCATACCAAGAATCAAATCCAAAAAGAAAGGTATGAATTAATGTTTCTCAGAAATGATTCAAAATGGTTTGCATACAATGAACAACTTTGACTGTCGTTACAGGTGTATAGGCAAAGATGATCACCATGTTGCTTTGAATAAGATTACCTAAAAGCAATGAGTTGAATGGTCAGTTCATTTGATTGTAATGATGCTGTTTGATGGAGGAATGTTGGCTGGGAAACTAGGAGGAACTGTTATTAATCTAAAATCAAGCAAATTGATGCTCAATATCACTTGAATCACAGAAATCAACAGACAGAACCAAAGTTCCAAAGTCTATCTTCAGGGCAGCAACTCCAATATTGCAGCATGCTTTCAATACTGGACTGCAACATGAGTTGGGAATATGTACTCAAGGCCTGGCTTGTGCAGTTCAGCCTGAACACTTTGGGAAGATTTTAACTTTTCAGTGGCTGACCAACAGAGATACTGGCCAGCTGTCAAAACTGCAAGCAGGTGGTCAAACCATTTCAAGAATCACATCTCATTAACCAAGGTACTGGAGAGTGCCAAACAAGCACGTGCTTCTGCGTTTTGCCCCAAGTTGATGTAATATCAAACAGGCCAAAAGTTAACCAAACTAGCATGCCAGCAGAGTGCCCATAATGCTCACTCAGTTCAGATTGCTGTAGCATCAGGTAATTGTAGGATCCTGATTTGTACAGATTAATAAGACTTCCACCAGATCCCATGGAGATAACTCAACTAGTAAGCTGAAAGCCCCCACTAAAACAGCAGCCAAGCAGGAATAAGGAGATATCATCACCTTCATTTTTGCTTAGTTACTGACTTGTTACCAGTGAGTGGAGGGATGCAAAATATCCCACTCTGACTGACTCTTACTCGACGTGAACTGTGCTACTATATGCCAGCTTGCCTGGATTAGCAGTCACTACTAGAAAATCTAAGGACAGATTGAGGGTTAACAGAGGACATCAAGTAGTAGACAGAGAGGATTGCAATGAGAATAAAGCATGATTAAAATTATTGATTTCTAAAGAGGCCTCTGAAGAAGCCACCTAAGTAGAAAACAGAAGTAATTTGAGGAAGAATTCCAAATAGTAAATGGAAAGAAGAGTGGGTGGTGAGTCTCAAAGAGGAAATTACTGTAGCAAGGTGATTGCTACATTGAAGTGAACTCACTGTCATTCTGTGTTTTCCTAAAACAGCACCATCTAGTGTACAGGTTGAACTATTACCTGTTCCCATACCTTTAAAGCACAATAGGAACTTGTATTTATATATTGCCTTCAATGTATCAAAACAGCCTAAGCAATTCATAGGACCATTATAAAATGAAAGCAATGTTAGGCATACCACCAAATGCTTGGTTGAAAAGATATATTTAAAGAGCACGAATACATGAAACGGAGGTAACAAGGTATAATGTCTTAGGAAGGTAAGTCCAGAGTTTTGCACCTAAAGGCATGGCCACCGATGGTGGTCAAATTAAATTCAGGAATTCTCAAAAAAACAGGATTAGAAAGCACAGATGTCCAAGGGTTGTGGAAATCTTGGAGATTAGAGAGTTAAGGATTTGAGAGGCCACAAAGGGATTTGTATTTGCACTTAGTGATATTGCTCAAAAGGTCTATATCCTCACAAAAGTAATAGAAGTACTTGATGAGCATTGAAAATTAGGTAATTCAGCATCATTTTTCAATCTGGACTGGTAAGCTCAGAGAGTGTCTGAAGATTTAAGTCACAACTGATTATTGTGATCACAATTAAGGGTTATAAATTACAGTTGGACTTCAACTTATTTGCAATCTTACAAGTGCAGTAAGCTGTTAGGGCTTCCATATCAGGTCAGTTGTTCCTACTGGAGATTCTGTCGTTACAACGTACCATAGTGTTTTATTTTAATCAAATAGCTCAGGACCCAAATACATTGTTACACTTTAGAAAGTTGTCTATTAGCAACATGGAAATCCCAGTATTGCTGTGCTAACTGTAATTTAGCAAAAGTCTTTACCAAACATTGATGCCACTGATATTTCACATATTATGCTGTCTTCTATCGCTTTACAGTGATTATAGTCAAATTTTGGCTTTCTCTACAGTGACGTGATGAAGAATTCAATATAATTTAAATATAATAATAATCTATAAATCTTCTTACTGCCATTGAATTACTACAAACTACCTGGTACTCCCTGCTTCGTCTTCTGGTTTTCTAAACTTTGGCCACATTTAAGCATTTCTTTGCATCTGGGTTTTGTCCATTTTCATCTTAATTTATCTTGTCCTTGTAATGTTTAGCTTCTGCCAATGTTAGTAATTAATAGATTTGAGAATCTAGTTTTAGAAACTCTAATTAATTTATTATTGAACATAAAAATCATTCTGGTAAACAAACAAGTGATATATGCCCATACACTTGTAAGCATAACAGCCCACTGTCTGAGAGATAGTAGGAACTGCCGATGCTGGAGTCTGAGATAACACAGTGTGGAGTTTGAGGAACACTGCAGGCCAGGCAGCATCAGAGGAGCAGGAAAGCTGGCATTTCAAGTCTGGACACTTCTTCAGAAATGGGGGAGGGGAAGGGGGCTCTGAAATAAATAGAGAGAGGGGGGACAGTGATTGAAGGTGGATAGTGGAGCGGATAGGTGGGAGAGAAGATGGACCGGTCAAGGAGCCGCCAACATCGAGGGCTGTCTGTTTGTTCTGCTCTGATTAACATCATCTATTCAGATGCCTCGCCACATCTTTTCTGATCAAAACTAATTTTACGTCATTTTAGATTTGCTCTGCCCCTCCCTATTTCTGACCCTACCCATCACATTTTTCTGACATCAAGGCTAAATTTTACCAGAAATCAACTAAGTGACATTTTTGGTGAGTTTCGTGTTGGGTTTCCTGCTGCAAGTTCCAATAAGATTTCTCATGCCGTCGTCCAAAGTTCTCCTCATTAACTCGGTACCACACCCTTGTGACCCCCTCTTCATTTGATGTTAGCACCGTTCTCCCACTCAGAGTAGGTCAAAGCACTCACCACTGCCGGGATATCCAGGATCCCTGGCACTGAGCCTTATTTAAAAAGGCTATTCTGAACCTGGTCATGTATGCTCATTCCAGGGTTGCCCTGCATGGTTTGATTAACTTGCCCTGGACACTCACTCAGTCTCTGCTACTGCACTGACCTCCCACCAAAGCTCACACTCTACCATATTCCACTTTGCATGCAGCATCTTCCTTCAGTTTGCTCTCACCCACGCAATAGCCCCTGCCCGACTAACCCTGCATGGCATCTCTGTCTTCTACTCACTCAGGTCACCTCAACACCTTTCCCACCTGTACCAGCATTAACAGCTGTGCCAGTCACTTTCATCTCTCTCCCTTTGTCTCATTTCAGAAGCAAAACACCTCTTGTAGGGCAGAAGGAGCCAAGGTGGGCGGTGGGATGTCACACATTCGGCTCCTCACGTCTTATAAGGGGACAGCCCTGACCCTGCCTGCTCTGACCAACCAGTTACCACAGCCAAAGCCCCTGGATTGATAACAGAGGCTGCCTTTGATTATAGTGCTAGGACCTCAATTTTCCCAAATTTCTTGCCAGGGCCAACATCATTCAAGGGCTCGGGAGATTCCACTCCAAATTTTGGATGATAATTTTCTCCAATTTGACAATGGGAAGCTCAAAAATATCGTCTTCCAGACATCTTCTGAGGTGAAAACAAATAACTCATAACCTTAATGCCTTGTTTAAACAATAAGTATACATCAACAAGATCACATGCTTTTACCTCTGCAATATTGTCTACAATCGTTGTCCCTCAGCTTCATTGAATCCCTCATTTATGCTTTCATTAGCAGTAGACCTAAGGGTTGGATTTTCTATCTGAAGGCAGGAAACAAGAGTTGGAATTGTTTTTCTATCCCAGTCCTGTGTCCATTGGAAACCATCACTAAAATTTTCACACAGGTACCCCTTAATTGGCATGGAGGCTGTAGGTTCCCGGTCCAGTTATGGGCAAAAGATGGGCTTCAGAGGAACACCAAGTTGCAGGTGAAAGAAAGGACACTTCAATTTACGGAGGTGCCCTCTCACTGCATTTTTAAAAATTTTCAATAAAAAAAAAGAGATTCAGTAGCCAGGCCACTACCAAAGAGTGGGCTGAAAGGCAGATATCATGGGGAATGTGTCTACAAGTACACCCATACCCAAGCAGGAACGAAGGGCTTTTGGCACATTTGGATTGGTGAACACCTCTGTGTGACAGCAGTTGCCTGCCACAGGCAATTAAAAACACCCTCTCTGGGTTTGGGACATTGGACCCCAAATGGGATTTTACTCTGGTTAACAAAGCTCATTGAATATATTTGGCTGCCCGTCTTGTAGGGCCAGGTAGTCCAGCTGGTCCCAAGCCCACTGTGCTGGGGACAAGGGAGATCAATATTTTCAGGCCCCATCTACCTCCAGTCACACCTTTGCTGAAGCCCAAATATTTCAGCCCCATTACTCTTGCTGATCCCAATTCTACACAAACTCCAACTTCTCAAAACAATGGCACATGCATTCTGCCCCTCACCATATTTGCTTATCTTTCCCTCTTCCCTGACCTAAAATTGCTCCATCCCTACTTCATTCCATTTAAAATACGTATTTTCATGCACAAACCCATTCTTGCCTTCCCTTGAACCCTTTAACTTTAAATTCTGTTCCTCTGATTCCAAATTCTGTGCCGTTTCCCAACATTTTACTCTACCACTGGTGCCAAAGCATTCAGTTGTCTGAATTCTATTCTTAGGAAATCCCTATCTAAACATTTCTGTCTCTTCCCTTCTCTCTTCCACTTTAAAAATCTCAAGAGCCATCTATCACCTCGAAAACAAACAAGAACAGAAATTTCTTATCTAAGAACAGAAATTGCAGTGGAAATAAAGCACCAGCAATGTTTTGGGTCATCAGAATTCTGAAATGTTGACTCTGCTTTCTCTTCACAGATGCTGCCAGACCTGTTGAGTTCCCCTGTAATTTCTGTTTTTGTTTCAGATTTCCACCATTCGTAGTTCTTTGTTTTCATTGTCTCTAACATCTTGGAATGCACCCATTTGCCACTAACCCTACTTTTGAACGCATTGAGACATTGCTTTATGTTAAAGATGACATGTATATGACCTGAAGCATTGAGCTGAATTTTACCATGATGTTTGTCGCCCTGACTTCAGGCTATTAAGTGAATTTCCAACTTCCACTTCCTGGCAGCAGGATTGGCTCACTGATTTTATTGCGGGACCACTATCCAATTAAGGATAGTGTGCAGGCTCCTGATACTGCAGGGGCAGAGGGCTGAGAGCTCTGAAGACTCAACAGCACTAGCAGGAGTGGTGAATCTTGCTGAGGTTCTTCAGGGCCTCAAAATAAAGGCATCATCATAGAGGTGGGTACAAGTTAATACTTAGAATTGTTTAAAGGGGATGGTCTCAGCGATTGCAGGAAATCCCCTCTAACCGGATTGCTGGGATCCACAGGGACTGCTTTTCATGAGCCCTCTCATTGCGGCATGAAGCCTCATTCTCCAATGTCTCCCTTGATTACAGCAGGAAGGCTGCCTCCATGAAGCTGGCAGCCTCTCAGGCAATGGTGGGGTCACCCAGTTAACCTTTCTGTGAAACAAAGATGACTAGGGAATTATGTAACAATTTGCAAAAGGGTAAATGTGAATAGACTGTTTAGACTTGTTGGTCAATCAGTAACAAATCTGGGGACTATCATTTCAAACTGAATTGAATATGAATAATAAAATGTATGTGGAAAAGATGTGAGTCAGAATGAGAGGAGGTGGAGTTGTCCTTCCTGGCAGCAATTCACACCATTGTGATTCCAGAGGAAAAATGATTGCACACGTTGGTGGTCAGGAGTATTGAGTATTTCTGAGCATTTCTAAGGTCAACATATTTGCATAGCCACTCCAGTAATGAGTAGCATAAAATCATGCAGAACGCTCCTGATCAGCTGAACTGAATGAAAATTAGAGTGTGGCTTTTAAGAAGACACTTTTGGCTAAGTACCTTGGTGTTCTACCAGCTAAGGAATAGTGCTTATGTGACTCAGATAACTTCACTGCATGTCTTGTAAACATTTTTCTCTCACTTTTCAAGAATGTCTACAGCAGGATCCTCTGCAGTCTGCATCTAACTAAGCAATATGACGTAGCAGCCAGTTACAGAACACCCACCCAGATTTCAATCTCTGAGCTCTCCTGGGGCAAGTTGAACATATACTGCTTTGTTTCCACACCAGCCAATTTGCCTGGAACCTCATTCATGCCATCTGAGAGAATGTGACACTCATACAATTGCACTCTAGTGCCACAAGAAGTTTAGTAATCTCATCACAATGGCCCCATTCTGGATGCCAGCACACTATTCACCTTATTAAGATATACCTGTACAACTAGCCATTCACAAAGCACTGTGGAGGACTTACAGATCACCGTGAAAAGGGAATCATAAATGCTATTACAGATAAATGGAATTGAAAGCCACCAAAATGAGAATTCGGTGAAAAATGATTGCACAAATGCTTCCAAAATTGTGTGTACAGGAACGAATATAGAGGAAGCTTACACAACACATATTTACCTTTCTGATGGGACAGGAGTTTAAGCATTACCCTACAAATGGCCATAATTTTAAGTCCTTAAAATAATTCTGCATCGAATCAATCCATATTCCAACGTTGCTTGTGACACAGAAGAGATACAAAACTTTATTGCAGCCCAAAACACAGATTAGTCTCAGAGTCTATCAGAGATTACAGAGACTGTAGAATCATAAAAGAATCATAGAATCCCCACAGTGTACAAAGAGGCCATTCAGGTCATCAAGTCTGCACCGTCCCTCCAAACAGCATTCCAGCCAGACCCACCCCATCGCCGTAACCCCACATTTACCATGGCTAATCCACCTAGCCTGAACATCTTTGGACTGTGGCAGGAATCCACAGCACCCAGCACAAACTATGTGCACATAGGGAAAATGTGCAAACTCCACACAGTCATCCAAGGCTGAAACCAAATCTGGATCCCTGGTGCTGTGCAGCAGCAGTGCTAACCATTGTGCCACCATGCACAGTGTTATACAACAGAGTATAGGACAGTGAGATTAGCTTTGTAATACTCCTGTAAAGAATTAACATTGGCCTAATGGGTCAGATTGCTTTGTTTTTTAAATTAACATTTTTATGATAATTTCTAAAGCAGGACCTGCATGTGAATGGTCTGGAGCAAGATGATAATATTTTGTGTATCCGTTAAATTAACCAGATTTTTATTTACTTTGTGAATACAAGTCCCTGAAGCCAAGTGATAGCCTAGACAGTTTCTGAGCTTAAGGTGATTAGCCCATCACTTAGTCTGGAGAGAGGATATTCCTCAGTAACAGTATTGTTTGGAACTTTCCACAATCACCTCTCTTTTGTATTCATTCATGTGGGCAATGCTGGCTGGACAAGCATCATTCTGCTCCTATGCTGCTGCTTGGCCTGCTGTGTTCATCCAGCCCTGCACCTTGTTGTCTCTATTCCCCTTCCCTAGTTGTGGCAAGAGGGTGGTAGTGAGCTGCCTAAGGACGTGATGAATTCTTGCAGCCCATCTTGTAGATGGGTAGACACTGCTGCTACTGAGCATTAATGTGGAGGGAGTGAACATTTGTGGATGTGGTGCCAATCAAGTGGGTTGTTTTGTCCTGGATGGTATCAAGCTTCACAATTGTTGTTGCAGCTACACTCATCCAGGCAAGTGGGGAGTTTTCCATCACACAGATTTATGCCCTTTAGTTGGTGGACAGGCTTTAAGGAGTCAGGAGGAGTTACTCTCTGCAAGATTCTAAGTTTGACCTGGTCTTGTATCCACAGTACTTAGATGACCAGTCCAGTTCAGTTCCGAATCAATGGTAACCCCCAAGATGGTGATAGTGGGAGATTCAGTCATGGTGATGCCATTAAACATCAAGAGCTTAGATTGTCTTTTGTTGGAGATGGTCATTGCCTGGAAGTGTGTGGTGTCAATGTTACTTGCCACTTGTCAGCGCAAACCTGGATATCGAACACTGTTAAACATTGTACAGTCATTAGTGAACATCCCGCTTCTGACCTTATAATTAGATAATTGATGAAGCAGCTAAACAGGGACGGCCAAGGATGTAAGGGGAGTCTGCTGAGGACTGAATGGAGGGTCTGAGTTATAAGGAGAGGCTGGATAGGCTGGGACTTTTTTCACTGGAGTGTAGGAGGTTGAGGGGTGACCTTATAGAGGTTTATAAAATCATGAGGGGCATAGATAAGGTGAATAGCAAAGGTCTTTTCCCTAGGGTTTAAGAGCTCAAAACCAGGAAGCATATTTTTAAGGGAGCAGAAAGACTTAAAAGGGACATGAGGGGCAACTTTTTCACACAGAGGGTGGTTTGTTTGTGGAATGAACTGCCAGAGGAAGTGGTAGATGCAGGTACTGTTAAAACATTTAAAAGATATTTGAACAGATGTGTGAATAGGAAAGGTTTGGAGAGATATCGGCCAAAATCAGGCAAATAGGACTAGTTTAGTATGAGAAACCTGTTTCAGCATGGTCGAGTTGGACCGAAGGGTCTGTATCTATGCTGTATGACTGTATGACTCTATGGTGGTGGTTGGCTGCACCTCTTCAGAACCTGTTGAAAAAGGATCATTTGCCATTAGAGTTTAAAGCCTGCCATTTGACAGATGTCATTTGTTGCAAGGAACTTATTAGTGGCTTTTATTGTCTTCCATTGCTTGTTCCAGTAAGTGTTTGCTGGTAGGTCTTGTTTAGACAGGTTGCTGAATATGAGGTACTGAGATAGAAGGTGAGCAGTAGTGGATTGAGCAGGACATCATGGAGTGATAAGTGAAGTACAGCACAAAACTGTTTCAAACAGCTTGTCAGTTTTTATCAATTAGTGAATGTGTGGAATAGTGATGTTTGAATAGCACAGGAAGCCAGCGGCAGGGGTTTGTCATCAAGGGGATGTTTCATCAAGGGCTCTAGTTATAATGCGTGTTGTTGCATTCAATTGGGAGTATGTATTCATAGATGTATGCGCAATAGCCTTTGACAGAAAGTTGTACAGTATGCTGCAGCACAGTATGTTAGGACGAGTACTGAAGTTCAGGGTTTTTGGTAACATCATTACACATAGCCCCAGCAAGTTTTGTTTGGAACAGATGACAAGATAAGAAGGAAAGAGAAAAATAATTTATTACTCCTGAAAAAATGAAGAAAGTGTCCCTTTCAGTTCTGAAAGCTTTCCAATGAAGCCATTTTTTTCAGTTAAAAGTTGGCTGCATTTTACCTGCAGTACTTTATAGACCAATTTGAATTACACACAATCACTAAGTTTTGAACGCAACATATGAAATAGTCCTGAAAATCACAAATACATCAATAATAATCTGCTTTCACACCTTGGGCAATTAACTCATTTTACATTTTTTGATATAGCAAATATCAACTTGAGACATTTTATGTATGGTACTAAGATTTTCTTTTGGATACAAATTTTCTGGAGCTTCTGTAAGAATAAATGAGTTCTGCAGATGTTCACGATGCACAGGATGTCAGAGTCATTGAAGTCATCCAGACTAAACATTCTCATGAGCCAGGGACCTGCATTAACTAAACAAAGCTGCCGGTTTGTCCTATGAGAGGATGATCATTCAGTCAAACTCTCCCAGACAGGGAAGACAGGGTGTGCTATTTTTGTTCTCATGTCCTTGAAGGTTCCAGAATTTGGAAGTTCCATGTAGTACATGGTGTGAAATAATTCTGCATATATGATATTGGTTACTTAAGTACATAGTGTATTTTGCCAGCTTGCTGAAACAACACTCATATTAAATGATGGCCAAATATGCAGCTGTGATTTAAAACAATATTAAATTTAGACCAGATAGTATTGACAATTCATTCTTTAAACAAAAACTAATGTGTATTTTGACTGGCCTGAATAAATCTCACCAATTTAAGGCTAAAAATCAAAGGCGATGATCTCTTCACATTCAACCTCTTCCTTAGCATCCTGACAGGTGTTCCACTTCAAATGGAATCATTGCAGCAGAAATTTAACTCATGCTGCAAAAAGTCAACAGAGTGTGTGCACCTCTTCATGCCAACCTAACACCTGAACAAAATCCAAACTTTAGTGCCATGCAGTTGTAAGATGGTCTTCAACTGGCAGTTCTTGTGCTGCAGGAAAGTCAAACTTCTCCATTATTATAATTCTGTAGTTTTGGAATTTCTTTTTGAGTTTGTTTCTAGTCTTTCAACTTCTAATATTATGTCCCAATTCTTATTTTGCTCTCTGCAAGAACTTGTAAAATGTGGAGGGCAAACCAGGAACTTATTTCCTGGTTTTCTGTCTGTGAGAATTTTTCAGTCTGATTCACTGCTTTCCCTGCTTGATGATATCACTGTTGCATGATGCCTAGAGATCTCCTTAACATCAGATTCAAATGAATGAAAAGGTGAAATCAACAGGGATCGCTAAATCCTTCTTAACATATTTATTTGATGTTTTAGTTTTGATTTCAGCTCAAGTACTGTGTCAGGTCTGCTCAGCAGAGAATGAAGGAAGAACTTCAGGCAGTGCAAAGAATTATCATCAGACTGTTCACAAGAATCAAGTATGGATATTTCCAAACCAACCTGTTCAGGGATGTTATTATGCAACTCTAGACCAGGTGGGACTTGAACCCAGGCCTCCTTACCTAGAGGTAGGGACACCCACCATTGCATCACAAGGGCCTCACAAATATCAAGTATGAGTTATGAAGAGAGATTGGACACACATGGGTTTTCCAGCTTAAAATCAAGGTGTCTTTGACACAACCTTATCATGGTGTTAGGTTTTCAGGTTCATGTTCCCTTCACAAATAATCAAAACCTGACTTTGAATTTTATTAAGAAGATTAGTTCAATACATAACGTCGTTCAGAGGGAGTGATTAGTTTTAGACTACATTTCAAATACGTCTGTATGACATGTATATATACATTCCAAAACAAGTTCTCCAGTTTGAGCTTCATCACAGCAAGCGCTTACTAGGATGGCAGAGGAAATGTTTTATTTTTGTCCTTAAAGCCTCCCTAAGAAAATGCAATGTCCCTGTCCACTTCTGACAATCTCTAGCTCAAAGCTAGCCAAAACTGGTGAAGAAGCATCTGTGAAATGCCAACCATTTAGAACATCTCTGACATGTCTAAATGAAGGTCAAATGCAAACACATGAGTATCCCAGCTTTTTAAAACTATGTCAATGACTTGGATGACAGGAACAAAGCCATGGTAACAAAATTCAGAAATGCCAAGATAGGTGATTCAGAGGAGGGTTAGTACGTTGTCTTATGAAAATACATTGGATAAGCTGGGATTGTTTCCACTGGAGTTTAGAGGAGTGAGTGCCAAGTCGATGTGCATAAGTTCCTGAATGGTCTTGGTAGGGTGGATGTGGAAAGGATGTTTCTTCTTGTGGGTCAGGGCAGAACCAGCAGGCACTGTTGTAGAATTGGGGGTCACCCTTTCAGGACAGAGATGAGATGAAAAATTTTTCTCTCAGAGGGTTGTGCAACTTTGGAAATCTACGATTTGGGAAGCAATGGAGGCAAGTTCATTGAATATTTTATAGGCAGAGGTGGACTTATTCGTGTTAGGTAGGGAAATCAAGGATTATCGAGTGTAAAAAGGTGTGTGGAATTTGAAACTCAAACACATCAGCCATAATCTTATTGAATTGCAGAGCAAGCTTGAGGGGCCTGTAACTAAGTTACTATTGCACAAATGATCTTCAAGTTTACTTCTGATAATTGAGTTCAGCATTTTACTGAAGTGGAAGTGAGTCAAATGGATCCATTGTTGCCTATTTGCTTTACTGTCTTATTTAATGTCAATCATCTTCCATTTTCTGCAGACTATTTTAAGAAGGTTGGTGGAATAACTTTATTTTCTTATCATCGGGATTCCAATTCCAATAAATGTACTAGTTATCAGCTACCTTCTGCACTGCAAGAGGTGGAAATGCACTCCAACATTTAACAATCTAATAACTGTCAAACAATAGACTGTATCTAGGTGTCACTTAGGTACATAGCCAAATTCTGCAGTGGATACGATTAGAGTGAAGTAGGAAGACTGTTTGTATGTGCACTGCTCTTTTCACCATTATCGTGTAATTTACTGTAAATCTTGCTTTAAACATACAGTTTTCAAGAGCTGTGATAGCAGTCCTGTCAAACACTGAGGGCAATTATGACCATTAGTTTCACATCATGCCAGTGGCTAGGCCTCTATTACTGACTGCCTGATAGCCAGCAGAAGTGTGAGAGCTATAATCTACACCCACTTTCAGTCCATCATGTTAAAAAAAACAGCTGAATTGTAAAACTTAAGACTGGTGCCATCAAATGCAATAGAATGACTCGGAATACTAAGTTCTTCAGTAAAAAATTAACCCTCTGGTTGCTGACATTTTCTTTGGTCAAGCAGTTTGTTTTCCCCAAATATTATTTTTCAACAAATATCTTGCAAGGTTATTCCAAAACATAAAAGATTTCAAGGGAGCAGTGACATTGCATAAAATCATGAGGGGCATAGTTAAGGTGAATAGCAAGGGTCTTTTCACTAGGATTGATGGGTTCAGAACTCGGGGTATATTTTTAAGGGGAAAGGAGAAAGATTTGAGAAGGACATGGGGGGATCATTTCTTTTTTACACAGAGGGTGGTTCAATTGTCGAATGAACTACCAGAGGAGGTGGTGGATGCAGGTACAGTTACAACATTTAAAAGACATTTGGATAAGTACATGAAGAGAAAGAGTTTGGAGGGATATGGGCCTAACACAGGCAAGCAGGACTAGTTTGGTTTGGGAACATGGTCAGTGTGGACTAGTTGGACCAAAGGGTCTGCTTCCATGCTATGTGACTCCACAACCATATAACTGTATGCAATCTCTTTTTCAGAAAACAAGAATGAATAATATAATTTTTGTTTGTTTTTCCAAAAGGTGTTTAATTAAATCAATGTATAGATGAAGATTTTCAGTAATTATTTTCTGTTTTTATTAAGCAGTTATAAAAGAGCTTTTTTTAAAATAACTAACAAGGAAAAATGCAATCCTACACAACCAAAGTAAATGCATTATTGTTCAACAATACAGCAGTTTGTCACTATTTGTCAAATATTGAAATCAAAACTGAAGTGCAATTACTAAATAACAATGTGTCATTTCGAATTCAGTCTTGCCTTTAGATAAAACTTGCTTGCAGCAATCTCCATTATTCCAGTACCGAAGCTATACAATTTAATTTCAAAACTCATCAAAGAAAAGTTGTATGAAATTTAAATTTTGTTTCCCAGGAGTTTTCTCTTTTTGCATTGGTATCCTACACAAAATATTTTGAGATGGGAAGTAACTTATCTTGATACCTGCTAGAGGAAATATTCAGGAATTATTTTCCTGTGCCAGGAAAAGCCAAGTCTAAAAAAGAATGAACTATTCTCATTTTAATGTTGTCTGCATCTTCTACTGTGAACTCACATTGCATGTGCCAAAAAAATAATAGATATCTCTCCACTTTGTCTTCTGAGTCTTCTTTTCAGGGCTTAAGGGACAAACAAAAGGAGAAACAGAGGGACTGAAGCCAGTTTGAAGTAACTTGGAAATCTCAAATCTTGGAGCTGGATTTTCCTTGTGGGCTTCTGAATGCTATCAAGGCATAATGTGGGTCAGAAGCCTACACTGAATGGGTAACTGTATTGTGATTTTCTCAGTGGCAGGCAATTACTGGCCGTACAGGATTGGAGAGATCTTAATCATTGAATTAAAGACAGTGAGTAGGTTCTTGAAACTAGACAACCAATCAAACAAAGGCCATTCAGCTTGAAAGTAGCTGCAAGATGCAATGGAATGATGGGGAGGGACAGCACATTTCAAGAGGCACCCTCTCAACAACCTCTGGAATGTAAACTAAAAAAATGGCTTTTTCAACCAGGCTACCATTACGAAACGAGAAATAGTCCCTCAAAAGATTGGCCTGTGGCTGCTGCAGCATCAAGATGCAGGAAGGATATTTTATGTTATCTGGAGTCCTGGCTTCCCAATTTGGTCACCTGAAATTATTGCCAGGAAATCTTCCTCAATTTTCAGTCCAGGTTGTGAGCCAATTTACAATATTAATGTTGTCAAAATTAGCAAATGTCATAATTGTCATCTATTCTCATCAAAATTGTAAAAACATTCTGTCGATTTTTAAGTTTGCGTCTGGGAATGTGAAGTTCACTTGCAGCTTAACAAATTTTGACAAATAGCTAGTTATTTTTATATCACATAAAAACTGAAAGAACTGTGGATGCTGTAAATCAGGAGCAAAAACAGAAGTTGGTGGAAAAGCTCAGCAGGTCTGGCAGCATCCATGAAGAAAAATCAGAGTTAAACGTTTTGGGTCTGGTGACCGTTCCTCAGAACAGTTCACCAGACCCGAAACGTTAACTCTGATCTTTTCTTCACAGATGCTGCCAGACCTGCTGAGCTTTTCCAGCAACTTCTGTTTTCGCTCCTTTTACACCACAATAGATTTTCTTTTAAACTGATTTTGATAGAAAATAAAATTGACTGTGTTGTAAAGTGTGTTTGTATGTATTTGAATTGTGGTTTTCCTGAAGCTGGAAAATTTGGCTCATTAGTGAAGTAATTTCAATATAAAATTAAACATGCACTTTGTAGCAGTATATCCCAAAATTGCCCATCAGAAATTCCACTGAACTGCAACTCTGTTACCATGATCAATGTTGAGTGTCCAAATCCTAACATCAACATTGTATCTATAATGTCCCAAGCCCACCATTGGAACATTCTAAATTCATGCCTGGAGTGTATACCATCATTTCTTGTCTTTTAAAGAAAAAGTCCATAAAATGCTATGACTTAACTGCTATATCCTACGCTGACAGAGTTGACTGGATTATTCAATTTCAATTATTTGAGTTTACAGATCATTCTAGCTTTGCTTATGAGAGAACCACTTAAAATACTAATGTTTGAATCACTACAAGTTATTATTCTCTTTTGATCGACATTGCATGCTAATTAATACAATTTTTTTGTTGGAGCCGTCTCTCACATGGTGTCAGCCATTACTGAAGTGCAGTCAAATGAGAAAACTGCTCAGTGTTCACCTCACAAATGTATTAATGAGTAAAAGCCAACACAGAACTAAGCTAAACAGAAAGTTCTCAGATTCAATCTCCAGTCTAAGGTACGTTACCTGGAAGAAATTTGGGCTTTATTCTGAAATAATAGAATGTTACAGGACAGGAGGAGGTTGTTCAGTTTTTCAGGTCCATACCAGATCTCTGGAAGAGCAGTTTAGCTAATCTCACCTTTTTCCAGTAGCTCTGCAATTTGCTTTTCCTTTAAGGTGTTCATGCAATTTCCATTTGAAATTCATGATTGAACCCTTCACCTCCACCCTTTCAGGTTCTAGATCCTAACTGCACACTAGGTAATAAAGTTTGCTTTGTTGTCACTTTTTAATTTCACTCAATCACAGGAAATCTGTGTTCTCTGGTTCTTGATTCTTCTGCCAACGTGTATTGTTTCTTTATATCTATTTTGTCTAGAACCCTGAAGATTTTGAACACTTCTGTCAAATCTACCCTCAGTCTTCTCTTTCATAAAGAGAACAATCCCCGTTCCCCAATCTGACAGCATAACTGTAAGTTCCAAATCCCTGATACAATTCCTGTACATCTTTTCTGCACCCTCCCTTAAATCTTCACATCTTTTTTAAAGTGTGCCGTCCAGTTTTGGACTCAGTACTCCCATTGAAGCTGAACGCACATTTTAAAAAAGTTCATCATTTGTTCCTTATATTCTATGACTCCATTTATAAAACTCAGGATACTGCAAGCATTTGAAACAAAGTCTCAAACTGCCCTGTTAGCTTCGTGATTTGTGAAATATTCCAAGATCACTTTCTTCCTATAACACTTTTAAAGTTACAACTTATAACTCACATTAGGTTTCCTCTTTCTCTTGACTAAATGCTGTTACTTCATAGTTCTCTGCATTAAAATTGCATGTCTGTCTATGTCTATCTATTCTACTAGACTGTCCATATTTTCTTGAAGACTACCACTATCTGTTATACAGCTCAGAATACCAAGTTTTATTTCCACATTTTGAAATTAACTCTTATACACAAATGTGTAAGTCATTAACCAGGATAAAACTACTCCTTGTTTGAGTATGTCTAAGCTGTAAAAAGATTTCATCATCTTCTATGGGTCCTTTCATGACTGAAGATTTCACTAAAGATTGTTCATGTTGTCAAAAGCAACAGCATGGATGTTCATGTTGCCTTTGTTGATGTTTAAGGGAACCCGTGCAGCTCCACCACCTTTGGCCTTCCTCTGATCACTTCAGACGTTGTGAGTTTGGTGCAGATGGTCCTTGAAAGTTACTGAACCAAATTCAGTGGTTGTCCCCCAGAGATGGTTTGCTGCAGTGTTTCCCTAAGGAAAATGACTAAATGAAGAAGTTTAAGTTTCTTCTCAAGGTTTCCTTCTGTTTTGCGCTGACGACCAGGATGTGTTTGTCCTTTGAGTGGTCTCTATGCTGTTGAACCCAGTACAATAAAGTATCTTATTGATTGTCATTTTGTCTTCCCACTGAATTCTCATTATGGAACTCAGATGTTTTGGAAGCATTTGAGAGCTTTGATATGGTATCATGCTATTATTGGCTAGGTGGTCTGGGAGCATCTGATTGTAGTCTTAGGCTTAATATAATGCTGTTTCCAGACTCATTATTAAGTCAGTCACAGGCAGTAATTGATTTCTGGACACAAGAATGGAAAACATCATCGATAGAAGCATCTCTTTGAAGTACACTAGCAAGTTGTGAACATTTTTTCTACACCTTGAGACTAGTTCCATCAATGGTTATGTCTAGTGTTTCATTGCAAGAGCCTGGTCCTGGCTGAAATATAACTTTGGTCTTGGAGACAATAATTTGACAGCAAAGCTTTTGACAGCACTTGAGAATTTGTTTACAATAGTCTGAGAGTCTTCAATACTGTGGGAGGCTAAGGCATGGTCACCTGCCTTTATAACCTCTCTGATTATAGCGTCTATGACTTTAGTGGAGCTAGATAGTCTTGAGAGACTAAAGAACTTCAAAGTGAGTAGAAATTATTGTTGAAGACTACAGGCATGTCATCCTTAAGCACTGTGGCAAAGAAAAAATTGAACAGTTACAGAACAATGACATATCCTTGATTTATGCCACTGGTTAGCTCAAAGACATCAGAGGTCACACATTGGCATAAACATGAGCAATTGTGCGATCATGCAAATTGGATGGAAATTTGACAAATTTGTTTGGATACCCTGGCTTGGAGATCTAGTACCATAGACAAGATTGGCCCATACAGTCACAGGCTTTAGTTAGGTCCATGAACATGATATCTATACATCTTCATGTTTCTCTCTGCGTTTTGTCGTAGTTGTTTTGCTACAAACACCATAGTTAGTGTTCTGATGAAGAGTAACTCTGCTTTTCTGCCTACAGATACTGCCTGACCTGCTGAATTTCACCAGCAATTTCTGTTTTTGTTCCATATCAACAATTCCATGGTTAACCCTAAAACCACAGTGTGATTTTGGAATGATCTTATCTATGAGGCTGTTTCACGTATGGCTTAATAGGAGCCTTGTGAAGATTATTCCTGTGATTGAAACAAGATTTATTCTTCAATACACAAGAATGCTGCTCCATTCATTTTTGAATCAATTCTACTTCTATATACTGACATTGTCATCAGCCGTGAGGTCCTGTGGTACCTCTTGCTGATAGCTGTAAGATTGTTAACGATTTCTGTACTATTACTCTTGCAAATATCTATGGAAATGAGTCCAGGCTCGGGGATTTTCCTTGTTTGTTTGATGTAATTGCCTTTATCACTCTTCAAAGGAAGGAGGAATAGACAGGATTTCATTCTTAGGCAATTGTTCAATTTGATGTTCATAACAACTTTCTATTGTTAAAGAAATATTTCCACAGGGTGGACACTGCGGGTTCGGCCAAAATTTGTTGCCATGCCAAATTGCCCTAGTGAAGTTGATAGTGAAATGCCTTCTTGAATTGCTGGAGTAGATATGCTCACAGTACTATTAGGGACAGAGTTCTGAAATTTTGATCCAGCAACAATGAAGTAACGGTGCTATAAATGCAAGTCAGGATCATGTGTGGCTTAAAGAGGAATTTGTAGGTGCTCCCTGTATCTCCTTCCATTGACCTTCTAAGTAGTAGGGGTCACATGTTTGGAAGGTGACATCTAAGGAGCCTTGGTGATTTAGTACTGCATCTTGTAGATGGGACATGTTGCTGTCATGATGCATTGGTGGTGAAAGGAGTGAATGTTGGAGGTGTTGACAAATTGTATCAAATAGTCTATCCACTTAGCTGTTCACAAAATGCAAAGTACATACCATACCCAACCAGCCTGTGCTTTCAAAACTCACAAGTGTCCACATTAGATATGATTCAGCAGTTGGGACATTTTCTGGATCGTGCTGAGTGTGTGAAGACCAACTTAGGGTTGTCAACCAGGTTTGGAGTTATGGCATGTGTGTGTACTGGAACCTACATTTATTATTACACACAGCCATGTTCTTCACAGACAGAAAGAACACATAGACACACTGCACACATTTCAACTCAACAAATTAAGTGACAGCCATTCGCTGGTTCATTTCTCAGGACAATGCCTTGCCCAGTCAGAGTCAATCTGCCTGGTTTAAAACTTAAAGTCTGACAGTTAATTATTAGTTATTATTAACTGGTACATTCACCAAGGCAACACCTCCACCTGAGTCCACTTGCTAACCAAACAGCACTCTTCTCTAATATAGTATACAAATTGATTTCCCCTTGAATAGGTACTCCTGCGAACTATCCTGATGAGCGCAAGACAAAAAACCTTTGACAAAATCTGGCTTTTTTCAGCAATACCCAATAATTACTTTGTGCTAGTTATGCCTCAACCAACAGAATGATATCCCCTGATTTCCATTAACTCCAACTTCTTAGGTCTCCTTGATGCCACCGTCTCAATTAGATGATGTGTTTATATCATCAAGTGAAGTCACCCTCACTTCCACTCAAATTAAGATTTTTTGTTCCTGTTCAGATCAAGGCTGTAATGAAGTCAAGAACTGAATGGGCTTGGCAGAAGCCAAACTAAGCGTTAGTGAGTAAGTTGTTTTTAATTTAAGTGCAGCTTGTTACACGGTCAATGACTGCTTCTATAACTTTGCTGATGATAGACAATAAGCTAATGGGTGGAAATTAGCCAGTTTGGATTTGTCCTGCTTTTCATGAACAGGCTATACGTGGGCGATTTACAATGATATTGCAGGGAAATAAATAAAATTATCTGTGATGCTATAGACCTCAGAGGCTGAGATGTGTTGTCCACTTAGCAATTCTGGTTGAAGATGCTTGTGAATGCATCAATCTTGTCTTTTGCAAAGCTTTGCTAAGCTCCACCATGAAATGGGAACATTTGTGAAATCTCCTCCTCCAATGGATTGTTTAATTGTACACTACTGTTCACAATTCAATGTGGCAGGACTGCAGAACTTGCATCTGATTTGTTGATTGTAGAATTGCTTAAATCTGTCTAACATATATTGCTTAATTGTTTGACATTTAAGCAGTGCTATGTCGTAGCTTCACCAGGTTGACAGCTCATCTTTAGATTTGGCTGGTGCTGCTGCTGGCATGCTTTCATGTATTCTTCATTGAGCCATGTTTGATCCTCTGACTTAGTGGCAATGGTATAATGGGGGATATGCTAGCACATGAGGTTATAGGTATAGTTGATAGCATTTAAAGCAAGATACTGCAACTGCTTGAAATCTGAAATAAAAATAGAAACTGCTAAAGAAACCAGCAGATCTCACCTTAAGTGGTCCACTAGATGGAGTTCAATGCAGGAGCATGTATTTGATGGAGGGAAGCAAAAATGAAAAATAAGGACCCCTGCCATCTATCTCATTGACCAATCAACAAGAGGGAGCAATGTGAATGAAACCAGTCATGGAGAAGTTAGCCTAAAACACTCAACCCTGGCTACTGGCACAGCATATGTTGTTGTGAATGGTCTGCAAAAGCAATTAAAATAGGGGAGAAAGGGCGGGAGAATGAAACAAACAACAGAATCTGGAAGAACAAACAAATGCAAATGGATTCAAAGCATCATTTGACATCAGCTTAAATTTAGTGTTCAAGCATATTTTGTCCACTAAGTGTGAAGAGCAAACAAAAGAGTTAATGCAGTGTATATCGGCGGCTAAAAAGGCTTCTTTTCCAAGTGCTGTACAGTTTTTACATGCATCGACCAAAATCCTGGCACAGATGGCTTGCTAATAGTCAGTCACCACTGTCTCCGTACCAATAAAAAACAGCAGTCATCACTAGATTTTTTTAAAAAGAGAGAGAAAGGGAGAGAGAATTAACAAAAGCCCTATTTTACTTGGTCCTTTTCAAGCTCTTGGATAATACAGAAAAACCTGATCCTTTTGAGTGCATTTAAGGGTCAGAAGACAGGCCACATTATGACTGTCAAGACGTGATGGCCACTTTGGCAGAAAACTTTGGTGGCATTTCAACACTCCCTGACTTGATAAGCTTAGACCTACTCTGATTATCAACAATGTTAACCTTAAATACAGACAAACCTGCCATGTTGTTATCATTCCTTTTTCAAACAAGACTATATATTCTTTTTTAAAAAATCAATGCAAGTCAACTTCCCAAACCAGACTAATGATAGTAAATGGGATTAGTAAAAAATATGAACAACACACTTCCATGTATTCCATTTTTTTTTAGTTTCATATTATTTTAACTGCTCAATTATTTTAGTGGTCATGTTATTAGTAAATTAGGGACTGAATGAGATATACTATCTACTCAATTGAAAATGGTAATATTTTTGAGAATAGATGAAGTTAAATTTTTAAGGATGCATTTTATGCCGATCTGCACTAAACTGAGTTTTTGCTGAATTGGTTTTTTAGAAATGTGAATTTTTTTCAAAATCCAGCCAGCATCTGGAAGCAATCAACTACATTTTGCAAATTATACAGGCGTGAAATACATTTAAATGGAATGAATGACACATTTTAGCCATGTATCTATGTGTGGTGGTGCTGGTTAGGTGGTAGGTAACGTCTCACTCTGTAACAGTTTGCATCAACATGATAACCTGCAGAAATCAGCAACTGAAGATAGGGAAAACACAGCAAGAAGCCTAAAGAAGAATACTGCATTGAAAACATGTTTCTCAATGTTGAGGAAGTTCTAATGAATTTGATTACGTTTTGTCCACTGCTTTTAATATCAACCATTCCCAAAAGCATACCCTTCAATCTTGTAGAAAATTTAAAATATGCCATGGGCAAAAAAAATAAGTTGAATCACAGCAAGACCTACTGACTGTAAGAGAACACTTGTATCCTAATCTGTTTTTCTTCCTCTATGCTCTAAATTGTATACTCATTTTGAGCTATTGTTCCACAGATGCAGACAGCCTCTGATACAGAGTAGACATTTCATTGTTTGCGATACTGTATTGATCAAGATTCAACTTAGGATCTTTCTGATCAGCGTGGATCCATTCTGAAACAAAAGCAATAGTAGTAGCACCAGAAATAGAGAAAAGAAGATGTAATGATCAGAATGAAAATGAACTTAAATAATGCATCGATAGTTCATCAAATGCTGTGTCTTTTAGGATTTTTAAATATAAAAGAGAAAGCTTATACTTAATATTTATCTATCTTTTGATTGCCTATTTTCACTTTAAGAAGCATAATTCCAATTCAGTCAAATTAAAAATACTTGGATAGGAATTTTACTACAATCTGCCCTAGTTAGAAACAAAATCATTAAGTTTAAAAGAATCCTTTTAACACAAATGGGAATATTAAGAAATAGTATGTACTTATAACTTTCTTCAATTTATTCTTATGGAGCACAAAAAGAAAGAAAAACTTCCATGACTAAACGCTAAGGGGCTGCATAAAAAGCAACATCTTGTCAAAATACAGATGGATGTGTAGCTTGAAATCTTCATGCTGCTGTGGCCCCTCTTAACCTATCCCAAAACCAATACTTCACATCCAAGGAAACCTCTTCACTGGAGAGATGCAATCTCTCCTTGTTATGACGATGAGATAGCTGCCAATTGCAATACACAAGTTCAACTTGACAGTAAGGAATCACACAGAACTAGATGATTGTGAATCTTTTCGTTTTGTTATTTTTTTTGCGTATACACACATGCACATGTGGAGAGAGAACAGGAAAGAGTTGGGCAGTGGGAAAAGACTGTAGTTGAATGCAGTGACAGAGAGATTTTTTAAAAGAAAAGCAGCAGTTGTACCATGTAGTGTCATTCACGCTCTGCCTACGATTTGCAGTTCACATTCTCCTTCAGCAGCAGAAGCGTTACGCTGGCTTAAGGGACAAATCAGACACAAAAAAAAAGACTAAACCCCACAGTAATGCAATTATCAGAACATTTTATGCCAGGCTGTTTCTTTTGAAGGAGAGCTGGTGTTCTTTGCTTGTATGCCACTGTGTCTTCACTTGCACCTAATAACCATAAAGTTACCATTATTTATGCTGCAGACGCACACAAAACACCCACTGAAATTCTGTGCTTAAAAACCTTTTGATGCTCAATCCATGGCATATTGTGTTTTAATGCCAGACTAATATTGAAACATTCTTGAAAATAATCTCTATCTGCAAACAAAGAGATTTCAGATAGATTTTTATTCCTCTTATGCCTGTGTTTTGTTTCTCAGGTTTAGCTTTGTCTGGGTTCCTGATGGCCACCCACAATTCCAGGGAGTTTATTTTATAGCGTCTCTGCCTACTCATTTTTAATTCACGGCACTGCACACTGGACTTAACAAGGGAAAAGGCTTGAAAGTGTGCATTGAGGAGAAAAAGACAAAGTGAGACAGAGGGGAGAACGTTCACACCCACTCAAGAAACTTCTGCATAATAGAGGAAGAGAAGGGAAAACACCCCTTGGTTGCATGAAGGCCATCGAAAACACGACACCATCTGCACGCAGCATTTTTTTTCCTTCTATCCTTTTTTTCCACTCAACAGTTCAAACATTTGTTCAAACAACGGAGTTGGGGCAGGGGGGAATCTTATGTAAAATCGTTTAACAGACACAAATTTAAAAAAGAACAGAAATTTAATGTTTCAATTCGGTGCAGTTGCCTGATGAATTGAAGCTATGCAAACTTTTGGTGCTATTTTTAAAATATTTAAGGTCAAAACCATTTTAAAGCTGAATTTTGTTTTGAAATTTGCAAAACAAGTTTAAATTAATATCCAAACAGACAAACTGCAAATATGTACATTTTTGTGAAATCTATTTTGATCAAAATGTAAGACAAAGAACATAAATATTTCAGGAGCAATTAAAGAAGATCATTATTATTTTGTTCCTTAATGATTGCATCAATTTGAGACATAATTCTACATTTCATATTTGATATATATTTTGAATAGCAACATCTTATTCTGAACTTTTAAAGGTAACAATAAGTTTTTAGTAATCTCTAAATTTATTTAACATGTATTGGATTTTTGAATATATTCATTGAACATGTTGTAGATAAACCAAAAACAAATCCATGATACATTACATATTGATGCAGATGAAAGCATATGAGTAGACAAGATAAGCCACGATTCAAGTATTTTTGTGTCGGTGGAATGTGTGATTTCTACTCCTCCCTCCTGCCACCGTGAGATTAGAGATTTCACGGTTACAGATCAGGAGCTTTTGAGGGTCAGAGCAAACAATTGCTACACAAACTATCCCCTGGTTATAGCTGTGTTGTCTCGGTGGGAGTCCGTCCCACCATTTCACTGCTCTGCAATCTGTCAAATGAGCAAGAAATTAGCAGAACTTCAAGGTTTCTCCCTCCTTCTCTATGCACTAAGAGACGAGAAGTGGGCTTCATAAGCCAACATCACCAATTCATGGCACAGACACAACATGTCATTTTTAGACTCTTGAATCCTCATGTAATTTACAAAAGAAGTGGCTGTTACAAAATACCCTATGCTTTTCAATATTTTGTTATCTAACAGATAAGATTCAAGACTAAATCTGATCATTTTTACTGTTTTTAATATTTTCACCATTTAACTTAGTGACAATTATTTTGTTTATGTCTCTAATATCTTCCTAAATTTTTCATTGCTTGAGGAGCAGCACAATTCACCTTCAAGTCTCAGATACTATTGATTAACCAATTAAAACTTTCCAATAAGTAACACGAAACAATAACAAAACAGATACTAAATTTAATTAATTCTGCAGCAAGGATACTGAATAACTAATTTATTTTTGTATGAAGTAGGCTCTTTTATCTATGGTCCACATTTAAATATTCATTGAAATAAAGGTCCCTTAACCCGGCAAGTTTATTTTAACTAATTGCTGAAAGACTTGAGATGCCTGGCTTTCCCAGTCACTTACCTTCCTTATAATTTGAATCTTGGTTTTCAATCTCACTTACACTGCCATGCTATGAAAGGGCAGGAAATGGTCCAATCTGAGGTCACAGGAGATACCTGAACCATCAATACATACTGCAGAAGATAACGTTTCTGAATGAAAAGGCAACCACATTGTTGGAGGTTTTCCCATCATTTTAATAATTTTTGGAAATATCACACATGGATTTCTTTTCACAGGAATTCTGCAGAGTGAGATTATGGGAGGCCCTCACTCTGAATTATTCTCCCACAGTTTCAGGACTCAACTCATACTCAGTTTGACCAGGAAGCTCGCTCACACTTGCAGATTGAAAGAAGAGTTAAACAAAATGGTCAACCATTTGGTCTCAACCAATGAAGAATAGACAGTTTTGTGAGCAAAGAATTCAGTATGAACACTAAACTGGAAGAATTATCTGCAAATTATTGCTTTACCTAGAGAGAACGCTTGGGCCTTGAACAATAACAAAAAAGGAAGTAAAAGGATGTTTGTTGCATTTCCTGCACTCTAATGCAAAGGTGGTGAAGGAAAGGGAGTAAAGTTAATTGCACACTGGACCAGGATATCATGGATTGATTGGTTCCCTTGGAACGCTGGGAAGAGCATGTTTGATTGCGCAGGAATCATACTGGAAGTAGAGGAAGTGGCAGATGATTGCGCATTGAACACAAATACTAGTGGGTGGAGATTAAGGACAGGGGAATCCAACTGAGATTCTGGACAGAAGGCAACAGGGTGGGATGTGTATATAATAAGATGGACAAGGATTCCTGTCAATCATGGTAGGTCTTTGGTTGGGAAATCTTTGGTGGAGGAAGCTTTCTCAGTAGCACTGAGGGAAAAAAATTTCACTGCAATAACTGAAGACTGCAATCTGTGTCAACTGAAGTAACCAAGGAAACAATCTGAAAGTCAAAATAAACCAGAAAAGAAATGCTTTTACAATGCTCATTGGTTCACTTTGTTGCAATTTCTGGAATTTGATTTTATGCATTCAGTAAAATAATGCCTATGGGATCTTGCTGTGTATCTGGGAGTTCAACAGTAACTTTACTTCAGGAGTACTCTAATGGCTGTGATGCACTTTGGGTTGTCCCATGTTTGTGAAAGAAATGCAAATCTTCCTGTTATTTCAAACATCAAAATTTAAAACCTCAGAAATTCTTAACATTAACTTCACACCTTGAACCAAATTTGTGATGAAAAGGAAATGGAATCAGATGATTGTTAAAGAGGGAAGATCGATTCCCAACATCAGTTTTACAGCAGACAGCAAGCCAAAAATCAACCTCAACATACAGAATGTGAAGTAACAGTGGCCTCATAAAGCCTGGCAGCTCTACATAGGAAGAAGAATAGGTTATTCAGCCTTTGAACCTGTTTCACCATTCAGGTAAATTATCATTTCCTGTAATTTAACTCCAGCTGTCCATCTTGGATCCATCACTTTCAATATCGAGCTTAACAAAAATCTGTAACACAGTTTCAAAGTTTTCAGTTGACCCTTCAGCCTTAAAACTGCATTTAGGAGGATCCGAGTACATTTGTATATGAATCACAAAGAGGTAGTTTGCAAGTATAACAAGAGATTAGGTAGACAAGTAGATTATTGGCCTATATTGCAAGAGGAATGGATTATAAAATATAGCATTAAATATCTATTTTAATATTAAAGTGGGAAAGTGAAAGGAAGGTCACCACCATATCAGCTATGATCCCATTGAATGGCAGAGGAGGCTCAAGGAGCTGAATGGCCTACCCCAATTTTATATGTTCATATCTAAAACTATTCCAATATGACAATGTTCTGATCATTAATTCAATGATGTAGTTTCTGGTGAGATGTGTAAACTGGCATCCATTTTGAAAACTCCATTAATTTTGCAATGTTTTTATGTATGGTTCTTAACTTGTGTAGTCTTTGTTACAATCAAAGTGTGTGAAATTGAAAGGAACTACTTTGATTTTTGTGGGGAAAAACCTGGAGTACTCAGTGCTCCAAGTCTGATATGTTATGTTTATGGAGAAAAGAGGTAATTAGGAGATGTAATATATTAAGCTTGTATTCAGACCACTGATCAGTTAATTAAAATACAACATCAACATTTTACTAATTTAGTTCTTGTTGGACAAATTCCCCAGAGCTGGAACTCTTATTAGGTAACCACAGTCAAAAATACAACCACTGATGGCCACCTGAAACAATAGTTGCATTGAGATTAGCCTAAGAACACTAGAATTTTTCTTTACAATTCACATCCAGCAACTTTTTAAAAAAAATTTAGTGGGCTATTACAAAAACAATGAGAAATTAGAAAACAATAATAATTCAATATCAATGTTAAAGCAGTACTTGGGAATACTGAAAGACAAAACCTTGACTATTTTTGCTTTGGGTTCATATGGAGAAAATAAGGCAGCTAAGGAAGTAGCAAACATATAATTTATTACAACTGTTAAAAATGTAAGTGATCACAAATAAATTTAAAAACATTCCGAAAAACCTGTAAATGGTTTATTTTAAGATAATACTGGTTATGTTACTCAGCAGCATGGTCAAATCATTCCTGGAGATGCAAAGTATGGCTTGTTAAGCAAGATTATTTAAATGTTCTTACATTAAATGCACTTAACTGTATGCATTGCCTGTGGAAAGTAATGAACTTAGTATTCAAAGTGCTAAAATTCTGCGGTTTATTCTGTCATGGACACAAGCAAAATTGAACGCTCAGAGCATCAATAGAAACATTAAATATTCTTATCAATACTAATTGAAATAGGAGATATGAGAACTTTTATTGTCATACTTTTTGTTGAAGATTTGTTTTAAACTTCAAAGTTGCTGAACAAGTCGATCACTTTTAGTGCTGGAATCCACTGTAATGTTGCTACTGTATGACTTGTGTGTTAAACCTAATTTAAATTCAAGGGAATGTCTTTTAAACTCTTTTGACACTCTCCAAACAGAGTTCATAAAACCACAGACTTACAGCCAGGGACAAAGGTTCGAATGCCATTGCAGACTAATTCCAACTACAGAGGATGTATTCAATGCAACTTGATGCAGTGCTGAGAAAAAAAATGTTTTGTCTATTTAAATCTCATCTCTAAACATTTTTCTCAATGTCAAACCTTTTAACTAAATTCTTTTGAAAGCTCTTAGTTTTAAAAAAGACCTAAGGTAGTAGTACTTGATCAAGGTTGAAAATGATCAGTTGAATCAACATCAGTCAGCTGCATTGCTGGGTTACAGATTCTTAGTTCTTAGGGACTATTAAATTATTCAAAGGTAGAATGCAACTATGCTTGATTAAGTTTTAATTTCTTCAAATTATCAATCTCAGAGAGTGCACACAGTCAGCCATTTACCCAGCAAAGCTGTATTTATTTGGGAACAGGAACACTCATTACTTACTGGACTCCAGAACTCTAATCTACTGAACAAAGGTGAATTTGCACAAACAGTCAATACTTGATTTGTTCTCGTTATCCCTGTGATACACCAAACACAAGGTTGATTGGTTTAACCCTGTAAGGCCCTTAGTCACTGTTCATAGCATAATTTTTCTAATATCTACTGTACATTACTATTGAGGAGTGAAAGCAAAGTAATCTTGCAGTTTAACAATTATCAGATGGTGATGTTGAAAAAAATCTGCAAAATACATAGCAGAGTCTATCCATTTAGAAGTATGTTTTAAACAATTAAAATACAAATCACTGTAATCACTGCACAGATAACAACTTATGTCCATGATATATTAAAACTATTTTATGTTTGATTGTGCCAGAGTTAAAAAAAACTAATTATGAAATATAAATATTTCATTGTGGAGTCTTTTCAACTTATAAAAAGGAACTCATTCTTCCTAATCATAGAATATATAATCTGAGAATGGTTACAGCACAGAAGGAGGCCAGTCAACCTACTTTATTCACGATACACAGGGTTTACTTTAATTTTCTGTATGCAGCCTCACTCCATACCCTGCTATTCATTCATCTTTATTTCATTATTCCCATTTATTGTACAAAATCTCACTTTGTACATCCTCGGTTACTGTGCTTGCTCAACCTTTTTTAATCACTTACTTTCATTTATATATACTAATGTGGATAAAAATCCACATTCTTCATATGGACCAAAAGTCAACAAGCAGTAACGAGTAAGATACAACATCCAACCGAAAATGCAATCAAATGGATTGATTTTAACATCTCAATACTAATGAGAAAACCAAGAAGGCAGAGAATTTCCTGAGAATAGGCCTAAAGTAGGCAAAAGACTTTGCAAAACCAAGAGAGAAGAGGGTATACATGACACCAAAGGTCAAAACCATAACACTGGAGTAAGGTGTAGTGGGATGATGAAGTAATGCCACCTGAGGGATATGTTGATCACAATAAATGTTTTGATTTCAACACATAGCCAATGGAGATCAACAAGACCATAAGAGATGAGCGACTGTAATTTATCATGTTGCAGGTACCAGCCAATTGAATTTTGGACAAGTTGCACTTGTAAGAGGCTACAGTTCAAGAAGCCAACAGGGAGGACAATTGAAAAGTGATGTGAAATATTCCGCTCCCTTAAGTGATATGGGCAATTGCAAGAAACATGGGAAAATACAATAAAAATGAAAAAAATCTGAATCTCATTGGGAAAATTTTTTCCAATCTTCCTCTTCGGATTTAAACACTGATTTCATAATCTCACTAATGAATAGTGACTACCTTATTTCCAAGAATTTGAATCTCATTAATTGTCCAACTCACCTCATTTCTATGCAGTTTCCAGTTCTCCTTTCCTTTGCTGAAAAACTAGATGCTGCCAATTCCTGAAATGAAAATCGGAGTCTACCACTTGCTTCTACAGGCCTTCATCACAACATCCCTGCATCCTCCATGGACACTGTACGTCTCCAACCTCTCCCAAGCAACTAGCATCAGCAAATTGCCAGCCACATCACATCATTATGCCTGTTCTTGGACAAACTCACACAGCTCTTCAGGACTTCACTTTGGCTGGCATCAATGATTTGCATGTGCATGCCAGGTCACCATGCACACAAGGACACAGATGCCTCTCTCGCATCTGGAAAAGATGCATCTTATGCTTCTTTATTTAATTCCTTAGCACTCACTCATTTTGCACTTACTTCAAGGCTGCCAGCCACTGTGGCTTCCATTGTTTCATTAGCATTGAGGGAGAGTCAGGCAGACATGTTATTGTATGGAAATATGCTACATTAATGTCACACTTACAGTATGTGCAGGCAACTTATGTAGCAAACACACAGTATGTGCTTTAAACAAATGCCCCTGCTTAGAAGTCAAAGGGAACCAATCAGTCCTTGCTGGAATCAAGGGGTCTAAAGTCAGTTAGCGGGTACTGCCACATTCAATTGGCTCGATCAATTCCAGATGGAGAGGCCATGATCAATCCTGTAGATCAAGTGCAACCAGTCCAGGCATTATATTTAGGCCAGTCAGGGTGCCTTGGAGACATTGGTCTGGGCTAGGTAGGTTAAATTTTCCTGCAAGGAGACAAAGGGTCAGAATGACTGTGAGGAAAATGCGTGAAAGAACAGCTAGTGGTAATGAAGGGGAAGTGGTGAGGTGTCCCACAGAGTGAGTAGGAAGTATAAAGGTAGGGAAAGTTAGTAGTTTGGGAAGGTGAGGTGGGTGAGAACCAGTGTACATAATGCATGAAATAGCGAGAATAGTGGTCCATGAGCCTTGGTGAGAGTGGTACGTGCAGTGGCAGAGTTAGAATGTGTGTTGGCCCTGAGTGTGAGGTAGCAGAGAGAAAATGGTGGCACTTACACTTGTGGAGCACTAAAGAACATTAACCATCTTTCTGGACTACTGTGCACTTTGCTTCACCTGGGACACAGTGATCTGAGTCAGTGCTATCTTGGTTCGGGCTGGCTATGTCTGGTGGTGTGGCCTCCTTTGCTGGTCAGGAAGATGCACACTGCCCTTTTCTCCACCACTCTATCTACCAACACCTTCAGATCCCTGGTGGCAAATTGAAGAGTTAACTTGCATTTCTAAGTTATTTCCTTGCTTAATGGACCAGGCCCATAGTGTGAAGGGCAGTTCCTGACTTTCTGTATCTGAAGTGATATAAAGAGGGTGCTTAAATGAGGTGCCAGTTGTGTGAACTATAGAAGGCATTGGCAAGTACTGGCAAGTGCTTCTGTCTTTTCTGCCACATGCTTCCATGAGACAGGTGCTGTTAAGGCCAGCTGCACATTAAGATGAAAAGTGGAAGATTGTGACAGAAAAAACCATGGGCCACGGTGGATCAGGCACCATGAATCTTACACAGAAACATTTTGCTAAAAATGGGAAAATCAAGTTTGGAGAGTTTGGAGCTAATAAACACAGGGAAAAGTTTCAACAGTATTAACACTGAGATCCAAATTTCAGATGGATACTTTGACAAAGGCACATTCTTGGTCATTGTTTATAGCTTTACTCCGGTTATAGTCATTGTGCACATTGTACTTGATTTGAGTCAATTTTTCATGCTCCTTTCCCCTTATTCAGGCACCAGGCAAGCATAGATCACATGAAGGATATTATGCTTGTCAAGGCTTCTCTATGTTCCATTGTGTTTCTTTTTTCTGGCAAGTCTTTATGCTAGTAAACTGGAGCAGAAGCAAAACTAAGAGACTTCTATAATGTAGCTCAGCCACAAGTCTTAACTCCTATGATATGAGAAGGGTTGGGGTACAATCTTCATTCCCACCATGTCCAAGCATTCCATTGACCTATTTTCTTTTAATTGAGATACAAATGTTGAGGGCTCTGTCTGCCTGCCTCATCACCCTGAAAATGCTAAATAATCCAGGGCAATATGAAGTAAGTTATGATCTGATGTATCAAATCTCAATCATGCCTTCTCCAAAGTACTTGGGAACTTAACATCCCCCAAATGTTTTTTAGAAAGAAAACCTATATGTACATATCTTTATTCATTGTGCATGCCTACATTCATGTAACTATATTCAAATTTCTCCCTAATTTGTTAATGATTGCAACTTACATTGTGCTTCATTGTCCCTTACATTCTTAAAAAGCATGTCGTCCCTTATTCTATCTTTCATAGCTTTAACTATGGTGTGCATCCTTACTCTATATATATCTATTTTCTATGCACATTCTTATTTCTTACGTCATATTTCCTTTATCATTGATATTTAGTATGGTTGAGTCAATAATGGTAACTCACAAGATTCAGTTCTGAGGCCATATCTGTTCATTGTTTACATCAATGATTTGAACGTACACCTAGAAAAAGTAATACTAAAATTTGCAGTGAATATCAAGAGAAATGAATAACTATTTTGAAGACTAAATGAGGCTGTAAAAAGTTAATGGCAAGATATAGGACTGGGCATAACTATAGGAGGTGGAATTCAACAGTAACTGAATGGAACTAAGTTCACTACTTTTGAAGAGCAGTGGGACTTGGGTAAAGTGGCACAAGGAGATGTTCACAGGACATTAAAGGCTTCATCATGGTTGAAAAGATTATTAAAAATAAAATTAATACATTTCTAGGTTTTATCATAAGAGGTAATGGTATTTCATACAAAATTTTAATATTACCTCAATTAGAGTATTAGTATAGTATTGGAGTTGATACCGTAGGTTAAAGTCTCAACATTCATCCTATAAGTCTGATGCAGATTCACTAAGACAATTTCTAGGAGGAGGAAACACAAATATGCAAAAAAAAAGGAAAAAGAAAGATCTTCCTTCATTAGAAGGTAGATTATGGAATGATATGATAGTAGCAATTAAAATTTATGGAAGTATGTGATAGAGTAGAAAGAAGAACACTGCTTCCAGTAGTTGAGGAGTCAATGATGAAAAATTGTAGATACAAGATTAAGAAACACAGAGAGTTGTGAGACTGTAATACTCATTTCCAGGGTCATTGTTAAGGCAGGTACTGTGTCAAATTTTCCATGTTAGATAGGGCATGAACAAAAAAAAGAACAGCAATAGGCGTCCAGGTTGCCTAAATTGACTAGAAGTTTTTGTCTGTGAGAGGGCAATACACAATGACTGGGCCAAGTGGCCTGTTTCCATGTTGGTTAGTTCTATGTATGTTATATGCTCACCCTTACTTCATACATCTTTAGTCACTATCCATGCTATTGTCCTATACATTCTTTGTCACCTTCCATACACTAAACCCATCACATCCTTATTCATTGTATGTATTCTTACACTATACTCTCATGTTCATTCTATATTCCTTGTTCAAACTATGTATCTTTATTAATGCTGAACATCTATACTCCTTTCTCATTCTTGTCTACTCTAAATAGCCATATTCATTTTCCACATTCTTATCCATGCCGAGTAGCTTTGTGCAAACACATTTCTTAACTAACTTTATGCATTCCTATTAATTTGTGAGGTTTTTACTCAGAATGAATGCCTTCATTCACTGAGCATCTTTATAGCAAAGTGCTCATTTCTCAAATGTGGCAAGAAATAATTCTGCTTTGCTTATATTAATATGTGCAAAAAGTATCTATTCCCTATGCCCAGCTCACCTATACTCCATTCTGAATCCATACTCATTCTGTATATACTTGCATAAATATTACCATAACCAAGGCAGGAGGTTAGTAACTCCTATGTGTATTAACAGCAATTCTAATGTCCCATGCTTGACAAAATCCACAATGCACAATGTTATAACCTAGTTAGGTAATAATTCCAACTAGCCCATTTACAATTAATAGATACAAATACCAAATTTAAAAGCCATGATCTAATTCAGAAAACTTTGAAATGGCATATGAAAGATTCTCCAATTCTTAAAGCCCCCCTAAAATCCTGTATGAAAAATTCAGAAGATTTTTAAAATCAGCCAGAAAGGCACTTCTCTGCCTTCCAAGTTTGATTAACATAATACTCAAACCGAAAAAAAATGAAATCATGACACAAATTTAATCAAAGCAAAATCATTTTTCTGCTGCTCCAAATTTAAATGTGGTCTACTGATGATAATGGAAGGAGGAGAACAAGGGACTATGATTTTAAGGTGGTCAGATAACTAAAAGTCAAATTGATACATCATGACTGCACTTAGAACAATCCTTGAAATCAAAGATTCCTTTCTGTCACTCCTGAAAGATCTACTAATTACTGAGAAGCACTACATGCTATCTGCTTTCACTCACAAGCAGAAGGGAAAAAGAATAAAACAAGGCATAATTTTTCCCTGCCAAGCTATTATCATGTCATAAACACACACAAGCACACACATACACATACACACACACACACACATACACACACACACAAAGCTCTGAAGGTACTCAGATATCTGTTTCCTACATAGGCAATAGATTTTATTCATTGCTTGGCTGACTTATCGCAGCCTGCTTTTAATGAGGTATAATAAGGAGAGCATTTTGTAGCTACACGGTTGTACTATTTTATCTTCCAAACAGCTGTGTCATGGCTGTCTGTGCAGGATAAATCATATCACCCTCTCTGCATTTGCTAACACCCCTGTAATTACAGGACACTTTAAATGAAACAAGGAAAAAGAAACAGAAAAAAAACACCTAAAGCTGTTGCCCAGATTACAAGCGATGGCACAGACCTCATAATAAAGCCAGTCATCATTACAATTAATTTATCATTGGGAGGTAACCAAGCAAATGTGATCCATTAATTTGACAAGAACACAACTATTGGGATTAATACTATGACATCAGAGACTGGTAACCTCTTATCATCTTCCTACAACTGTTTTTTTTTCCCCACTCTATTTAAAATTGTTATGGAAATAAATTTAAAAATACTTTAGGCCGCACAGAAATTAATTCCCGGTCATAAGGGCAGTTCAATAATTAGAACTGTAAAGGCTGTAGGATAAAACCAAGGAATGATTTGCTCAGCTATTTGAGCACAAAAATTCATTAATAAATAAGTGAGCTATTCACTGTTTCCTTAATTTCTTGAAGTTAAGTGACTCAACCTATACGTAATAGAAGAATCCCTTATTTTCTTTCATGAACCGCAATGACGTATAAAAAGGAAAGACAATTTTTGCTAATATTTATGTTTTATCCCCCCCCACCCCCTGCCCACACTCACACACCCGCCTCTTTCTCCTCATCTGTTTATAACCCGAAGCCTTCACTGTCTCAATCAATACTTCAAATGGCAATCTGTTTGGGGTTGAACAGACAGCCTGGTTAATATGAATGCCAACTTTTCTGATGCCTGTTCCACAGTTGGGCTGAAGAGGACTAAAAATCTTGTCTATCAGAAATGTAAATGATGAGCTGTCTTCCTGAGGGAAATGGATGAGTGCATTTTAGCAGGGGTGAATTCACTGGGTTTCTTGTGTGATTAACAACTCGGTGACCTGTTGTCCTTGGTCTAATTACTTTTAAATTTGCACTTTACATAATTATCAACAGGACTTTTTTCAAAAAAACTCCTTCATTAATTCATGAGCTCAAAATCAAATTTAAAGTGTGGGATATAGCTCAAAGTATAATTTCTTTAGTTATTTCAGGGATGTGAAAATTATATGTAAAAAGATATATTTAAGAAAAGTTAATGTTTATAAGGATACAAATTTATTTTTAAAATTGCAAAATAAAAAACCTTTTCAGTAATTAATTTTCAGTACATTGTTATAATGAAATTGTATAAAATACCATTGAAACTTGGGTGTGAAGAAATTTACCAGATTCTAGATTCAAATGGCTACTTTGTTCCATTAAATGTGATGTTTCTATTTATTGAAAAACACAAGCAGCCACCATCCTTCAACACACATTCCCCCGTCACCTAGCCAGCTCGATTTAAGGTGTTCTCTTTCGCTGATGTGTCTAATTTATCACCCCTCTCCATGATTGATCTTTTTCTTATAAGCCCTGCACCACTGCTGATTTTGCATTAACTACGGTTCTTTTTTTGAATAAACTAAAACAGCTGCTTGGCTTGCAGGAGAAGCGAAAGGAACATTTTAATATATTAAATCTGCAAGACGCTACGAACAAAGTGTTTATATTCTTCCCAAAAGCCTCTGAGCTTGTAAATGGCATGTGCCACATGCTAGGTGAACCCAATTCTTTTGGGCTTTTTTTGCCACTGTCTTTAAAGAAACTGTTCCATTGTAAAACTTTATGATTTGATTCACTGCTGCAGTTAGGGCACCTGTTTGCTGGTTTTAATTAACTATCTTAGCTCCTGGAAAGTTTTTTTTCTTTTCCAGGCTAGTATCTTTCAGAAAGTGGCTGCTGTAAACTGTGATTATAGCTTCAACACCAGGGCCCCCAATTTGAAAAGACCTCCTGCCTTCTTCTTTGATCTCGGCTGCCAGAGAACTGCCGGTTGCTATTTTTCTGCCCTCTCAACACTGGCTCTGTCACCTGGCTCTCACAAAGGAAACAAAGGGATGGCTCTTTCTCTCCCTCTCGCACACAAGCAGAGAGACACAATCGAGCCACTGAATTATACTGACGATACACAGCCCACCAGAGCAGCTGCTACCCATTTTTCACAAAAAAAAGGACAAGATACTTGCTGAATTAAAAAAAAACTAACTGGCAAGCAACAGGCAGACCTGTTGCAAAGATGTGTGGCTTTTGAAAACATATATGTTATGTATATTAACCCTTAAAAGATTGTAGTGCTCACTATTTAATTTAATCATTTTAGGACCAAGATGAGTATTTTTCAGATAATTGATGAGCTCTCACTAAAATCACTGTAAATATGTTTGTAATTCCACCTTGCCACTAACTGCACAAGTTTTATAGGTTTCTCTTTCCCCATTTTATTAATCCATATCACATTTACTCTGCAGAAAAGAAATCTTATTTTGCTTAGAAATGATTTACATTTAAAGGATTTATCAATTATTAGCCTAGAAATGCTATTATATTTTTATATATTTCATAAATTATATAATCTTGTGCCAACTAATTATCGAACGTTTACCTAAAAATCTGTAATAGCAAAAGCAACAAATTCTTTTTATTTAAAAGAATATCAGAAAATTCCAGTTTAATTGTTTGAATGTTGGCAATTTCGTATGATGCCTTTCTCTTATAGATCAATTTTTAAAAATAACACTGAGAAATTCTTTACTTCAAGATATTCAGTACAATGTAATTTCCTTTTCAATATTCTCAAAGCATGGTGTGAATATATATTACGCAATTGAAAATTTTCTAAATAAATGTGAGGAAATTTCTTATCCATCATTCGCAGCAAATTCTTTAAGTTAATTTCATTCATAAATGATGGGCAGTCATTATGGTTTAATTCCTTATTTCACAGAATGTGAAATAGTTATATTACTGTGACAAAGGTGCCTAAAACTATGATAATTGTCACAACAGTCTTATGCATTGACTAATGAAGAGTTTTTAACAATGGAAATATATCAACACATAATTTGTATGAATTGCTTGTACAATGAACATTATTTGGATCTGAGTAGCAAAAGTGATTACAACTGTGTGGTGTAATGCTAGCTTGCTTTCTGACAGTAGTCTGCTTCATTGTATGCGTTATCATGCTGTCGGAGAGAGCTGAGGATACTGACTGAGTCTCCCTGGTGGGTTTACTGACTGAACATCAAGCTCTCCTTCAGCCTCTGTAGACCAGACACATTGCACAAATGTAGACAGAGGGCAAATGAGCAGTAATTGATGAGAATAAAGATGTTTTGCCAGACAGAGATAGTACCCCTACAGAGAAATGAGGCATTTACAAATAAAACATGGACTAGACAAGATAGACGCCCCACTTTGCCATGAATTCTGCAACAAAAATTTAAATTGGGCCACTAACTGTGTACAGAACACTTTGAAATGAAAAATAAAGAAGACAAAAACATGAAACAACACTGCACAGGGACTAACAAAATGTAGTACAGCAACATTGATTGTTAGTATCCGAGGAGCCGTTTGCTTTTATCCCAAAGACTTTACATGCATAGCTTTACACGGGCTATCGGTTGAGAAGATATCTGTCATTAGCAAACCCCCCACAACCTACCACCCCTCTCCACCTACCCAGCCCCCACTGCCCATATTCACCAACAATGATCAGTGATCGCTCAGAAACGAAACAATTCCTGAAATGCCTGCTCACCCCCCAACTTTTAGTTAAACAAATGTTGGACTTGTTCGCATGGTGCAGAGTCTGTGTTCAAGAGCCATTCATTATGTACAAGAGTACACAAAGTTTTTCTTCCATGTTACAGTGAAAGTAGCAAGTTGAATGTGAATGAACGTGTGAAAGGTCAAACAAAATCTTAAGATGTCATTAGATCAAAACAAATACTTTAAGATTTTCTAAATTTTTAAAACTTTAATTGTTTCTTTCTCATTTAGTTTTATTTATTCAAAGCCTACTTTTCTTAGGTCAAGGTTATTTTCACTTCCTAATAATTTGTTGATGGTTTTATTTATTTCTTTTGTGACTTCCTAAGCTGTACTGATACATTAAAGACACATATTCCACTAAACTATGAAAATACAAAAAAAATCAAAATTAAACAGGAAATTCGTTATAATCTAATAACCACGAGCTTCTTTTCTCTTTAAGAGATTTGTTCAAGCCTAGAATCTTACACAATACAAACTGTTTCAAACACATGGAAATTCTGATTCTTGGCATTTGCCTGGGAACACATTGCTAATCAGTACACATTGCATTTAAAACAGGCAATTTTTTAAAAAAAAAACAGGCAAGGTCTAAACTTTTTAAAATAACAGGGAACTAGAAATCTGTATCATTTTGCCATGGACTGAGATTTTTTTTGAAGAAAATTTTCAAAGTTTTTATTGGTGCCTTTATTTTGAGCAACGGTATTTAAAAGAGGAGAAATGCTATGCTGCAACTGAGCAGGTACTCCCTTGGCAGCAGTCGTGTTACAGATTTTTTGGGAAGAAAAAAAGAAAGGAAATCGATGGTACTTTGAATAGAGGTCGTCAGGGTTGTTGCTCAAGGAAAGTGACAGATCTGTGTAGTAAGCCTCTGGCAGCCCCCAAAAATTCCATACATATTACCATTTAGCTGCAATATTTCAGACGACAGCGTCCATAATGAAACACCACTTTGAAAATCATCTATTTATCCTGTACAGTTGTACATTGCCATCAGTGTTAACAAAAAGTAAGTAGACAGAGCAATAAATACTAATCCATAGGCAGTCGAATAGATAAAACTAAAAATGTACAGATTGCTAACTAAAAACAAATTCTAATACCAAAATATATTTTTCAAAACAAATAGAAATTGAAGGAAGAATTTCAACAAACGATCCACACTAAGCATCCATGTGCTGTAGCGGCTCTTAAAGTCTAAACTTATGCCAAACAAAATGCCAATAATATTAACCACTCCCCAAAACAAATTGGGTAAGTAAAGGAATGTCTGGTTATATTTCACTTCCAATTTCAATTGCTGTTTATATCTCTGAGATGCTGGAGAATTCAAGCTTTAGTTAAGTTACTTGTAATAAATCAGGCTTGTACATTTTAACACGAATTTTTTAATCATCCACAAAATAGACATGTTTAGCCTCTCATCTTGGTTGAGAGATGAAAAGAATTCCTAAAACTGAAGCAGATGGCTTGGAATATCAAAGTAGAGGCTTAATGCTGCTTTTATATGAAACAACCACTATGGGTGTGTATTTGGCAGGATACACTTTGCAGATGTCAAGTAAGTCAGCATCTATAAAATCAGTTTTAAAATAATGTACTGCTTTTAGATTAAAGTGAACTAGGAGCTATTATAACCAATTCCTCTACTAACATTTTTTTCTTGAGCATTCTTATTTGCAGTCATCTAAAGCTGCCAATGCATATTTATCTGCTTAAAAGATATCCTTAATCCAGCTGCATGCAATTTAACACAGAGCATAGGATGAGGCCATTTTTAAAAAAAACTGTGTCAACTCACACCTCAGCCTTATAACAAATGGCAGAGTGTAAAAGGCCAATTGTCCTTTCCCTTATCTCCTTCGCACCTCAACATTCATTCCAACAACCCTCAAATCCTTTTTGCTACACCACAGGCTTAAAGACGGGGCTGTATAATACCGGCTCTCAGCAAGTGCTCAAAGCCGATCCACTACTGCCTTCTTCCTCTCAATTTTTCCATATTAGTGGCTGTCATTACCATAAGAAGAGGTAGAGGAAAAGAGGGGAGGGAAGCACTTAAAGAAATGTGAAAGGGATGCTAGCTGAAAACCAGTGGGGAGAACTGAAAAAGATCAGCCTTTTCACATCTGGTTAAGTAGTGCAAAACACCCTGATGGCCATATGATTATCAAGAACACTTATGCCAAAGTTTATTTGCTGCAAAAGAAAAGAATATTACCATATATTTCAATCTGTGCCACTTCCCGCATCATTTGCTATCCCAGATGCCCTTGCTCGAACTTGTTTGCCCAATAAATCAAAAGAAATTTATGAAAAAGAAAAGCAACCAGGTTAGTCCTGTCAGGAAGGAAGCAAAGACATCCATGTTTTGTTGTTTTAAGGATTTTTTTTCTTAACTACTCAGGAAGGAAGATAGGGGCCTGGATTCTGATTCAATGCGTGTAGATTAATCACTCATTCTTTAGTATAATATAGACCTTTTGAGTTACTCACTACAATCTAAACTTTTACAATTATTTATGCAATAATTTGTTATTTCGTCAATCTCTCCAACAACCTTATGATTTAATTGCTTGTAACTCACCTTGTTCTACTTTCCTTTCACTTTCTGCCAGTCTATTACAATTCTATTATTATTCTCACTTTTTCTCTCATTTGCCTTGTCGCCTCTTACTCTTTCTTCAACCAAAACAAACAGTAACAAAAGTCAGTAGCTTCCCACAGCTGAAGCTTGTTAACTTATCACCCATTATCACCTCATCCTCTAAGTACCACCTTTCTTCTCAGACTGCTGATGAGCCCTCACAAAATTTTAGGTTTGCAATTTAACTCAACAAATATCACAAAACAGCTGCAGTGAATTGGTTTCCTCTCAGTTACAAGGCCTTTTTCTCCTCGGAGTTATTCAGATTGCAAGGTGGGGTGAGTGAAAATTGTCAATGATAACAAATCTTTTTCTTTAACTGAACACTAAAACCATCAGTTGCACCGAGAAAATGTAATCATTACTTAACTCCTTCAGAGAATTTTAATCATTGGAAGATGAAATTCCATTTGTTTTACTTAGTTTTATCTTAAACTGTAAGGCATTGGAATAAAGCTGTACTTTCAAGCAAACAAATATCTGCATCTGAAGAATGCATAAGCCGAATGAAATTAAAGCATACAAGATGAAACATAACAGGTAGTCAACTGTAATTGTTGCCCATATATTTCAACTTCTGATTTCATTGAAAACAAAGACAACTATTCTAAAAGTTTTGGTAGCTTGAACTTTTAACTTCACTATATATTATTAATATTCAATACTAGGTTAGTTCAAATGTAAGGTAAACTTAGCAAACACAGCCAACACACTAAGACATGAAAATATTCATGATAGTCTAAATATTGTGAAATGTGCTCTGCTTTTTGGTAACAAAGTCACAAGTTTTAGTTACGTGCTGAAAATTTCAATTTGAACAATAAAAAGGGCCCAAAATAATTAAAATATGTAAAAGAAAAAATACTTACATCTCTCATTTCGATTTTCTTCAGGGCTTGCCGAGTTCTCCCGGTCAGAGATGAGACCTGACACAGCAAAGACCTTTTTTCCAGTGTCATCTAGCTTCAGTGAACTGGGGGAACTGGATGGGAGCTGGGTTGTGAACTCGTACTCCTTGCCCTCAGAGTCCGAAAACCTCAGATGAGGGGATTCGGTTTCATGGCAGTTCTTCAGTCTTTTGGCAGGTGTAAAGGCTGACTGGTAACTGTCTCTGTCTTCAGCAGAGGCAAAAGGTCGAAATGCCCCAACACCACTATGGTTCAGCATGCTGATTGGGGTACAGTCCAGATTTGGAGGTGCAAATTGATGATGCAGGTGCAAAAGTTGAGGGGGAAAGTCTCGGTTCGGGAAAGCCCCTGGCACCCCGCCCTGACGGTGGTACATTGAGGCAAAGGTATAGGAGCCATTAGTAAAGGGAATATGGACATCTTTGTCCACAGAGACAGGTACTCCAAAGGGTCTAGGCTGCTGACAGGAGATGGAGGCATCTCGACTGGCCTCTGCAGTCGACGCCAGGACCATCAAAGCTGGAGATGCAAGGGGGTTAGGAAGGTATGAAGAATTCTCCATCTTGAAAGCTGTTCTGTGCAAGTCCATTGGAAACTCTTTGCTCACTGGTACCAGAATTATATAATGACCTTCTCAAATGCAGGCAAGGCTGGCTTTATAAAGAGCAAGGTGACATCATTACTATCACAGCTTGATAGATCCTGTATTAATAAAGAGAACAAAATAAATATTCACATACACACACTCTCTCCTCTTTATATATACACCATGTATATACCCCATTACAAGCATTCTGACTCTTGTATAGATTAGGTACTATTTGACCACAGTAATTATGAAAATCTATACTTAATACACTCTGGTGTCAAAGTGTCACGAGCTTAAAGACTGACCCCAAATAACAGAACCTCTAAAGCCCTGTGATCAAAAATGCATTTATTGCTCTGAAATCACAAGAGGTGGCTACTGATTAAAGGTTTTTCTTGCTCCCAAAGTCCCGCTCACCAAAATATGAAAGTAGTCGCTTTTTAGGTTTTCCTTTTTATACAAATATTTTGAATTTTAATTTGCCACATGGTTAAAACTAAAGATTAAAATAACTTAACAGTATTGATTTACGCGGTAGAATTGACATTAATTTTAGTTCAGTTATCACTTTGCAAAGCGATCAATAGTAACTAATAACGAATGACAGCGCTGGTAAAAAGGAGAGAAAGCAGGACTCCAGCCAAAAATCGAAATGTACCGACACTAAATCATCTCATACTTTTTCAGTCGTCAGGCATCAAGACACTGAAAAACCCAGTTGCTACTTGTGTTACAACTATCAAGATTAATAATATCCAGTGCCAGATAATTCATTGCAACTTTGAAACTGAGGCCAATTAAACAGCTAATTTAGTGATACTTAGAAGCGATCACCAAGAAATAGACAATATCACGAAAAGCTAAGCAGTTATGCCATATGGAATTAACAATAGCATAGATAGCACTATATGGATGTATATAAGGTAAGTGAATACAATTTGCACGTTCAGTTCAGCATAGCGTAATTTATTATAAATAAAGCATTAAATAGTTAAACCGGCAGGGTATAATGCAAGCAATGGACTCAAACTGGCTGAACTAAACTACTTTTACTCTAGTATGATTTTTTTTATTGCAAGGTGCACGCACCAACACATACGGACCGTGAAGCATGTAAACAATGACTTCCGCGCAAAGTTGGAGACAACACATCACAGACACGTTTGTGCATTACTGTACTTACTTTAATTCCAAGGATGCTTTCACTTTTTATAACAGAACACATACGCACGAAAATAAAAGGATTTATCTCTTTTGGCAAAACTCTCCCTTAGTGTATAAGGACTGTGGAGTTGAAGTCTGGAAATACAGTGCGTGTATGTGAATGAAGTCTGCTGTTGGAAGATCGTGTTGATTACATGCACAGAGGGATCCCTATCCTGAGTCCGATCAGAGGAGGAATGTTGCGTTGCTGCTGCTCCGCTTGGCTCAGTGTGCCTGTGTGTATGTGTGTGTGTATGTGTGTGTGTGTGTGTGTATGTGTCAATTTCAGAACTCACTCACCGGGACAGCAATATAACAGCACAGCCTCAGCCAGCCTACTGCGCAGCCGCATTGTCCTCATATTGGCACCTGGGAATTGTAGTTCTCACTCATCGCTTTATCTCCCGCTTTTCCCTTCTCTACTCTTCTTTGCTATTTCTATCTTTGCATTTCTTAATTGTTTAGCAACATACATTCAATTCTCCCCTTATTTATGCTGTTTCCGCTTCATAGAATTAATTCTTCCCTTTTCATTTGACGTGTAGAGTTTATGTTCCAATCTCTTTTGGATTTGCTTAAAAATTCTGTCATTCTACTATTCTTTCTTTCTTTCAATTATCCCTCAGTTTAACATTTCCTATTTTAGATTTTTAACTTGTTAAATTGTTAACTCCTAAGTCCCTCTGCGTGATGTGTATTTATCTTTATTTCATAGTCTTGTTTTACATAGTTTTTCTCAATTTCCTCGCGTTGCTTGTTTCTTTCTCATTCGAGTGAGTTTTTCTCTTCTTACCCTCTGGCATTTCCTTTCTTTTCATTTGCATTGTTTTCCTGTTTGACAATATATAATGATTCTTGTCTTTTTATACTTCTCTTTTTTAACACCTCTTTTTCAATTTGGACCGGCCGACTTTCTAACCTTTTGCTTGGTCTGTTTCTGGTCTATGGTTATTTTTCCCTCGTTTCTGTATAGCCTTTTCAATTCCTTTATCGCAAGTGCAGATTTTCCATGTCAAGTGTTTTTTTCCTCCTTGTCTCAACTTCACATCTCCGGATTTCTGTTTTCCCCCTTTCCTTCCCTGGTGTGCTCTCAGTGCATTCATGCATCTGATTTTGAACATTTTCGGCTCTATCTAATTTCGTATTGCCTAGACTACTCTGTTTCAGTAACTTTCTGTCTTATGCCCCCTATGCTTCATTTGCCTGGAATTCATTGTTTATTCCTTACTATCCTATTCCGACCCTAAGTTTCTACACAGCTATTTCCACTCGTCATTCTTCCATAATTTCTTACTGTCTTTGTTGCACAGGATCCTCTCCTGCTAACTGCAATAATTGAGCCAACTGAATATTGTAGATTGAGAAGGTGTGAAGAGGAAGACATCAGCAATAAAACTAGTTAAAAATTACTTCAGAAGTTCAGTCATCAAAGTTATTTCCCTAAATTCCATACAGATTCCCGAGTGAAAGAAGGCAGGACCTGAAACAACATGGGAGGCATCATTTCCAAAATCAATCAACTAATTGTACAAAAATACAAAAGTAAAATAAAGTCATACTGAGATTGATAAATTTACACTGTGGGTGTATCTATTAATGTTGCACTAACCCTTTTGATGGCCTACATAAGCCTGTATTTCATCAAGCACCAAAAATCAATACCTAACATTATTAATTATCTCAGTTTCTCATTGAACATGAACAACTTAACAGTACCAAGGAGTTCAGATAAAGAGCTAGCTGACAGTACAAATATATTACAGGACACAACAAAATATACACTTAGATTTAACCCAACCAATTAAAAAAAATCGATGCATAAGCTAGCAGTCACAAAAAGGAAAAATAATGTCACCCCTTTAGAATCCAGATAATTCCGTGTCATTGTCATCGCGTAAAAGGTGGTGGTACATTTTCATATTTTAGTTATTTATAGGTGAATTGCAACCCATTATCAGAAAATTATATTGTAAAGGATTCAATCAACATTTTGGAAAATAAGTGATAAATAACTTCAATAATACGGCTACAGTTCACTTCAGTCCAACTTACAACATTATCAATAATTGTATAAATAATTTATACTGATAAAGGCTAACTTTTTCGGACTGGATATGGTGACAGCTTATAAAATCGCCAAACAACTTTGACATTAATTGAAATCTTATTTGAAGTGCTGGTGTAAATGGCAAGAAATGTATTTACAAGTTCATCATATCTTACTGTAAATCGGAATGCAATACCTTGCAGTTCACCATGTCTGTGCGCCTGTTAAACGGGACGTGAGTAATAAAACTACAACTCCCAGAGCTCTGAGCACAAAAAAATCTCAGCTTCTGGAAAGACATTAAAACGCAAGGCGTTCCGCATCTGTAGTCTTTTCAATTAACGTGCAACTTGATGCACTTGTACCATCCCATTTACAACAGACTGAGTGAGCGCGCTGGTGACGGGTTACGATTTATTGTTGACAGTTGCGAAGTGGGGTGCTTTTTTTATTTCATAACACTAACTATTGTTGGTCTGAAGCTGACAAAGATTTCGTCATCGCCTTAAAAGTTACATTGAACTCCCGAATCATATTGTTTAAATGGACAAACTACCCACGTGTTAATAACGACAAAAAAACTATTTCAACTGTCAACAAAAGAATGACACTAATAGATAGGTTTGATTAAACTGGTCACGAACACTCGGTGCCAGTTTCTGAGTTGTGAAGTTATGCGTGCCTTTAAGTAAATTGGGAAGTTGGAACTACAACTCCCAGAGTAAGGGCCAGGTTCGGTTCGGTTCGGTTCGGCTCGGCTCAGCCCCACCTGACCTGACCTGACCCGGCCTGTGCCATCCCGAACTCCCGAACAACCACTCCGCCATCTTTACCCGCTCAACCAAACCTGCTGGCGAGCGTTTGAAAAGCACGAGCCCGTGGCGTTTCCCACAAACCCCGCCTCCAACAGGTCTTATTGGTTGTAACCCCGTCCGTCCAGCGTTAGCCTGGGCTCCTATTGGCCTTGGGAGATGTCAATTCTGAGTCGGGTCAAAGGCGGGTTTCGGCAAGCAGGATAGGGTGAGTAAGGCTGTTCGCCGCCTTGAGTTTATTGACGGTTTGGTTTTTAACCTGAGGAAATCCGAGGCGTTTGTGTTATCTCTGGCCATGGGGCTAAACAACGGCCTGTGTGTGTTGGTCAAAAAATGCGGAGGCTTCTGTTGCAGTAGTAAACTTGCGACTTGACTTGTTCCGAGGCACTTTCTCTGTGCTGAGGCCCTCATGGTGTAGCAGTTCTAATAGTTATGAATGTTTTGTCAGTTACACGTTTTCCTGGCTATTCATTGAAATTGACTTTTTGATACAGTGTCATCTCATGATAAATTGCCTTTGGTAAGAGCAATTCCCCATTAGCAAGCTGCCGCTTGTGGATAGGGACATGCTGCTGGATTTATCTATTCCTATGAAACGAAAGTAACACTTCTAAAGCAATAAATTTCAAGAGCTTATAATTTAATGTAATCAGCTATAGTCCACAGGAACTATAGGTATCTCTTTATTGGGGAGATGGAAGTGTTCATACAAGGGCCAACCCTTATTAAACGTGGTGCAAGGCAAACAGATATGTCTCCACGAACTAGCACAACCGGTACGTGGCTTGAACCCACGCCGTCGGTATCACTGAGCCAACTGACTCTCTGACTTATAATTTAGCGATAAAATTAATAAATCATTCAATGTTCAAACGAGATGTGTCCATGCTTTGTGGGCAAAGGGGATAGTTTGATATCCCCTATTACAGTGGAAAACGCCAAGTTGTATTTTTCCTTGGGAATTCCAACTTCCTTTCAAGTGGCAGGGGTATTCTTAATGATGAAAAGTGTACTTCAAGTTTAGAGAAACAAATGTTTAAAAATTATCCTTTTTTCTAGAGTCATTTATCATGGCTAGATTAGTCAGCAAAGGTAATGCTGATCAGGCACAGCAGTAACTTTTGTGTCATTTGTAAATTTGTGTGTTGGGATTTTTCTTGCACAATTGTCATTGAACTTGAGTTGAGGTTTGTTATCATTTCTGAACTGAGCTTTGTTTGAGTATAGGAGTTGGGCGGTCATGTTGCAGCTGTATAGGATGTTATATCGGTCACTTTTGGAATACTGTGTTCAATTCTGGTCTCCCTGCTAAAAGAAAGATGTTGTGAAACTTGAAAGTGTTCAGAAAAGACTTACAAGGATTTGCCAAGATTGAAGGATTTGAGCTATAGGGACAGGCTGAAAGGCTGGGGCTATTTTCCCTGGAGTGTTGGAGGTTGAGGGGGTTACCTTTTATAGAGGTTTATAAAATTGAGGGGCATGGATACGGTGAACAAAGTCTTTTTCCCCAGCGTGGGCTAGTGCAAAATTAGAGAGCATGGGTTTAAGATAAGAGGGGAAAGATTTAAAAGGGACTTCAGGGGCATCTTTTTCACACAGAGGGTTGTGCCTGAATGGAATGAACTGCCAGAGGAGGTGATGGAGGCTGGTACAATTACAACATTTAAAAGGCATCTGGATGGGTACATGAATAGGAAGGGTTTAGAGGGATATGGGCCAAATACAGGCAAAAAGGGTCTAGACTAATGTAGAGATAGTAAGAACTGCTGATGCTGGAGTCAGAGATAACACAATGTGGAGCTGCAGGAACACAGCAGGTCAGACAGCATCAGAGGAGCAGGAAAGCTGACGTTTTGAGTCGGGACCCTTCTTCAGAAGACCCGACCTGAAATGCTTGACTAATGTAGAATATCTGGTCGGCATGGAGGAGTTGTACCTAAGGGTCTGCTTCTGTGCCGTACATCTCTATGACTTGATGTTCCAGTATATTATGATTTGCCTTGGTAATTTTTAACTCTTATCATGTGAAATAGTGAATTGAAATAATTTCTACATAATACATAAGACAAGAAATTGAACTCTTTCTCACAACATGTATGACCTAAGCTCCATCACACAATTTGTTCTATTAATGAATGGTGCCCAGAATTAAATATTATAATTGATTGATTGTCTTTTTTTATTTGTTTTCTGTGACTTTATTTTGTTTTTAATAACTATTGTTGAAAAGGCTTGTTAAAGCAGTTATTGTCAAAATTGCAATGAAAAACTCAAATGTAAACATTTTTATAGTTCTAGAACAGTTCACCATTATATGCTGTATTTGTGAATCAATGGAATTGCTCTGAACTTAATTTGCAAAACATATGGCATTTCCCCAGTTATTTACAGTTTCTAATGTCCACGGTTTTAAACAAAAATCTGATATGGACTTTATTTATATGTGGAACTATCTTGTTTGCCTTTTAATACTTTCACTGAAGTTTTTAAACAAAGTCTTCAATCTATTTGAAATCTTGGATTTTGCCTGCATATTTCTATATCACAACAGTTTTTCAATAATGTTCATGAGTACTGAGCATATATAATTTTGAGAAATTCCCAGTATAGAATCCGTCTACAATCCATCAACCCGATTAATGCAGAACGGTGTGACGCTTACTTGAGGGGTATTTAAGAGTTTCCTTGCTTATTCCAAAATGTTTTAAAACAAGCTAATGGTTAACATTTTGAGTTTATAGTTCAGGAAATTATGTCTTTTTATTGCTTTTAAATTCTCAACTGTTCACAGGCACTACACCTGATCAGAAAAGATGTGTTTTCTTTTTTGACTGTAAAAGAAAAAACTGAATATGTACATCTCCTTTTCATTTTTATTAAAAGAGTTGAACCATTTTGAGGCTGAATGGTTTTCAAACATTACTTGCAAACAAAGCTTTTGAAAATGTGAAAGAAGAATTTTGTTTAAAAACTGAAAACTCACTAATAGTACGTTATCTGGATGTGAATATATGAGGCATGGTTAGTAAGTTTGCAGGTGACCCCAAAATTGTTGGTGTAGTGGACAGTGAAGAAGGTTATCTAAGATTTTAAAAAAAGGATCTTGATCAAATGGGCCAATGGGCTGAGGAGTGGCAGATGGCATTTAATTTAGATAAATTTGAGGTATTGCATTTTGGTAAGACAAACCAGGGCAGCACTTATACAGTTTAAGGTAGGGACCCTGGGAGAGTTGATGAACAAAGAGACCTCGGGGTGCAGGTGCATAGTTCCTTGAAAGTCAAGTCGCAGGTAGACAGGGTGGTGAAGATGATGTTTGGCATGCTTGCCTTCATTTGTCAGTGCCTTGAGTTTAGGAGTTTGGGAGGTCATGTTGCAGCTGTACAGGGCAAAATTTTTAAAATACTGTGTTCGGTTCTGGTCTCCCCGCTATAGGAAAGATGTTGTTAAATTTGAAATGTTTCAGAGAAGATTTACAACGATGTTGGAGGGTTTGAGCTCGTAGGCTGGGGCTTTTATCCCTGGAACGTTGGAGGCTAAGGGTGACCTTTTTAGAGGTTTATAAAATCATAAATAGGGTGAATAGCCAAGGTCTTTTTCCCTTGGTAGGGGAGTCCAGACTAGAGGGCATAGATTTAAGATGAGAGGGGAAAGATTTGAAATGGACCTAAGTGGCAACTTTTTTACGCAGAGGGTGATTCGTGTATGGAACAAGCTGCCAGAGGAAGTGGCGGAGGCGGGTATAATTACAGCATTTAAAAGGCATCTGGATGGGTGTATGAATAGGAAGGGTTTAGAAGGATAGGGGCCACACGTCGGCAAATGGGACTAGGTCAGATTAGGATATCTGCTTGGCATGGACAGGTTGGACCAGAGGGTCTCTTTCCATGGTATATAACTCTGTGACTCTTTGAATAATTAACTTTTGTGTTTTGGTGCTCTTGTCTATGTTAAAGAAGTTGTACAGTACCCCAGAACATTTAACTTAAGATGGTTTAGGTGTGGAAAGTAAAGATGGGAAAATACTATATTTTTATATTGAATACGTGACCATAAATGATTCAATTCTGTTCAATACTTGCTATTATGAAGGAAGGAAAAGGCAATATCCACTTACTCAATGGGGCAAATTATAATTTGGGTCTAATTTTCCTTGATGAATTTTTCCCTCCTTGCTCAAAAAAACCCTTCCATTTTCCCAGACTGTGTCTATTATCAAACCTCTCAACCCAAATTTTGCAAAAATTCCTCCTCCACTCCCTTCCCACCTCCTGAGATCCAGAATCCTCCTCATTTCAGCGTACAAATCCAGGGAGTTCCTGTCAATCCTCACAATCCTCTCAATCACATTCCTTGTGCTTTCTGATCCTAAAAGGCATCTTCTGCATTGCTACTACATCCTGAGACTCCCATCCCTAATGATCTCAAGTTTGCGTCTCCAGTGATTCAGGACCTATTTCCAAATGACTGGACGTTTGGACCCCCTAGAATATTGATACTCTAATACAGGAAAAGGCCCCAATACTTTCCAGGTCAGCATGAAGTTCTAAGGTCTCTGTTCCTGAAAGTAATATTTGTCATAAAGCCATCTTCATTAAACTGTCCAATCCCCCAAGAATAATGGAATGGGAGATCTCATAACATATTAAAAATCTTGCAAGAAGTACACACATTAATATTAGTTATTTTGTGTAGTTTGCTTCATTATTTATAAGGTCTGTTATAACATGTTATATCTACCAATCACTATGAGAAATAGCATGAAAAGATTTGCTAGTGCGCATACAAAAAATTAGTGGACTGGAAGAGGCATGAACTTAGGTTGCTTTTGTCAGGTTGGTTTCAACACATTTTTGGATATCTTTTTATGTATTCAAGTACTTATCAGATATCTTTTTGACTGCTGTAATTGAATTTATATTGATCAGCACTTGTGGAAAAGCGTTCTCGATTCTAATAACCCTTTACATAAGAAGGTTTATCTCAATCTGTTCTTTAGCGTATTCAAGGCTCATTTTGAAATTACGACCTCTAGTATTTGATCTATGTGCTGTTGGAAGTTATCATATTTATTTATATTCATCATTATATTTTCTACTCCTATTACTTGAATACTTTAATGCAATCTGTCTTTATCTACACAATTTGAGAGACAACAATCCTATTCACTCTAATTGTTCCTTGTAACGTTCCAGGCAAATTGACATTTGTACCTTCTCTAGGACCATTTAGAATCTTCGGTAATAAATGTACAGTATTTACTTCTGGCCAAGACATTATTTTGTAAAATGTTATTATGAGCATTTTGCTGTGGAATTCAATCCTGACAAATATAAACCCTACATTATAAATGTCTTTAATGCCAAGTTTTTAAATAGAAACTGCTGTAACCAACTTTAGATAAGTATATTTATTTATCTCTTTGAATCTGTAAAGTGATCACTTTCCCTACAATGCCTTGAGAAATTGACTTTTAAATTATATTATTTATACCCCTATTTTGTCTTGAGGCATATTTTATTATTGGAAGCCATATTATTCACTATTCTGCTCATTGTTGGGGTCCCGGTTATGCCCTGCTAAGATATTTAGAGGTAGTTGTTATTTCCAATTGGGTAACATGAACAAACTTTGAAATCCATCATTTTGTGCTTAAGTTTGAAACATGTTGATAAATAAAAGTGATCCCAGCAATGATTCCCTGGAGCACCCAACTACTCCATTGCTTGCCAGTCTTTAGATGGTGGCTGGCAATCATTTATAAGAAAACAGTTCAATTCGAGGTTATTATAATCTAACGTCTTGAATGGTTTTTAATTAACAGTGGAACCAAGGCACAAAAACAGAAATTGCTGGAAAAGCTCAGCAGCATCTGTGGACAGAAATTGGAGTTAACGTTTTGGGTCCAGTGATCCTCAGACCTCACCGCCAGGCATGCCTTCCAGCATCTTCAGTTCTTTCAGTTTTTATTTAGTATTCCAGCATCTGCACTTCTTTCTGTAGAACCAAGGCATTGAGTTACAACTTTAAATTTTTTTCCAGACATTTGCTTCATTAGATGTCATGAAACTATTATGTAGTGAGGGGTGAATGAAGTTGAAGCTACATGGTGTCGATGAAAGAGTTATAAAATGTTAGTGATGTAGGAGCTGCACTAAATTAGATAACAAAACCAGTACTCTAGTGATGGTTTTATTTTTGCTGTAGCAAAGTACATAAACAAATGTGGACGTTAAAAGTTGTTCATGAACAGTCACAATATAACAATTGGGTAATGAAATTCAAATCATTTAAACGATGAGAGCAAATCTTATCACAAGGAGTAGGGACAAAATAATTATGTTTTGGAAGTTTTAGTGGTACCATGTGACTTTGTGCCAGAAATAAAAGCAGTCTGTGCTATGAATGTATCTACACCACATGAACTGCAGCAATTCAAGAAGGTGGCTCACCACCATCTATGGTAGGACAGCTGGGGATGGGCAATAAATGTGGCCTTGCTAGTTAAGAATAAACTCACATTCAAAAATAAACTCTCTTAACAAGTTTCGCAAAAGGTAGTAAGCTAGACTAACATTTTGGCACAGGCATTTCAGTGAAACTTAATATAGATTGTGTATTTGAAATATTAACAGCTTTTCTGATGCTATTAGGCATTATAAATTTTGATAATTTGTTTTTCATTTTTATATTTCCTGTTTTGTGGGTTTTTTGGGGTTATCCTAGGCTTACACCATATTATATAACTAACGGCTAGGAGGTGTGTTTACTTACTTCAGTTTTCTTTGGCATGATGACTGCTGCAGAGACATATAAACAATATTTTCCAGTAAACTAGCTGTGACTGGGAAAGAAAAGAGTTGCAGTTACATTCATGCCTGTGATTTTCTTATTCCACTGATTTCATTTAAGTTGCTAGAGAACGGTGCTGCTTTGCGTTCAGAATGGGAGAACACCAAGTTACACCTGCAGTATGCACAATTGTATGCGCTCCGGCTCTTTCTTTTTAAGAAGTTTAAGTTGAAGTCATTTCACTTTTTTTTTTAAGTAGTTTATTTCAATGTTTTTTATAATTTAATTTTCCAAAACGTACTCAATTTTTGTGAGCGCTAATTATTAAGGCAAACATCAAATTTACGGAGTAAATCAGCACTAATTCTGAATTTGATAAAATTTAAAAGAAGAGGTGACACATATCTCCAGAATCCTTTTAGGTTTGGAAAGGGAGCAAGCATGATTTAAGAATAATATCTGATACTAAAAATAATTTGTTTTGCTGTTCGATTTGAAGGAGTAATTTCTCTCTAATCTCCAATGACCTGCAGAGTGTGGAGATTCTAGCCTGTTGATTTCTCAATCACCGTTGCATATATTTGATGTCATACTTGTTCTTGTCAATGTAAGGATTATTTTGCTTGGAATTAAATACTTCTGTCAGGATGACACACTCTCAAGTTAGGTCATGCTAGACACAGGTAGACTCTTGTTGTGTTGAACAGTTGAACTCTTGATAGAGTTTTCTCAAAAAGGTGGGAAAGGATGAGATGGGTGGCTTCTGTCTTAGGTTATATCCTAACTGACTTTTTTCCAAATAATATTCTAAACCTTATCCCAAAGGACCTGTTGGCCATAAACCCAGACATGTTACTTCTCTGTGTATCTGAACTTGTCTCTTCCAGTAACTTTCTGTAGAAAAAGAAACAAGTCCAGGCATCTCCCTGCCTTCCAGATGAACTAATTTTTGCATTTTTTTGGCCAATCATGTTAAAAGATTGAATAACAGAAGCATCTCCATAGCAACTACTGTTTTGGATGAAAGAAATTTCATTTTAAATTTAAATACATTTCTTTACAAATTATGAACTAAATAAAACAAAGTATTTTAAAAAGAAGACACATTCTCATTCATTCATCTGTTATATTTGATTAATACAATTAGCCTAGTACTATCTTGGTACTTGGGTAAATCAAAGCAAAGTTAAATTCTAGACATAACGTCAGCAATTGCACTTTTACCCCGCAATGTGGACAAGCTTTAAGCGATAGGCCTGCAATAGAAAACTCATCAAATCAGTTTGCTATTTTCGTTTGAATTATTTCCACAAAGGACGGGGATTATGATCAGTATATACCAGAGTCTCCCAAGATCTGTGATAGGCATATTAGTCAGTATGTCTAAGACAGGTAATCCTCCCAGTAACTCTCATGATGTCATTAGCTTTTTAGAGAAATTTCCCCTGGTGTTTTTATGCCTGACCCACCTTTTTGTAACAGGACTATACCTACCTCATAGGTCATTAGCATTACTTGCTACCTTGGAGGACTTGGTGAAATTTGCGGCAGTTAACACAAGTTTGCTTTCATTGTCTCAAATTGTGCCTGACAATCCTCTGACCAGACTATCTTGGCTTTCTTTTGTAGCAAATCTAGCAGTGAAGCAGTTATAGTGATAAAGGTTGGTACAAACTTGCAGTATAAAGCGCACAAAAACCCTCAAAATATTATGATTTCTCGTTTGGTCTGAGAGTTGGGTGACTTCACTAATGCTTGTAGTTTTTCTGTTCTTGGCAGGATTTGTCCTTGCTCTATTATATGCCCTTGGTAGGTACTGGCTTTGCAAACTCATTTTTGGCAATGTTTATCACCATACCAACCAACTGTAATTTTCTAAATGGAGTTCTTGTTGTTCCAAATGGTCCTTCCAAGTGTCACTGTACAACAGCACATCATCAAAGTAACTATAGTCCCTCTTTTGTTTATGGGAAATGTCTGACATTGCCTAGACCAGCATTTATTACCCATCCGTAATTGAGAGTAAACCACATGGCCTCTTGTCCACAAGGATGAAACAATCATGAGCCATCAGAGCTGCCTACCTGGCTGTTGAAACTAATGAAGAGAAGTTCAATTCTTCCAAGGGAATTATTTTCTTGAGGGCATTTTTTGTGTTCTCTATCTTTAATGCCCACACCAACAATCAAAGTTATTTTGCTTTATTTTCTCAAATTCTATACAGGCCTGCCCGGGTTGTTTCCTTCATTTGAAATTTCTGCCTGTAAGCCTCAGAGGCTTAAGCACGAAAAATTGTGCTTTTTGCCCATTTCATGATCTGTAGAAGCCTCTTCAGAAATTATGGCTTAAACTTCATGATCTTTTCTAATTAGTTTGCTTAATGTGAGCAGTGCCCAGTTTTCTTTTGGCCCCCTCATCTGTTTAAAATGCCTTTATGTCCTTTTCTGTCAAACCTCAGGAAGGCTTGCACAAATTGAAGCAGCTGCTCTTTGGATCCAGTGTGAGTCAGATCCATCTTCATCCAAATTTTCATTGGAGTCAAGGACACTCTTTCTCATTCTAGCCTGTTCAGTCAGTATTCCCTTTCTCTCTCCTGTCTGTCTCTTTTTCTTCTAATTGCAATGGTAGTTTCAGGTTCTTAAGTGCCCTTTCCTTTCCCCCTTTCTCCCTCTGGAGTGCTTTTCCATCTCTCTGAAATGCACTTTCCTTTTATCCTTTTCAGTTGTTATTACCCACTTTCAATTATGTTTCCAACTTTGGGTTATCCTTGTCAATCTTCCAATTGTATGTTATGAGGAGTGCGCTGTCTTTATCTAGTTCCACTACTCCACAAGTCACAGCGTATATTTAAATGTTTTACCCAGTATATTTTATTTATATTTGTTTCGGAACACAAGAAATCACCTGAAAACCAGATTTCTTTAATAAACAATAAAATTCTTGATTTATTGCAAAAACAAGACTTAACAAATGTACAAAGCCGATTAACAGAGTTTGAAATAAGTAAGTAAACACACTCTCCTAAGTAAACTTGCATGCGCACACAGTGTGCTTTGAAGAAAAAAAAGACTTTTTAGAGAATAACTTCTTTTAAAAAAACACACTGGCTAAATAATTGTTCATTATTGGAGAAAAATGGATAAGATATGAAATTTCACAGCTTTCAGCCTGGCATCATGGTACATATAGATAGATGTCACCAACTCATACAGTTGTCGCAAGGTTCTTTTCTGAGGTAGCCATTCAGGCATTGTCTGGAGGAGGTTCTCCAGAAGCCTTACAAGAGAATTGCTCCATCAGGTTTTTTAACTCTCACGTTGAACACTCAATGAAGTTTTTTGTCCAAAAAAAAATTAGGAAGGGTGAGTTGGGTAGCACAGCCTCGTCAGCTCACATCTAACTGACCTTTCCAAACTTCACGCCCAAATGTTCTGACAGCCTTAAACCCAGACATGTGACTCCTCAGTAAACAAGTTGAAGCAACTCCATAGTGTATGAGGCTCTGGCTGTTTAGTTTTATTCACTCGTGACATGTTGGCACCACGAGCTGGCAAGCATTTAATTGCCCATTCTTAGCTGCCCTTGAGAAGGTGGTGTTGAGCTGCCTTCTTGAACAACTACAGTCAACATGCAGTAGGTTAATCCGCAAAGCCCTTGGGGAGAGAATTCCAGGATTTTGACCCAGGAACAGTGAAGTAACTTAGTTTATTTGATTCTTCCGTTAGTCTTTTTAAAAATGTCCTTCGGATACCACCTTTTTAAGAAAAAACACTAGTCCAGTCATCTTCCAGTCTTCCAAATGAAGCAATGTTCACAACATTTTGAGAACAAGTCTTCAAAACACAGCAGCAATAGAAGCACCTACGTAATAGTACAAAAATAATTCATAAGGATGGTACTAGAAACAAAAAGATATATCTATCAGGAAATGCTGTTCAGGCTGGATTTTTTTTTCCCTTTAGAAAAGATAACGCTGAAGGAGCGACCTGATAGAGGCCTTTCAAATCATGAAAGTATTTGACAGGGTGAGTGTAGAGAAAATATTCCAATTTCAAGGTGAGTCCCAAACCGAAGAAATATAACGAATCAAAAGGAAATTCAGCAGAAATATCTCTGCAAAGAATATAGTCAGAAGGTGAATTGCAGGAGTAAATGCAGAAATAAGGAATTGTTGAGGCAAGCCATGTAGATGGGGACATGAGGGGGAAAGGAATATGAAAGGAAAGAAATGCTGATTGGGTTAGATGAAGATGGGTAGCAGGAGGGTTTGATGGAGCATAAAAGTCTGCATTGACCCATTGGACCAAATTGCATGTTTCTTTGTTCTAAACCAATTAAAACTAACAGGCCCCAGAAGTGTAACAACACCTGAATTCTAAGCTGAAGTAGGCCACTTGGCCCCCTGAGTTTGCTCCACCATACTGTAAGTTCGTGGCCAATCTGTTTATGTTTTGAATTCCATGTTCCCATCAACCCCAATAATCTTTGATTCCCTTGCCACAGCAGTTATCTGTGGTCTTAAAATATTCAATGTCTGCCTCCATTGCCTCTGAAGCAGAAGTTTCCAAAGTCACAAAACCCAATGAGAGAAATAATTTCTTCTCTGTCCCCTAATATTCAAACTGTGCCCCCTACTGTTAGAATTACCCACAAGAGAACATCCTTTTCGGACCTTTCAGGACCTTATCTACTTCAATCAAATCGTCTCAACTTTTCTTAACTATAGTGAAAACAAACGCAGCCAGTCAACCTTTCCTCATAAGAAAGATTGTGCATGCCAAGTATAATCCATCCTTCCTTAAATAAGGAGATCAAAACTGCATGCATTTTCATGATGTGATCAAACCAATTCCCTGTGTAATAAAACAGAACAACCTTTATCTTTATGTGCAGTTCCTCTCATAATGGTATCTGTTAGGATCCTTGATTACTTTACTTACATGGTTACTTTTTGTGACACTTAAGCTACAACATGTAGATCCCTGTACACCTTAGAATTTGCAGTTGTTCTCCATTTTTTAAATCATACTCTGGTTTTTTTTAATTCTTTCTGCCAAAGTGAACAGCTTCACACCAACCCAGTCATATATTCAACTATATCAATCTGCAACTTTGTTCTGTCCTCTTCACAACATACTTTCCTACCTATCTTTGTGATATCTGCAGGTTCAGCTACAGTGTTTTTTTTTTCTCCCCTCATCTATGTCATTGATATAAATAGTAGGAAGTTGAGACCCTGGCACAGACCCTTTGGGACCCACTTGTCACATTCTGCCAATTGGAAAAAGACACATTTATGTAACTCTGGTTTTCAGCCAGCTAGTCAATCTCCTCAAAATGCTACTACTTTACCTACTATATCTTGAGCTCCTATTTTATGCAATGACCTTTGTTGTGCAACTATATCAAGTGCCTTAACACCTTCCTCACAATAGATGTCAAGCATCTTTTCTCTGCCTCCCTCCCTTCTTGAATGGAGTGGTTTATTTTCTATTTTCCAATCCTTTCCAGATAGTAGAGTATTGTGGAAAATTAACACTAATGCATTTAGTGTTAGCCACATCTTTTCCCCCTTTTGCTCACATCCTCTCTTTCATATCCCCCAACATATTCACTCAACAGCCCTTTTCATAATTGTGTCTCTCAACTTACTCAGTTCCTAAGCCCCTACCTTCATTCACTTCTTTGTAAGATAGCTCTATTAGGTTGATGGCTCACTTGTATTGATCAACACGTCCCTTCCAACTGCCACATTGGTGCCTTGGCTCATGTGTTATCACTAACTTTCCTGCTGCTTGTTGCTCGTTCTTGTTTCCCTTCTGTATTTGCTTGTAATAGTCAGCTGCTGCATCTCACTAGTGTGCCCATTAGTAGCAAACATGGGACAGAAACAACCTGTGATTAGAGGAGCAGCCAGAAGGTGAGTGGCAGCGCAGGAGTATGAGTACCAGAGACACTTGTGTTGGGAATCCTTCGAAGTCAGAATAAATTTCTCATCTCTGAAAATCAGCCATTGTATAATGAAAATTATCCCCCAGAGGCATAAGTTATATCGCCGCGGCATGTGAACCACTTTTGGGAACCATTGCAGTATGGATAAATAGAATTTGCTCTAATTAAATATTGGGAACAAAATGCCATTGTTTTCAGTGGTGTTGTGGTGAAAGGTATATGGTTGATGCATGTTGATCTTATTCTTTTTAAGAGTTTAGATTTTAAACTAGTGGCAAGTGGGTGTTGATCTATTTTTATGAAGGAGTTTAATTAGAAAAAAAAGACAGTCTCTTTCTGGAACCATGATTTTAAATCAGTGTGTGCCTCCTGGAGTGTTAATGGAAGTTTCCTTTATATTGTAGGAATCTATAACAGGAGAGAACAAACATTGATAGATTAATTCAGGATTAACCTTAGCTAAGGAAACCCAGAGATATAAAAGTTTCGGTCAGTTAAAAAGGGACCTGACTGAAATTGGAAGCAAGAATAATTTATCCTCAAAAAGAGGATTTATACCAATTAAGGGAACCAGTTAAGTTACTTCAGTGTAATGGTTTCAACTTATGAAAATCTCCAGACCAGAATTGTGCAGTTAGAAATCCGCATTGGTTATTCAAAGCTTAAGAAGTCTAAGGTCTCTGTGTGAATATTCAAGGAAAAGGCTTCATAGCTTACATGACCCGAATGGAGGAAAAAGCGGGTAAATACAATCTACAGATTTGATTGGGTAGGACAGTTTCTCTGGATTTTCATTAATTGTAAAGTGATGGTGTCAGGGAATAGATAAGACTTTGTTTTGGTGGGTGTGTGAAATTTTTCAAATTGTGTTATGCATAGATATCTTGTTTTATTTGTTGTTTCTTTCTTTTGTGTAATGGACTTTTTTTTTTGTTAAGACCAACTTAGCAGCCTGGCATATTTATGTTTCAGTGAAAGACTGCCATGTTAAATTATAGAAAAGAACAGAACATGATCTGTCAAGCTGGATTTCATTCTGGGACTGATTTGTCCATTAGTAACATCAACTGGGATATAACAGTGTCTGCAATAAACTTTGTTTCCTCGCTGCAGACTCTGTCCCTTTTGCAGTCTGATGCAGAAGCAAACTTTTCACAACCTCAGTATAATTGACCTGAAGTGAACTTCAAGTAGCATTCATGCCACATTCATTTTCACTTTGTCTCACCATTCCCTATCTATGTATCTGAGTTTCTCCAACTCAGGCCACTTAAGTATCCCTGATTTTAAATGTTCCACAATTGTTGGCCATTTAATCTCTGAATTTTTCTCCCTTCCCCGCACCCCTCCGGCCCCTTTCCTTCATTATCATCCTTTAAAATACACTTTGAACCCTCTCTTTTTTTTAAGCATTTGGTCATGTGGCCTACTATTTCCTTACAAGACCATAAGATGTAGGAATAGAATTAAACCATTCAGTTCTTCGAGTCTACTCTACAATTTAATGAGATAATGGCTCATTTGATAATCTTCAACTCCACTTTCCTGTCTTTTTTCCCATAACTCTTGATTCTCTTACTGATTAAAAATATGTCTATCATAACCTTGAATAAACTTAATGACTCTGCCACAGCGGCCCTTTGTGGTAAAGAATTTCACAGATTTGTTACCATCTGAGAGAAGAAGTTTCTCATCTCTGGCTTAACTGGGTGACCTCTGTCTCTGTGGTTGTGCCCTCTAGACCTAGACTGTCCCACAAGAAGAAACAACTTCTGCACATATAATTATGTTTTTTGAATGGAAAACCAAGAACTCTTCTAAAGTTTCTGCTTGGATAAGAAACTTTGGCACAAAAGAATAATATTCATGTTGGATCTATTTTGTGTCGAAAACAATGTTTTTTGTCAGCAAAGTAATAAATAGCTTATTGCAGCACATTCACATCTATCTGATATTTTGTTTCAACAGATCAATAAATAATTTATCAGTTGCTGCTGTTTACATGAAATGATCACTAAGATTAATCTTTTCCACAAAATATGTACATTTGTTTGGTGATTCTATAATTGTTAATGACTTGCAATTGTGGCCAGAAAATGCCAATAGTTCAGTTAATTTTCGGAATTTTTATTTACCAATTCCTAGATCTTCCCATTTGAATGACGAATCAGTCCACATTTGACAACGGCTGGCTTGTGGTCAGAAACAAGAGTACGGGATGGCCTCCTTTGGTGCATGCCATTCTTTGGTCTGTGTCTCCATGCATTGAGGGATTCTGAACAAGTTTCTCCTCATCCTTGATGGAGTTTTTTTTTTGAGGAAGTAACCAAGAAGATTGATGAGAGCAGAGTGGTAGATATTGTTTACTTGGACTTTAGTAAATCTTCAACAAGGTTCCACATGGTAGACTAATTAGTAAAGTTAGATTACATGGGATTCACGGTAACCTTGCTAATTGGATACAAAATTTGGCTTAACAGGAGGAGGTAGAGGGTGGTAATTGAGGGTTGTGTGTTCCACAGGAATCGGGGCTGGGTCCATTTTTTGTTTGTCATTTATATAAATGATATAGATGAGAATATAGAAGGCATGGATAGTAAGTTTGTGGATGACCCCAAAATTGGTGGTATAGCGGACAGTGAAGAAGGTTTTCTAAGATTACAAACAGTAAAAATGGATTGACAATGATAGTCTGGATGAGGAGTTTGTTATAAGCTTTTGATGTAGTTTCTTAGAACAGCATACTCTGGAACCAACCAGAGAGCAGGATTAATTAATGATCTTAATGCAAAGGTGCTTTTCGTACCAGAGTTCACATTATGAATGAATTTGAAAGGGAGAAGAATGGGTTTAATACTAGTATTTTATAAACTGAAACAAAAATTGCTGGAAAAGCTCAGCAAGTCTGGCAACATCTGTGGAGAGACATCAGAGTTAACGTTTCAGGTCCAGTGATCCTTCCTCAATCAACCCGAAACATTAACGCTGGTTTATCTCCACAGATGCTGCCAGACCTGCTGATTTTTTTCCAGCAATTTTTGATTTTGTTTCTGATTTACAGCATCCGCAGTTCTTTTGGTTTTTATTAGTATTTTATAGTTGGGTAATGACAACAATGAGCATAGAGAGATAGAAATATAGAAAATAGAAGCAGGAGTAGGCCTTTGAGTCTGGTCTGCCATTCAATATAATTATGTTTTATCTTCTAACTCAGTACTCTGTTCCCACTTTCTTCCCATTTCCTTTGATTCCTTTGGCCCTAGGAACTATATCTAATGTCTTCTTGAAACCATTCAATGTTTTGGCCTCAGACCACTTTGTGACAGACAATTCCTCAGTTTCCACTGGCTGGGTGAAGAAATTTTCCCTCCTCTCAGTCCTAAATAAACTACCTCATATCCTAAGGCTGTAACCCTGGTTCTGTACTTCCCAGTCATCAGCAACATCCTTCAAGCATTATCCCGTTTATAGATTTCTATGAGATCACCCCTCATTCTTCTAAGCTCTAGTGAATATTGTCTTAATCAATCCAGTCTCTCTCCATAAGTCAGACCTACTATCCCAGCAATCAATCTTTGCTGCACTTCCTCCATAGCCAGAACATCCTTCCTCAGGATAAGGGGACTGAAAGTGCACACAATACTCCAGGTGTGGTCTCACTACGGTCTTGTACAAGCATAAAAACTGAGATAGCCGAAATGAACTGGGATACTAGACTAGGAGATAGATCAATCACGAAGCAGAGGCAAATGTTTAAAGGATATTTCAGAGTAAGTATATTCCTACTACAAAGAAAAAATGTAAAGGGAGGACCCACCATCGTGGTTAACTAAGGAAATTGGGGAAAACAGCTTTAAAAAGTGTAACATGTTTAAGTTTTAAAAAAAAAACAACTGTACAAAGGTGAGTGGCGGGACAGATGATTGGTCAGAATGTAAAGAATGACAGAGAAGGACTAAAAGATTAAGCAAGAAAAAGAAATGAGTATGAGAGAGACCTACTTATAAATGTGAAAATGGCTTGCAAACATTTCATGTATTAAAAACAGCAAGTAATGTAACTATACATCAGGAGCTGGAGAAAGAGAGGAAATTGGTGAAATTACTATTACTAGGGAAGTGATACTGAACAAATTAATGGAGCTGTGGTACGATAAATATCTGGGTCCTATTAGACTTCATCCTCAGATCTTTTTTAAAAAAGGTGGCTAACAAAATTTGTGGATGAATTAGAATTTTTTCAAAATTTGCTACATTCTGGAATGGTTCTGTCAGACCATCTGAAGAACAGTGGAAGACAGAAAATCAGAAGTTATAGATCAGTTAGCCTGACATCTGTTAAGGAGCCTATAACTGCAGACTTAGAAAAACTGAAGGCACTTGTGAAGAGTTAGAATGATTTTGTGAAAGGGAAATCATGATTAGCCACGATTAACCAGTTTTCTGGAGTTCCTTTAAGGTGTGGATTAAGGAGAGCCCATTGATGTACTGTGCTTAAATTTCTAGAGGGCATTTGACAGCATGCCACATCAAATGTTGCTATGGAAAATAGTAGCTCATGGTGTGGGGATTAGCAAACTAGCATCAATAGAAAATTGGCTGGCTGGCAGAAAACAGAAAATATGTTTAAATAGGTCTTTTCCTGATTGATAGGATGTGACAACTGGGGTCCCATAAGAATCTCTTGTGGGGCTTCAACTTTTTACAGTTTAAATCAATGACTTAGATGAGGGGAGCAAATGCATTGTAGCTAAATTTACAGATGTCACAAAACAGAATAGGAAAGAATTAGAGAGAAAAAAAAACTGCAGATGCTGGAATCCAAGGTCGACAAACAGGAGGCTGGAAGAGCACAGCATGCCAGGCAGCATCTGGAGGAAAGGGGCAGTCAATGTTTTGTCCAGATAGGAAAGAATGTTGAGCAAAGGATAGAACAAGATTGCAGACCTAACTAGATGGGATATGGTCCATGAGTTGGCAAAAATCTTCCAGCGGAATGTAATGTGGGGAAATCTGAAGTAGTTCACACAGTTACGAAGACTAAAGAAAAAGTGTTACGTAAACAGAGAAATCCTGCAGAATTCTGAGGTGCAGAGAGATCTAGGTGTTCTGGTATATGAGTCACAAAAAATTAGCATGCGGGTGTAGCAAGTAAATAAGAAAGCTAAAATGATGCTAACCTTTATTACAAGAGGAATTGATATTCTGTTTCCAGTTCTGTAGGGTGTAGGAAAGATTACATCTTGAATACTATGTGCAGTTTTGGTCTTTTTTTAAGGAAGGATCTAAAACATAGTAGATAATTCAGAGCACGTTTACGAGATTGTTACCTGGAATAAGCAAGTTGCCTTATGAGGAAAGGTTAAACAAAATGGGCTTTTTTGTGCAGGTTTTGGGAAGAATTGGTTAAAGTATACAAGATTCTGATCAGTTTTGGCAAGTGTATTGAAAAGATGTTTCTCCTAATAGGTTAGTTTATGACGACTGAGCCCTTGTATTACAGATGAGGAGACCTTTTTTTTCCCTGAGGGTTGTGTACGTTTGGAATTCAGCCTCAAAAACCTTTAGAGATGTGGTCATTGAGTATTTCTAAATTTGTATTAGGCAAGGGGATCAGATGTTTTCAGAGATGGCTGGGAAAATGGAATTTGCTCAGCCAACATCTAATTGAAGGGTGGAGCAGGATCAAAGGCCTGTTCATGCTCTGAGTTTGTATGCAAAATAATGAACTTTTATAGAATATTCATTTTACATATGCAGACTTTAGCAGGACTCTATTAGAACTTTCTTCCCTCAAGTTTCAGTTACGTTTGATTTGTCAACATCTGACATCACCACTTCAGCAATTAGCATAACTGTTCATAATGCACCCCATCACCACTCCCCACTAACCACAAAGTTATTGTCAGGGCTTCTGAGTCAGTGAGAAAAATTCTTTACTGGTTTAATTAATCTGCCCCTCTGCAACCTTGTTTCTTTTGAAAGATGTTAATTCTGGACATTCTGTGAAGGAGGATGTGAACTGTCCACTAAGGTGATTGTGCCTTCTTCCCTTGCATTTGTGCTGTTAACCAGGCCTGGAAAGGTTAGCACTATTGATGATTTGTTGTTTCTGTCAATGTCCTGGTCAGTATTGAATAAGTAAGGGTGAGGATGAACCAAAGGATTCAATGCTTGGTTGGATTTGGTTCTAGTCCCAGATCCCAGATTAACTCCTGGGTCAAAATACTGGCAGTTCTGTACCTTATGGCAGTGGTTTAAAGTAACAGCCTCTTTTGTACAATAGTGATCCTCCTCCTTGACCTTATCCAAATCGGCCTTTGCGATACCTGGTTGTTGAGAATGCAGGAGACTTGGGATCTGAGTATTTAACCACCTGAGTTTTAGGAGCTTCAAAGGACTGTACAATTTAGCAAAGCGTTTGAAGCAGTCATCAGCAAATTGTAGGCCATTATTGAAAATGACCGTATCTGGGAGGCTATGTGTGTTGAAAATCTCTTTTTAAGTATAGCGATTACCGTGGTTGATGTGGAGCTGAGTTTTCACTTGACCTCAAGCCATTGGGAGTTGTAGTGAATGATGATAAAAAAGATTTAGCCTTGATGATCAGTGTTTCCACCCTGAGCCTCTCATGGGTGAGGTGAGAATGATGAGTTCATTGAGGGTTCTTTGCCATCTTGCCTATGGATAGCGCATGTTGCACAATTGGACACCATTGTCTTCAGCACGCTCTGGAAGAGAGGCCTTTACTACTGTTGCAAAAATGTTGTCAGGGCCCATAGCTTTTGTAGTATCCAGTATCTTCAATAGCCTTTTTTCATATCAAATGGAATGGATCAATTTGGCTGAAGACTGGGATCGGTGATGGTGGGGACCTCCGGAGGTGGCCAAGATAGATCATCCATTTGGTACTTCTAACTGAAGATTGCTGCAACTGCTTCAGCCGTACCCAGAGTTTTATGGGCCTAGTTGACCTTTTGATATACTAGGCCACCAGATGGAGTTGCAAGCTTGATATTGCCCAGTTGTCTGTTGTGTGAGTTTTGGAGAATATCTAGCCTCAGGACCCGCGGTAATTATTTGGTTGTTTAGAGAGCAGAAAACTATGTTGATGGAATTAGCTGAGATCTTGGTACAGAATGAAGTTAATGGGAATGTCTGCAGGCCAATCAGTGATGCAGTATTGCCATACCTGTGTACATTTGCATTACTGTTCTGAGCTGTACAAATTTCTTCCATTTTCTGAGCGGTGGCTGAAAGAAACTTGGTCAACAAAGAAACATAAAACATCCAAGTCCTCGACAAAGTGGAAATCACTCGGTCTAGGGTTAGAACATAAGAACATAAGAACCAGGAGCAGGAGTAGGCCATCTGGCCCTTCGAGCCTGCTCAGCCATTCACTAAGATCATGGCTGATCTTTTTGTGGCCTCAGCTCCACTTACCCACCTTCTCACCATAACCCTTAATTCCTTTACTGTTCAAAAAATTATCCATCCTAGATTTAAAAACATTCCATGAGGAAGCCTCAACTACTTCACTGGGCAGGGAATTCCACAGATTCACAACCATTTAGGTGAAGAGGATCCTCCTCAATTTAGTCGTAAATCTGGTCCCCCTAATTTTGAGGCTATGCCCTCTTATTCTAGTTTCACCCGCCAGTGGAAACATCCTCCCTGCTTCTATCTTATCTATTCGCTTCATAATTTTATATGTTTCTTTGAGATCCCCCCTCGTTCTTCTAGATTCCAATGAATATAATCCCAGTCTACTTGGTCTCTACTCATAAGGCAACCCTTTCGACTCCGGAATCAACCGAGTGAATCTCCTTTGCACCCCGTCCACTGCCACTATATCCCTTCTCAAGTAAGGAGACCAAAACCGTACGCTACTCCAGGTGTGGCCTCATCAGCCCCCTATACAGCTGTAACATAACCTTCCTGCTTTTAAATTCAATTCCTCTAGCAATGAAGGACAATATTCCATTTGCCTTCTCAACTACCTGTTGTATCTGCAAACCTATCTTCTGCGACTCATGCACGACGACATCCAAGTCTCTCTGCACTGCAGCATGCTGTAATTTTTTTATCATTCAAATAATAGTGCTTTTTACTGTTATTCCTCCCAAAATGAATGACTTCACATTTATCAACATTGTACTCTATCTGCCAGACCTTTGCCCACTGACTTAAACTATCTATATCCCTCTTTGAACACTCTGAATCCTCTGCACACTTTGCTCTACCACTCATCTTAGTGTCAGCCGCAAACTTTGCCACACTACATGTCATCCCCAACTCCAAATTATCTATGCAAATTGTAAACAATTGCGTCCCAACACTGATCCCTGAGGCACACCACTAGTCACTGATTGCCGACCAGAAAAGCACTCCTTTATCCCCACTTGCTTCCTATTTGACCAATCCTCTATCCATGCTAATACGTTGACTGTAATGCCATGCACCATTATCTTATGCAGTAGCCTGTTGTGCTGCACCTTGTTGAATGCCTTTTGGAAATCTAGATACACCATACCTACTGGGTCCCAGTTGTCCACCACTCTTGTAATGTCTTCATAGAATTCTAGTAAATTACTTGAACGTGACCTGCCCTTCATGAACCCGTGCTACGTCTGCCCAGGGTTTTTCAACGATTCAGGACAAAAGCCGTGGTCTGCAATTTTCTTGAATGTATTCTATGGGGGCTGCAAATTACACAAGACATGTTGTAATCATTGGATTTGGCTTTTATCTTCACCAGCTACTTTTTGGTAAGGAGGATCGCCATTGGCTTGTGATCTGTCTGGATTGTGAATTTGAGACTGAGAAAGTACTCCAAGAACTTTACACAGGCCCAGGTGACTGTCGGGATCTCTTTTCTGATGACTTTGTAGTGCTGCTTTCGAGCAGGCATGGTCCTAGAGGCAGAGTAAACTGGTTGTTGGGAACCACAATGTTGGATCTGGAACAAAACACTCCCTAAGCCAGTGGAAGATGCGTTGGCTGCAACACTGGTGGGCAGATCTGGGTTTGTGCAGACAGGAGCAGGCTCTTGGTTACTGAAGACTGCTTGGTGACTCTGGTACCGAGCCTGGTCCTATTTCAGAAATTTCTGTAGTACTTGATGTGTGCCGGTTTGGGTAGGAATTTGCACAACTGCTTAGCTATGCCTATAACCTCTGGATGAGTTGGAAACATTTGCAGCCATCTTCAGCCAGAAGTAGCAAATGGCTGATCTATTTTGGCCACCTCTGGAGGTCCCCACCATCACTGATACCAGTTTTCAGTCAATTTGATTCATTCCATTGGATATGAAAAAAAGGTACTGGACACTGCAAAGGCTACGAGCCCTGGTAACATTCTTGCCATAATACTGAAGACCTCCCTTCCAGATTGTGCTACGCCCCAGTCAGGCTGTTCCAGTATGGCTATAACGAGGCATCCACATGATAATGTGGAAAATTGCCCAGCTATGTCCTGTATGCAAAAAGCAGGACAAACCCAATTTGGAAAATTACCACCTATTCTCAGTCTATTCTCAAACATTAGTGAAGTGATGGAAGGGATCGCCAACAGTGCTGCCAAGCATCACTTGCTTAGCGTTAATCTGCACACTTACACCTAGTTGGATTCTGAAAGAGCCACTCAACTCATGACTTCATTGAAGCTTTGCTGCAAACATGGACAAGAGAGTTGAACCCAAGAGTTGAGGTGAGCATCATCACTGCCTTTGACATGAAGACTGCATATAACTGAATGTGGCATTAAGGAGCCTTATCAAAAATAGTCAATGGGAATCTGGGGGAAACTGTTGCTGCTTGGCGCAAAAGGAGGTTGTTATAATATAGTCTTCACAGCATCAGGGCATCTTTACAGGAGCTCCACAGGTAGATATTTTCTCAAAAAGCAGCCTGTTCACAGATTTTAAAACCCATCCCTGGGACTTGAACCCAAATCCCCTGGCTCATAGGAAGGGATACTATCAACGCACCACCTGAAACCATCAGTTCCACGTGTAGAATCTTTGCCCAATAATCTTCAGCTGTTTCATCAATGACTTCCCACCATCGTAATGTCAGAAGTTGAGATGTTCATTGATGATTGTGCAGTGTTCAGCGTGACTTATGACTCCTCAGGCACTGAAGCAGTCCATGGTCCAAATACAATAAGACCTGTGCAGAATCCAGGTTTGGGCTGACAAGTGGCAATTTAACATTCATGGTCCACAAATGCCAGGCATTGACTATCCAGCAAGAGACAATCGCACTGTGACCCCTTGACATTCAATGGCATTACCATTGCCGAATCCTACTTAAATCAATGTCCTTGGGGTTACAATTGACCAAAAAGAATATCAATGAATGTTTTTTATATGGACTGACAGAAGGCATTTGATAAAGTCCCATGTGAGAGATTGTCAACTGAAGTAGAAGCTCATGGAATTGGAGCCAAATTACTGATGTGGCTGGGATATTGGTTGAACGGTAGGTGACAGAAAGTAAGGATGATGGGTAGGTACTCATTGGCAGGAGTGACCTGTGGAGTCTCAAGGATGTGTGTTAGGGCCTCAATTCACTATTTATTAATGACGTAGAAAGTTATATATCCAAATTTGCTGATGACACAAAGTTAGGCAGCAATGTAGACGGTGTGGGTGACAGCATAAAATTACAAAGTGATTTAATAAACTCAGGGAATGGGCAAAACTGTGTGGCAGATGAAGTTCAGTATAAAAAAAGTATGAGGTTATCCATTTTGGACCAAGAAAGAATAGATCCCGGTACTTTCTACGTAGTATGAAGTTAAGTACAGTGGATGTCCAAAGAAAGTTGGTGTTTCAGTTACATAGATCTTTAAAATGTCACAAGTGCAGAAAATAATCAAGAAAACCCATGGAGTACTAACCATTAAATCTATAGTACAAGGGTGCAAGGATGCATAAATTATGCTACAGTTATACAAAACTCTACTTAGACTCTTTTTTAAGTAGAGCAAGCAAATCTAGGCACCAGGCCTTAGGAAGGATATATTAGCCTTGGAAAGAGTACAAGAATGAAACCTGGACTTCAGAGGCTATGAGGAGCGATTATACAAGTTAGCCTGTTTTCTCTTGAATTTAGAAGATTAATGAGTAATGTGATCGAAGTTTTCAAGATACTAACAGCATAGATAAAGACAAACTATTTTCACTGGTTGGAGATTCTAGAACAAGGGATCATAGTTTGAGAATTAGAGCCAGACCATTCAGGAAAGGTGTTAAGAAGAACTTCTACACACAAAGAATGGAAGATGTTTTGAACTCTTTTCCACAAATGATGCAGGATCAGTTGTTAATTATAAATCTGAAATGGATAAATGTTTTGTTAAGCAAAAGGATAAGGGCCAAAGGCACATATGTGGAGTTAGTCTGAAGATGAGCCTCAATCTAATTAAATGGTAGAACAGGCTCAAGCGTCTGATTGACTGACTCCTGTTCCTGCATTCCTATAAAAGTCAAACTGAACTCGCCATATATGTACAGTGGCTGCAAGAACAAGTCAGAGGCAAGGAATACTACAGTGAGTAACTCCCAGTCTACTATCTATGAGGCACAAGTCAAGAGTGTTTTGGAATATTGCTACTTGTCTGAATGAGTGCTGCTCCATCAACTCAAGAAGCCTGACACCATCCAGGACAATACAGCCCACTTAATTGGCACACATCTACAATAATGCTCCCAACAGTGTGTACCATCTGTAAGATGCACTGGAGAAATTCACCAGGGTTCCTACGACAGCACCTTCCAAACCCACAGCTATTATCATCTAGAAGGAAAGGGCAGTGGATATGAAGAAATGCCATCACCAATGAATCCCCTTCTGAGCCACTCACCACCTTCACTTGGGAAGGTATTGGTGGTTGCTTCACTGCCACTGGTCAGAATCCTGGAATCTGCACTCAAACAGCAGCACTATCTAAACCAATTGGACTGCAGTTGTTAAATAAGGCAACGCAGCACCATCTTTTGTAGGGCAAAGAGGGATGGCCAAGCCCGTGTCATGTGAATGAATAAAAAAAAGGCAGACATAAGAACAGGTCGCATGAACCCCTTCATTTTACCTAAAATGAAAGACACAGTCCCAAACCATAACAATCTTATAAACCTCTTAATTATGTGTTTATGGAATATCTTACAGGTGCCTACTAAATAGAAAACAAGTGCACACAATACGCCCTAACACACTGGCCACGCTGCCCTACATTAAGAATAGATCAGAATTGACAACAGGACTCCTACAACCGCTATGAATCATGGTAGCACACAAACCCACAGCCACTCTACGACGAACACTCACAAGGATTAAAGACTCCATTCCCACAACATGCAGAACCAAAGTAATTTACAAAATACCATGCAACAACTGCTACAAACATCACATTGGAAAGAAACTAGCCATCAGAATACACGAATATCATGCAGCAGCAAAACGACACAACAACCTTTCCTTAATATCAGTACACTCTGACAATGAAGGCCATCAGTTTAACTGGGACAATGTAACCATAGTATCTCAAGCCAAACATAGACATACACAGGAATTTCTCGAAGCATGGCTCTCAACTCATAATGCAATCGACAAACATATAGAATTAGACCCCATATACAAACCCATACAGAACAAAATTGGAAATGACACTACTCACCATAACAGACCAGACAGTATAAATTCCAAGCGGAGGAGAACAACATCGCTTCATTGTAGGCCTCACTGATGATGTTACCGAGCACGGTTACGAAACGTCTAAACGAAAACAAGCCAGCTCGGTGAACAAGTCAACAACCTCGTACATAGTTAATACATGCCCCTTTTTCCATTCAGATTTTTGTTTGGGTCATTGCTCTTTCATGATATTTCATTGAAGAATAGATTGTTTTGAGCAGAATATATTTTCTAGGTTCTTTTAAGACTTTTTTAGAACGATTCCCACTTCCACATCATCATTATCTGCCAATAATTTTGTCCACTTTGTTTCTCCGACTTCAGTTTAATATTGGCACTTCTTCAATCTATTACCCTGGTCTTTGTCACACTTGGTCTTTAAGATAATAGTTGAAATAAATAACTTGGGTTATGGTAATTATTGCCTAGACGTTCCCTCATTGCCTCGTGGTGGGCTGGTTCAGATGATTAAGTCACCTGAGATCCATGGTGAGTTGGTAAGTTGGATACAAAAATGGCTTGGTTATAGAAGACAGAGTAGTTCCGGAGGAGTGTATTTCTGACTGGAGATCTGTGACCAGTGGTGTTCCACAAGGATCAGTATGGGAACCTCTATTGATTTGTAATGTATACAAATGATTTGGATGAAAATGTAGGTAGTCTGATTAGTAATTTTGCAGATGACATGAAAATTATTGGAGTTGTGGATAGTGAAGAAGGTTGTCAAAGGATACAGCAGGATAGAGATCCGTTGGAAAGCTGGGCGCAGAAGTAGCAGATGGAGTTTAATCCAGACAAGTGTGAATTGATACATTTTGGGAGGTCAAATGCAAGAGTAGATGGCAGGACAATTAGAAGCATTGATATACAGAGGTATCTTGAGGTGCAAGTCTATAGCTCCCTGAAAGTGGCAACAGAAGTGAATAAGGTGGTAAAGAAGGCATACAGCACACTTGCCTTCATCAATTGGAGCATTGAGTATAAATGTTGGCAAGTCATGTTGCAGCTTTATGAAACTTTAGGAGGCCACATTTGGAGTAATGTGTGTAGTTCTAGTTGCCACAATATAGGAAGGATGTGGAAGCTTTGGAGAAGGTGCAAAAGAGGGTCACCAGGATGTTGCCTAGATTGGAATGTATTAGAGGTTGGACAAACTTGTATTCGCTAGAGCATCAGAAGATGAGGGGCAACTTGAAAGAAGTATATAAAATTATGAGTGCCAAAGATAAGATGGATAATTGGAGTCATTTTACCAGGGTGGAGATGTCAAATAGTAGGGGACACAGCAATATGGTTGACTCTTAACTGCCCTTTGAAATGGCTGTAGTAAACCAGTTGGTTCACATGACAATTACGGATGGGCATTCAATGTTAGCCCGGTCAACGACACCCATGTCCCACAAACGCAAAAAAAAATTAAACTACCGATTGTCATTTGAAAAAGAGCGCTAATGTTCTTCAGTGGAAGAAATGCCTTCCTGGTCAGACCTATAGTGACTACAGAGCCATGTGGTTGACTCTTAATTGCCCTCCGAAATTAACTAACAAGGCTCAAAGGCTCACCATCACCTGCTCAAAGGCAGTTAGGAATGGGCAAGAAATGTTGGTCATACCAGGGGCATTCGTATCCCAAGAACAAATAAAGAATAACAATAAGCAAATGGAATGCATATTCTCTCTGCGTACATCATTCTGATTAATGACTTCTGGGATGGTCGAAATCCCCGTGATTTTGTTTTACTTATTTCCATAATTTGCATATTTTACGTACATCTTTCTGCATTTCCCAATTATTAGGTGGCCTGTTGGCTATACCAGTTTGTATCTTTGTCTAAATGGATTCCATTTCAATCTTACCGAAGGCTACAACACTTTTTCTAATTCCATTATGTTATCTCTATTGAACGTAACTACTTCACCTCCACTTTTCTCCCCTCCTATCTTTCTCTGTTATGTTCTATCCTGATGTGTTCATTGCCCACTTCTAAATTTTCTGTAGTCATGTTTTACTAATTTCCACAATATCCAGTTCCTCATAAAGTGCTATTGCTTCCACTTTTGCTGCTTTATTATGAGCAATACATTGTTGGTCAGTTCAGACTCAATTTTAGTGATAGTTCTTTGCAATCTTCCTTTTAAACATCTTTCCATAACACTCTTATCCTTACTTTTGTTTGTCCTTTGCTAGACTTTCCCTTTTCATTCATATTTAAGTTTGTTTCATTTCTTGTAGATTCCTCTCTATCACCCCATCCTCATCATAATATTTTAAATCCTCTGCCCCGTCCAAATTTACTCTTCACTGTGGTACACCAGTTCCATTTCCATTCAAGTGGATCCTGTTCCATCAGTATAGTTCCTTCCTGTCACCATACTGCTGCCAGTGTTCCATGCAAAAATGCCTCTTAAGGGGTGAGGGACAAATCTAGAACGTTACCTACAGAACATAAAGGATCTTCAACTGATCAGATGTTTTTATTAACAGTTGTTTCCTGTGGATTAGTGTTTGTGTTTCCACAAGATTAACCCTTGCCTGTCGACAGGAAAACTGTGAATTAAAAAACAACCCTATGAACTATATAACGGCTGTATTTGGAACTGTATCATCTAATTCTGAAAAAGTTGCTGAAAATAATTGCTGTTTCTGGCACTATTTATTATTTTTGGCAGCGAGCTTTCAACTGATTAAAATTATGGGAGATGATATTCAGGAAACAAATTAGTTCAATTTTCTTTCCTTTTTTTGTCTTCTGTAGGATTACAAAGTTCATATACCATGAAGTATGTAAATAGGAAGGTGGGGATGAAATAATGGGGAGGAATCTACAAGAAATAAAAAAAAATACATGAGTGAAACAGGAAAGGGGGAGATGGCAGCCTATTGTAATATCACAGGTCTAGTAACCAGAGCCCCAGGCTACTATTCTGGGGACTGGGTTAGAATCCCACCATGGCAGAAGGTGAAGCATGAGTTTAATAAACAAAACAATCTGGAATTAAAAATGTCCTGTTTAATGGCGACCAAGTAACCATTGTCAAGTTTTAAGAAAACACCCCATCTAGGTAACGAATATCCTTTTAAGAAAGGAAATCCGTGATCCTTAGATGATCTAGTATGGTCATATAATGCAATGACTCACAGCAATGTGATTGACTCTTAACTGTCATCTGAAATTGACTAGCAAGCTACTCAGTTGCTCCAGAACTAGCCGTGCCCATAGCCAAACTGTTCCAGCACAGCTATAACACTGGCATCTACCCAACAATGAGGAGAATTGCCCAGCCATGTTCTGTACACGAAAAGCAGAACAAATAGACCTAGCTGATTTATCGCTCATCAGTTTATGCTTCATCATAACTCGGGCGATGGAAAGTATCATCAATTGTGCTATCACCAATTCCTAGTTTGGGGTTCTGCCAAGACCACTCAACGCCTGACCTCATTACAACCTGGAGTGAAGCATGGAAGAAAGAACTGAACTGCACAGGTGAGCTGAGAGTGACTGCCCATGATATTAAGGCAACATTTGAGCAAGTGTGGCATCAAGGAGCCCTAGCAAACTTGGAGTCAGTGGGAATTGCAGGAAATCTTTCTGCTGGTTGGAGTCATGGCTATCACAAATTAAGATGTTGTGATTTTTTTTTGAAGTTCAATCATCTCATTGGTGATCATTGCAAGAGTTCCTCGGTAGATACTTTCCAGTCAACCTCTTCAGAGATATTACATGTGGAGATGCTGGTGTTGGACGACAGGTTTATTTGAAAATGCAAGCTTTTGAAGCTCAGCTCCTTCCTCAGGCATATTGTGAGAGAGAGGGTATAAGACACAGAATTTATAAGCAGAAAGGTAACAACCCTAAAACTGGCTGCCTCTTGTTAAGTCTTTAATCAGTTAGGAAGGAGACTACTGATTAGAAGGCAAAATCCAGATTCCCTTCAAGTCATTGTCCCAAGATAATTACAGGTTTTATCAATATATATACGAGATGACATTTCTGGTTAGACAACGCATTTTAGGGGAGAGGTTTTGTTTAGAATTTATCTGTTTTAAACTGGGGTCAGTTTCTTTTTGAGGAAAACAGAATGTATCTGCAGCCACACAAACATCTTGGATGAAATAATTTGTGTTTGTGTGTGTATGGGAGTATATAGTGTGGTGAGATCACCTGCAGTGTGACATGAACCCAAGATCCTGATTGAGTCTGTCCTTAGGGATATGGAACTTGGCTGTCAGCCTCTGCTCAGTGATTTTGTGTTGTTGTGTATCTCGAAGTCCACCTTGGGGGACTCTTACCTGAAGATCAATGGCTGAATGTCCTTGACCCCTGAAGTGATCCCCAACTGGGAGGGAGTACCCTTGTCTGATGATCGTTGTGCAGTGTCCATTCATATGTTGTGGTAGTGTTTGCAAGGTCTCACCAATATACCATGCCTTGGGGCATCCTTGCCTGCATTGTGTTAGATAGACAACATTGGCCGAGTTACATGAGTATCTGCCATGTACATGGTGGGTGGTGTTCCCACATGTCATGGTAGTATCCATGTCAATGATCAGACATGTCTTCCAGAGGTTGCCATGGCAGGGTTGGGTGGTGTTGTGGTCGCTGCTGTCCTGAAGGCTGGGTAGTTTGCTGCAAACAATGGTCTGTTTAAGGTTTGATTGTTTGAAGGCGAGAAGTGAAGGTGTAGGGAAGATCGTGATGACGTACTCATTGTGTTGAAGGCTTTGAAGAACATGGCGTAGTTTCTCCACTCTGGGGAAGTACTGGATGACAAAGGGTACCCGATCAGTCGTATCTCGTGTCTGTCGTCCGAGGAGGTCATTATGTTTTTCGCTGTGGCACAACTGTATTGGCAATTGATGAGTTGAGAATCATGTCCTGTTCTTATGAGGGCATCCTTCAACGCCTTCAGGTGTCCGTCACGATCCCCCTCACCCGAGTAGATCCTGTGTATGCGTGGGGCTTGTCTATAGGGGATGGCTTTTTTTTAATGTGTTTAGGGTGAAAGCTAGAGAAATGCAGCATCGTGAGGTTGTCTGTGAGCTTGCGGTAGATTGAGGTACTGAGGTGTCTGTCCTTGATGGAGATGCATGTGTCCAAGAATGAGACTGATTCTAAAGAGTATTCCATGGTAAGTCTAGTGGTGGGATGAAACTTGCTGATATTACTATGTAGCTGTTTCAGTGATCTCTCGCTATGAGACCAAAGGGAGAAAATGTCATCAACAGATCTGGTGTATAGCATTGGTTGGAGGTCCTGTGTGGCAAAGAAGTCTCATTCGAACTTGTTCATGTAAATGTTGGCATATTGGGGTGCAAATTTGACCCCCATGGCTGCTCTGTGTGTCTGAATGAAGAACCGATTGTCAAAGGTATAGATGTTGTGGTTGAGGATGAAGCGATGAGTTGCAGGATGGTGTCTGGAAATTGGCAGTTGTTGGTATCGAGTACTGATGCTGTTGCAGCAATGCCATCATTGTGGGGGATGCTGATGTAGAGTGCTGAAATGTCCGTTGTGACAAGGAGCGTTTCTGGTTTGACAAGTCCGTGGGTGCTGAGTTTCTGCAAAAAGTCTGTAGTGACAGAAGCTGGGGATTCTTAGTGTACACTGGGTTTCAAGATGCCCTTGACATAGCCAGAGAAGTTTTCACACAGGGTCCCATTGTCCAATACAGTGGGACGTCCAGGTGTGTTGGCTTTGTGAATCTTCAGAAGGCAGTAGATGTCCCCAGTGTGAGAAGTGTACGGGATGAGAGTGCATAGGGTACTTTGAAGGACTGGATCAAAAGTTTTGATCAGTCTGTTGAGTTCATGGATGTTCTCTGGTCGGATTGGCAGGTAGTTGTCTGTAGTGTTCCTGGTTGTTCAGTAGTCTGTTCTATTCTGTATGACGATGGCTGCAAACTGGCAGCCAATGTTGTGATTGGTCTTGAGAGCCTGGATGGCCATGCGTTATGCTTGGGTGATGTTTTGCATCACCTTGTGAGCATAGCTGATGAATCTGGCGCTCACCTGTTTCCTGATGGCTTGAGCATACATGTCGAGCCTAGGGCAGCGACCCTTTGGAGGGGATATTATTACGCACCTCAATAGCAGGTGAGACTCGAAACCGGGCCTCTTGACCCCGAGGTTGGGACATTACTATTGTGTCACAAAAACCCTCATTCCTCAGGGTCATGTACTAGGCCCAACCATCTTCAATTGCTTCACCAATGGCCTTCCCTCTAAAATAATGCCAGAACTGGAGCTGTTTGCTGAAGGTTTGTAATGCTCAGTGCAGTTCACAACTGTTCTGATACTGTCACAATCTTGACATTCAATAGCATTATCATTACTGAAACCCCCTATCAACGTACTGGGAGTTATCATTAATCAAGAATACCGAGGCTGCAAGATCAGGTCATAAAGTAGGAATTCAAGAAGGCAGCTTACCACCACGTCCAGAGCTATTAGATAGAAATGGGCAATAAATGCCAGCAATGCTCTCATGCTGTGAACAAATAAAAAAAGGACAGCATAGCACAGACAAAAATAAGAAAAGACCTTGCTAAGGATTGAAGATAGTTTACAAACTAGTGTAAAAAGAATTATGTATTATTCCTATACTACAGTGTTGCAACTTGAACTGCCTGCATTTTATGTTTTGTACAATACATCACTGCCTGTATGTTTGTTCAAAAAGCATTGTGTTGCACTTCATTTTATTCAACGAAGTTGATATTAATGCTGATGATTACCAGTTTAGTAATATTTCCTGTACTTTTTAACTTCATGTTTGTGTGGTTAGTAAATCCAGGAGTAATATTTGTCAAGTATTTCATTTGGATATTTTTGTTAATCTCCTAGCTTGGTGTTAGAAAGGAAGAAGAAGGGAACGCATTGCCTGAAAAAAAGGTTGTTACTCAAGTGGACATACAAATTTTTGTGATGTAATCTAGCACGTAATCAATAAGATTTGTAAAGGTCCAGAAGCCAGAACAATTGTCAATTGAATATATTAATTTTTCTTTTGAATGTCTGTTGTATTTTGTCATATTGCCATCATTATTAGTTATACAAATCTTCAAGATAATGGTATCCTAATGCTCTGATTTTTTTTTTATTGATTTGTTACAGAAACCCAATGCTGCAGTTTATCCCTTGGATCAGACGTGCCAATTTTCTTCATATTTTGTACAGAGGTTCTGGATTGGGACGGTCTTCAGTATTTTTACTGTCTTCTGAGAGAACAAGGGCAGAACAGGTTTCTAACAAGTGGTACTCAGATATTCATTCACCTACTCTGTGTATTGATAATAACATGGCTTCGGTACAGCAGCCATCATCCAAACAATCATTCCATCCACAAACCTACCACAATTTTTTAGTTTTGGATTTTGAAGCAACCTGTGATAAACAATTGATAAAACCTCAGGTATTTTTTCCACTCATTCTTTTCTTCTATGGATTGGTTAAAAAAAAATTCAAACAATTTATATTTATTAGTGTCTTTATAAGCCAAATGATAATTATCTTGTTCCAAAATGTCGTCATGTTGATCCAGAATTCTGAATATAGGAATAAAACATAGAACTGCAGATGCTGGAAAGCTGAAACGAAACAGACAGTGCTGAAACTCCGCAGATCTGACAGCATCTGTAGAGAGAACAACCAAGTTAATGTTTCGGATTCAGTGACCCTTCGCCAGTTCTGAATATTTCTATTGAGTTTCTCCAGCTTGTTTTACTTTTGTTTCTGAATACAGGAGTTGTTTTCATTTACATGTCCAATTCGTAGCATTGCAGTGATACATTCTGGGAGTCAAGTAGAGATCTATTTGATGGAGCAATGGTCTGATTGTAAATGTCTTTTGTAAATATGTCATTTTAACATTTAATTGCAATAGTGACATCTATTGGCAATTGATCAAAACTGCACTTGTCTTTATTTTGTATTCATTCAAGTTTTCCAAAATTGGATAATTATTGTTGTGCCTCATAAAATATTATTTAGCCACTGTACAGTTGACCTCAGTTAAGTCTAGCAAAGGGTGCCTTGTGCGACCTGAATAATGACAAACCGTAACATCAAATATAACTGAGGGTTGTTAGTCCATTTACCGCTTGAGACTGACTGACTGAAATATTATTTTCCTTGCTGAAATATTACTTTAACCAATAATTTTCAAAATGTCTATTTTCCAATGTAGGCCATAACATTTGGTTCTACTTTGCTGAGCAAGGTGAAACAACTTGTTGTGCATGTAATTTGGTCATTTTTCATACCTAAAAACAGCAATCATATCACCTTTATGGTTACAAGTGAGAACATAGTCAATTGACATAGACAAATCAATGTTCCTAGTCCATAAGCACTAAAGTTAATAATACCCATAGTACTGCTAGAATTGTAGAACAGAGGGACCTGAGGGTTCAGGTACATAATTCTTTGAAGTTTGTGTCACATCTAGACAGGGGGAAACCAAGCGGAGGCTTGGGGACCGCTTTGCAGAACACCTACGCTCGGTTCGCACTAAACAACTGCGCCTCCCAGTTGCGAACCATTTCAACTCCCCCTCCCATTCCGCAGACGACATGTCCATCCTGGGCCTCCTGCAGTGCCACAACGATGCTACCCGAAGGTTGCAGGAACAGCAACTCGTATTCTGCTTGGGAACCCTGCAGCCCAATGGCATCAATGTGGACTTCACAAGCTTCAAAATCTCCCCTACCCCCTACCGCATCCCAAAACCAGCCCAGCTCGTCCCTGCCTCCCTTACCTGTCCTTCCTCCCACCTATCCCCTCCTCCCACCTCAAACCCTACCCCCATCTCCTACCTACGAACCTCATCCCACCCCCTTGACCTAGGTCAGTCCAGGGAGGACAGATATCTCCTCCCCACCTACACTCACCTTTACTGGCTGCATCCCTGCCTCTTTGACCGGTCTGTCTCCTCTCCACCTATCTTATCCTCTATCCATCTTCTATCCACCTCCCCCTCTCTCCCTATTTATTTCAGAACCCCCTTCCCCTCCCCCATATCTGAAGAAGGGTCTAGGCCCGAAACGTCAGCCTCCCTGCTCCTCTGATGCTGCTTGGCCTGCTGTGTTCATCCAGCTCTACACCTTATTATCTAGAGTAGATTAAAAGGTGTTTAACATACTTGCCTTCATTGTTCAGTCATTTTGAGTATAGGAGTTGAGAAGTCATGGTGAGTTTGTGCAAGACATTGGTGAGGCCTCTTCTGTAGTATTGTGTCCAGTTCTGGTTGCCCTGTTGTAGAAAAGATACTTCAAGCTTTCAGAAGAGATTTGCAAGGATTTTGCTGGGTATGGAAGGTTTGAGTTATGAAGAAAGGCAGGATGGACTGGAATGTTTTTCACTGGAGCGTAGGAGGTTTGGAGGTGATCTTATATAGATTTATAAAATCATGAGGTGGGTATAGATAAGGTGAATGGTAGGTGTCCTTTCACTAGGATGGGGGATTTCAAGACTAGGGGACGTACGTTTAAGGTGAGAGGAGAGGGATTTATAAAAGACAGGGACAAATTTTTTTACACCAAGGGTTGTTTGTATGTAGAATGAACTTCCTGAGGAGGTGATGGTTGTGGGCACAGTTACAACATTTAAAAGACACTTGGATAAGTACATGAATAGAAAAGGTTTACAGGAATATGGGACTAGTTTATTTTGGGATTACGTTCGGCATAGACTGGTTGGACCGAAGGGTCTGTTTCCATGCTGTATGACTGTGTGATTGGGTATTGAAGTTATTAAAATTGAAATTGAAAAGAAGCATACACAAGGGGAATCTAGAAATTTTAGTAGACCAGATTCGTGAACATGGTTAATTAATCTAGCATGGGTTTAATTTCCATTTGTTGCATAAAAAATCTTTAAAAATGCACACAATGTGCGGTTTGTGTTCGCATTCAAATATCACAAGTGACAATCAGCATGCCAGCACCTTGTAGTTTACAACATACCATAAGCAAGGTAGCATTTGCAAAGCTATGCCATTTCAAAGGCCATTTGAGTCCAGTATCCCCTGAAAAGCTGATTTAATGATGGATTCCACAGTTGATTAACTATATCTTCAGCATTTCTTTTGAAACATGAATACAAAGGTACTCGGGTATTTTCCTAAAGTTGCTGAAAAATTACTTGGCTAACTTATCAATTCCCCTTTGGTTTCTCAAGATTTCTCCACATGAAATTTGAGTGGGATATTTAACCTCAAAATTTCTGCTTATGCCTCGAATAGACCAGAATGAATTGTAAAACAATAGCCACAAAGACAACTCTGATTTTAATTTTGTCTTTTTTGGCACAAGTAAGTATTTAGCCTCCAATTTGCATATTCCCACAGCATTGCAGCTAAAGTTAGAGCTTCATAGAGTATGGGGAGAGGGAAACAAAATTTGTCTTCCAACACTTTGTAACACCAAGTGCTGGTCGTGGCAACTCACCATGTGAGCCAGTTTAGGTTTTTATTGTACAAGGAATGCAGAGATATAAATAATATTTATTTAACTCTGATGCAGAGTATTTGACTTTGAATGTAATAATTATGTGCCCTTCTATTATACAAAAGATCAGGTATAAACATTTTCGGTAAGAAAAAGGTCTCTTAATGCCATTTCTAACTGTCACTTTTAGCTTAAAAGTTTCTTACTATAAAATCATTTTTTAACAAAACAAAATTTATTCAAAATGTAATTAATAATGTCAGCAGTGTAATGCTTTGCAAATATGTTGTTTATCAACCCAATGTTTTACTTATCACTGTATGTTGTGAAATCCTCATTTAAACTTAATCCTGCATCTGTTATGATATTGTAAAACAACACATTCTGTACCGTATCCCTCTTAACTGAATTCTAAAAGAAAAGGATAAAGTATAACATCATTTCCAAGATGAGCACTTCTCTTCTAATTGCCTTGAATCCCTTTAGACATCACAGTCCTGGATGTCAGGCATCAAGAGTCATCTGTCAAAGTGTAAATCAGCAATTAAAACACAAACACCAAAATGTCAAAGATGACCTAAAGCACAACAGAGCTGACAAACAAGTCTGGACAAATCAGTGGATAATTTATAAGCATTGCACTAAAATCTAATTATTTGGCAATTCTTATTTGCAGTTAGCTTGAACTGTGCAATAAATTTATCATGCCATAAATTATTTAGAAAAGGCTATTGTGTAAATCAAAACAGAAATATATATTGAAGGACAAGTTCCTGCATGCCCACTTTACTCATTTTGCAATTTGTCATCCAGATGGTAGTGAGAAGAATCTTGTATTGTTTCTTTAAAATGTATTCCACTGTAAAGTTTATATGTTACTACCATCAGATTCACAATATCAGCTAGATAAACTGACTGAATTTTCCAAGGCCCCTTTTCTTCCTAATCTTATGAATCAGACAATTGCAAGTAGTCTTCAATTGTTTGAGGTGAGTTGTAAGATATATTTTATCTGCCAGAGTGATTACTGAAAGTGATGTATCCAGCTTAATCACAATTGATACAAAATATCCACAAGATACTTAAATAAGCAACAAAAGAAAAGGTAGAAATTGTTATGTTCCACACAAAATAATGCTGGTGCAATTCTTCAAATTGATGTCAGTTCAGGGTTGAAACATTATTAATAAAGCACTTAATTTATTTGCTATGACTTACAACTTAACTCAACACTTCGTGTATGCTGCAGTCTTGCCGTACTCTCTTATTGCTCTATTGTGTATGAGCAAAAACTACTGTAAAGTTGGTAACTCAGTATGTATTTTTTTAAGACCCAGTGTAAATTTATTAATTGCTTATAAAGAAATTGTTGTATTATTACAATAGCAATGAGAGATAGATGATGATTACATCACCAAGTCAGAATTTGTACACTTGATTATATTTGCAAATCTGAATCAAAAATTCTAAACTTCCCATGTTGTATTTAAAATAATGAAGTGATTAGTAGTTAAGTGCTTACTAAGGGGTCCGTTATGGGCTGGTTTTAAATAAATTTATGAATGTACAAAATTCATGGGACAGAAAGCCCACCTGCCCCACAGTATGATGACTGGGGCATTATGACGAGACACTTCTTTTCCCATGACCCCCATATCTTGATGAGTCAACTGATCTTAGATCTTGGAGAAATAACTTCAGTAAAACTGGTAGGCAGTTTCATAGTCTGTTTTGCTAGTCATTTTAAATTGAAGATCATAAATATTAAGATGTCATTACATGTGTTACTGTATTACCATCGACTCAACCATGTATGCTGAGGGTGGGGGTTAGGAGTTAGGAGGTATCCTATGTATGATCAGTTAAATAGCCACTAGTTATTCAAGCTGGATGAAACTGATTCAGAATCCAATATAAAAGGTTCCTGACCATTGATTTCATTCTCAGTATAATGGGTCGTTAGATACAGACTGTACCTCCACCTAACCTGTCTCAATAATGTGTCTTAACTCTAACCACAGAAGGTCACCTATACTACACCATTATGATGCTAGTGGGACTGTCAAGTTATTGCGTTGTTCATTATGAACATGTCTGTTTTGGGTATTGCTCTTAAATTCATAACGTATACTTGGCCTCATTAGCAAAACTTGATTTTGAACCTAATTCAGGAGCTGAAAGGACTGTGTATTTCCATTGCATCATATGAACCCAAACAGAGGCTATTCTGTAAACAGTATTGAAGTAAACTGTAGATTATTTCTTGATAAATTTGAAGTGGTGGAACCTCCATCCATAATCTTCCTGCATGTAGGAGAAGTATTATGTTGACATTGGCACCAAACCAATCAAATTAAAAACATGATTTAAAAAGAAATTTTGAAATTTGCTTCATTTTAACTAATATTGGCTGTATCTTGGTATTAAAATGGTTTTGTTATTTTTAAATCACTTGAACCTCTCAACATGATGACAATTTCATAATCACTTGTTCTTTCCCATCATATTTGCATAGCTTCAGACTTTTGTTCTGAGGTAAAACATCTCTACTGAAATTATGAGACAACAAGGTGCAGGGCTGGATGAACACAGCAGGCCAAGCAGCATCATAGGAGCAGAGAGGCTGATGTTTCGGGCCTAGACCCTTCATCAGAAAAGGGGGAGGGGAAGGGGGTTTTGAAATAAATAGGGAGAGAGTGGGAGGCGGATAGAGGAGAGGATAGGTGGAGAGGAAACAAACAGGTCGAAGAGGCGGGGATGGAGCCAGTAAAGGTGAGTGTAGGTCGGGAGTTGGGAAGGGGATAGGTCAGTCCAGGGAGGACGGACAGGTCAAGGGGGCGGGATGAGGTTTGTCGGTAGGAGATGGAGGTGCGGCTTGAGGTGGGAGGAGGGGATAGGTGGGAGGAAGAACAAGTTAGGGAGGCAGGGTCGAGCTGGACTGGTTTTGGGATGCGGTTGGGGGAGGGGAGATTTTGAAACTTGTGAAATCCACATTGATACCATTGGGCTGCAGGGTTCCCAAGCGGAATATGAGTTGCTGTTCCTGCAACCTTCGGGTGGCATCGTTGTGGCACTGCAGGAGGCCCAGGATGGACATGTCGTCTGAGGAATGGGAGGGGGAGTTGAAATGGTTCGCGACTGGGAGGTGCAGTTGTTTATTGCGAACCGAGCGTAGGTGTTCTGCAAAGCGGTCCCCGAGTCACCGCTTGGTTTCCCCGATGTAGAGGAAGCCACACCGGGTACAGCGGATGCAGTATACCACATTGGCAGATGTGCAGGTGAACATCTGCTTGATGTGGAAAGTCTTCTTGGGGCCTGGGATGGGGATGAGGGAGGAGGTATGGGGGCAGGTGTAGCACTTCCTGCGGTTGCAGGGAAAAGCGCCGGGTGTGGTGGAGCTGGAGGGGAGTGTGGAGCGGACAAGGGAGTCACGGAGAGAGTTGTCCCTCCGGAAAGCAGATAAGGGTGGGGAGGGAAAGATGTCTTTGGTGGTGGGGTCCTGCACCTTGTTGTCTCGGATTCTCCAGCATCTGCAGTTCCTACTATCTCTACTGAAATTATGTTGTTGAGAAATTCCTCCAAATACAAGAATTTGCTCAGTACTTTTGCACTTCAGGTAATGAGTTAGGAGGATGCAATTTCACGATGGATTTCATTGTTTTTAGGGTTCCAAATAGTATATTTGCGAACGATTTTAAAATTCATTTTAGCAGTTTACTTCTATTTTAAAAAAAACTGTTCCTTTGTGTTGATCTCTGTATGCAGCTGTTTCCAAAACTTAATAAAGAACTGTACGTTGTTATTTAGGTTTGCATTTCAACTCGCCATAAAATGATGTGGTGCAATGGTAGTGTCCCTACCTATGAACCAGGACACCTAAGTTCAAGTCCCACCTGCTCCAGAAGTGCATACTAACATATTTGAACATATGGCTTTGAAAATATCGTTTTTGATCAGTAACAAATTTGTTTTTAAGATTTCTGTAGAATTAATATTGCTGTTTGATCACTATCTAGAGGTCCGGAGCAATTAGCAAGTGGATGCGTTCTCCAGTTTGCACATTTGATTATGCCAGCAGCCACTACCTGAAGGCTATACAACAACCAGAGATTTGTCTGCACTTTAATGGCATTATCTATGAGTCCTGAGCCCAAGGGTCTACCTGTTCTCTAATGCAAGGAACATTTCATGCACCAACTTTGCACTGGCCACACTGTCTTCTTTCCTAAGCAATGATCAACCCTTGGTACAAGCTTACAATTTCTAATGATAATCTTTTGTTTTGAACTTGATCAAATGTTTTTTCATATCCTCAATATGCATAGATACTTTCTTACCTACCCTATTAGCAACCTCCTCAAAATATTAGCTGATTATTCAGACATCACTCAACTTTCATAAATCCATGTTGCTTCTCTGGATCAGCTGACACTTGTTCAAGCATTCAGTCACTGTGTCTGCTGATAGATTGTACACAACTTGACCGGTCTGTCATTTCCTGGTTTCTCCATCCCTTGATTTTTAAGTATTAAAAAAATGATATTTGCAATATTCAAATCCAACATGACAGTTCCAGAGTCTGGAAAGTTTTGGAAAACTATGACTGTTGTACCTGTAGTTTTCTCACTAATATATTTTAATAGCCTATGATGGGACTTAGCAGATCCTGGAAGTTTATAATTCTCTGTCCTATTATTTTCTCCATGACTTTGTGAATGTAATGTTTTTAAAATGTCTTTATGTCAGGCATGTTTATAATATTTGGAAATATCACATATGCAAATAACAAACATCCAATACGTTTAATCAATATGTTTCTCTCTCCAGAAATGCTGCCAGACCTGCAGAATGCTTCCAGCATTTTGTTTTAGGTTTCTTTATATTGCTTACCAAGTCAACATTGATGTCCAATTCTAGTTGTTGTGACAAAGTAAATAAAGCTTTGCCAGGATTGCCCACCTCCTGAGAATGAATATTTTTGAGAGCAAGCAGTTTGCATATATGACACAAACGTTATGAATCCATGATCGACATAAAATGTCTCATTGGTGGGCAGTCTTAAAAATGTAAAAAAAAAAGCTAAATCTAACTAGGAATAAACATTTTAAAAGCAGGATTTTATTCTTTTCAAAGTTTGTAATAATCAAATATTTATCAATGCAGGTAGTATCTAGGAACACAAACTGGAAAAGAAATTGTGCCTTGCATATAAATGTGAGGGAGAAGAAATTAACTGTTTTTTGTTTACTTTGTCATTTTTCTTCTATCCCTAAATTCCACCCCCACCCCCCGTCCCCCAGGAAATTATAGAATTCCCAATCCTGAAGCTACATGGAAGGACACTGGAAATTGAAGCTGTGTTTCATACATATGTTCAACCAGTTATACATTCAGAACTGACACCTTTTTGTACAGAGGTAAGAGTTTCACAAAATAATCACGATCCATATAGTTTTACCTTGCGCACAATCTACTTGCATAAGTGCAAAAATATCATCTGAAAATATGTTTTATTTAAATTCTTTATAGTGTATTATTTTATTTGTTGAACATTGCTTATGTGACCATTATTGATACAGTATTTAATGCCTAATATATTGATGTACAATTTAATTTGAGGTGGAGGAGTTCAATATTTCACACATTTCTTTAAGTGAAATGTTCAAAATGCAAACTTACTCCAGAAAAACTGCTTGAGTGTACCATGTATCTTCGGGTGTTTGCTAAGATAATATAAACAATCTTGGATGTTGGTTTAGTGATCTTTGGTCATGATGTGTTAATTGCTGCAGTGTCCCTTGGTTTTGGAATAAAATAAGTTTAGCTCACCTTCCAGGCTTTTGCTTTAACTGTTTGAGCAGTTAATTTGTGTGAATCAATTGAACATTATCCCTCTGGAGGCTGTCATTTAGTTGATAAATAATTATGTAGCAGAATTGATACAGGGACCTCCAAAGAGGTTCACTAGAGATGCACAATCCTGCAATCTTCAAGATTTATCACATTCTTTCACCTAACATCTATTTTTAAATTGGAATGTAGAGTGTCCCTCATTGAATACCTTACACCTATAAGTAGTTAGAAGTACGAACAGGTAAGTGCTAGAGAAACTCAGCAGGCCTGGCAGCATCTTTGGAGAGAGAAACAGAGTTAATATTTCAAGTCCAATATGGCTTCTTCAGAATCCTAAACTTAGTGCTTATTTTACTATAACTGGTTAGAACAGAGAACATAGAACATTACAGCGCAGTACAGGCCCTTCGGCCCTCGATGTTGCGCCGACCTGTGAAACCAATTTGAAGCCCCTCTAACCTAAACTATTCCATTATCATCCATATGTTTATCCAATGACCATTTAAATGCCCTTAAAGTGGGCGAGTCTACTATTTTTGCAGGCAGGGCATTCCACGCCCTTACTACTCTCTGAGTAAAGAACCTACCTCTGACATCTGTCCTATATCTATCACCCCTCAATTTAAAGCTATGTCCCCTTGTGTTAGCCATCACCATCCGAGGAAAAAGGCTCCCACTGTCCACCCTATCTAATCCTCTGATCATCTTGTAATCTTGTTAGAAATTTACATGTAAGCTTTGAGGTAAGGTTTCCTCCAATGGGTGCAATCTGGATAAGTAGGGGCTTCATGCTGGCTAATTAAATGTTGAAACAACATAAAATATTGTGCATTTGTAGCTTTGGCTAATATTCTCCAATTTGTTAATATGGGAATTTGACCAGAAAAACAAAAACAAGCGCAGAGAACACTGGAGAAACTCTGTCCAGGCAACATCTGTCAAGAGAGAAACAGAGTTAATATTTCAAGCCTGGTATGACTTCTTCAGAACTGGGTTCTGATTGAATTGAGTTCTGAAGGAGAGTCATACAAGTCATATGATAAAACCTCCAGGAATAGATTTAATTCCAGGTGGCAACCGATGTGTTTGGAGTCAGTAGTGCCCTACAGCATGAACGAGGCTGTTAGCGATGTGCAATTACATGCATGTTCTATCTGTTCTCCAGTCTGAGCCAACACAGTGTATTCCCTTCTCATTGCATAAATTGCATCAATCACTTCTCTTATCTAGCACTGTGGTGACAAATGTGGAGGTGATAAAAATGTCACCTGATCTAATCTGCATGAAGAAGTTCATAGCCACAAGTAGTGGCAGTGGCCCCCTCAGCTCACGCTGACGCTGCAGGTTTGTCTGCAAGAGGTGACGAATGTCAAAGAGCACTGTCTTTATAAAACGGAGACATATTGCACACTTTCTGTGGTCTCAAATTGATTTAGAGAAATTAAACGGGAAGCCCAGCGGATACAAAGCCTGCCTTGTGTTGCACGTTGTATTGGGAATGGGAGAACCTGTCTCAATAGATTTTAAGGTGACCACTCCAAATTTATATTTAAGTTGCAAAGGTGAAATTGGTACCTGGATAATAGTTTTTTTTTGATGAGCAAGCCACTGCAAGTATCTCAACACGTGATACAGCAATCTATCCTGATCTATAAAAGATCTTTTCTGTGTTGCCATAATTATGAGTACTAAAAATACTAAAAACAAATGTTTATTTGGAAAGGGATTATATTTCCCGCAAAAGTAAATTTAATTGTATTCTTAAGTATTATAAATTCTGTTATTTTTTCCTGTAAAATGATTATCATACCTTTATGACATTCCTAATTGGCTTCAAAATGATGAATTTCAGCACTGTTCTTGAGGGAAAATTCTGGCAGAATTTAACTGCACTTACACTTCACATTGAGGAACCTACACGCTTTGATAGAAGTCCACTTTACTGCCTGACTGACCTTCCACCCCATTCTGAAGAGCGTTCGCAACACTGGATATATCTGTACATCCATCAATCAAATTACAGTATCATTGTTAGACTGATAGGTTGAGACAAAGCAATCCCTGTGTCATTTTTCAAGTTATATTCTTTTCAATTATTCTCTCTTGCCTGATGATGTTTTTAATGCCTACTACCTCAAGTCTGTCTGAGTGTGTTTTTAAAAAAGAAGCTACCTAAATATGGACAAATTTTGACAATATTGAATGATCCTGAAATGAAGCACTTCTACTCTTCTATAGCAATGTATTGAGTTGATTAATATTAAATGTTAAGAGATATATTGCATATGTTTCCTAAGACAAATTTTAATTTCTGAGAAAATAAACTTCTGATTTTCTTGCCTAATTAAAATTATCCGAGAAATGTATGTTGTGAGAAATAGAATAATAGAAGTATTTGTTTGAGCAATTTTGTTATGTGGCCCTACTGGAAAGAAAGAACATGAATGCTGTCTTAACTGCTGTAACCATTCAGTGTGTACTTCACAAAGAGTATGTTATTTCACCTGTGTTGAGATGCCACAGTGCTGTTGACTATGTGAGCTTGCAGTGAAAAATACAGTCAGCTATTAGCATGTCAGCACTCTCTCTAAAGCAATACATATTAAGTGATCATTCTTGAATTGGCTTAGGAGACTAAGATGATAATTTAGATACATGTAGATGAAGCTTCTAGTTGTGCTATTTATTGTACCCTGGCATGCACTTTGTAGTTTTTCTGGTCATCAAGTTGCAATATTTATGCATATTGTGTGAGTAGAATCTTTTTTTCTCTCTTTCTCAGTTTTTGAAGTGCAGATGGCATTTAGGCAAATATATCATCCAGTTATATGGGGGCTGTTGTGGCACAGTGGTAGTGTCTCTACCTCTAAGCCAGAAGGAGTCCCACCTGCTCAAGAGATGTGTACTAACATCTCTGAACAGTTTATTAAAAATAATTGCCATCCAATCATATACAGAATGGTGGCATAAGTAAGAACTGTGATTACTAAATCACTGTATTCTTGTCAGTTGAGCAACAAATGTACTCTTTCCTTAAAATCGAACATGTTACCATTATGCTAAACGTCCATGCTGTAGCATAGCCAGCTTCATGAGCACCTGAGGAGCTATCTCAAATCAGTGATCTATTATGACTGTTTTCTGATATAGACCTATGCCCACAAATATAAGGTTGATCATGTACCAACCAAGATTTATTTTAAGATGGTTAACCAAGAGCAGAGAGAGGAAACTGGTATCCTTAACACTTGTCTGGATTTGAACCCTGCTTCTATGGTTCTAAGGATTGTATTCAAATCCCCTCTTAATATTTCTGAATTATTTTACTGAATCTTAAGGCAAAACAAAATGAGTGTTGAAAACCAGGCAGTGGTTATTCTTGCAGCAATGTAACAATATCAGTCAAGTTACTTCTAACTAGTGCATAATATTTCTTTTCTTCAGATCAGAATAGTGATCAGCAAACTCTGTTTTTGGCAATGACTTCTCTTGGTTAGTGGTTATTACCCCTGCAGGGCAAGTGGATCATTGGATTAAATTATCCTCTTGACCAGTTTACTGTTTGCTTTAAGGAGATGTATTGTTGAGTTATTTTTGTTACCAAAGAAGAATAAATTGTTCCACCTGGAGTTTATTTTGCTTTATTTTTCCGTTTTATTTTGTTTGTCCTATTTCAAAGTTTTTTTTCAAGTAACCAAAACCCAGCTACAATAGCAGGTTGTATCTTTCACCCAAGTATTCTGGTGCTTGGAAAAAATTAAAATCTGACTGTGAAAGACGAATGAAATTTTTTAATATATGCATTCTTTTTACACTTCCCTTGCTTTCTTTCTCACTACAGGCCAATTCTCTTGGTGAGCTCGCCTAGCTTCAGGGGATTTAGATTTTCTTCCAACTGTTGTTAACATTGCAATTAAAAGAAATATGATTTGAAAAGAACAATTAAAATATAGACCTAATTGATGTAATGGCTGAAAACTAGCTAGAAATGTATGGTCAGACATTGCTATTATGGCATATCTTTTGGTGAGTGACAGGAATTGGTTTTCTCTTCTTGACCTTTCAGATTATGTTTTTGTGGTTATTTGGAAGCTCATGAACATTGGGTTCTATGATGTATTTCCTTAACGGATACAATTAGTGAAGAAAGAATGGTGTCTCGTGTCAAATTAGATACCAAATAAAAATGAAGGATGAGCCAAAAGGCAGAGTTAAGAAGGATAAAATTTACCTGCAGGAGTGAGAGACCATAGTTCTTTTCCAGGTCTCCAAGATTAAGTAGAATGTCAGAATCATAAATCAAATTATCATCAGAGTCCTTACGACAAGAAATACTAGCTGAAACAAGATTCCTTTGTGTTTAAATCATAAATCCAACAATTTCTTGACATTTATTGGCAAATTGATGTACATTTTTGTTTTTTGAAGTTAATTGTTGAGCAGTGCAGTTGTCCAGAAATTTATGATAGTTCACAACTAAAGTGGTACCTCTTCTTTGACACAAATTGCTTTTTTTTAATGTACTAATAATGGTGGGCAATTTGAACGCTACAATATTGTCCCAACAATTTCTCTGGTCCTATGCTTCATACTTTCCTCTCTATGAGCTCAGGCCTCTATTTGCTTCTTTTGACTTAATAAGGTTAACAATAGATCTGCAAACTTACTTTAATTTTGATATATTTTGGTTGTATTGACAAACATTCTGGCTGATCATTGAAATAAGACAGAGAAAGTATTTTGTTCAAGAGGATAAAGAGAGAAACAAGCAAAGGGACGCAGTGTCAAATAACTGAATTTGGAGAAGAAACTGTGCCTAGTGAAATATATTTGCTTATAGGAACAATGTGGTGTCATTAATTTTCCCTATCCTCTGTGGCCAATTGAATATACAGTACTTACATTAAACTTGTTACTTTGTATGTTAACTTGCCACCTAACAGTTTAATGTTTCATATCTGGCCTTGTCTCACTACTGTTTTTCCATCCATATCCAGCAGATTTGACTACAAACATGTATGAAAGATCAAAATTTAGTTTAGATCACAAGGTTCCCATTGCTACAATTTCAAATGACAATATATAAGTAGATTTAACTGGCTCATGCATATTCCTGATTATATGATGTTCAGACCACTTACAGATGTGACACTGGAGATTAACTAAGGCAAAACTCTTAACTTTTAACAATAAAATGCACCCTACCCTGTGAATTAGACATTCTGCTCTATATCATCATACTAGCTTTGATTTGAATATTCTTCATGATATACCAGGACAAAAGTAGCCTTTATAAAGTTTTAATATTATCTTTTGTCAAATCTGTTACATTTTGGAATGTTACTAATGCTTAATGTTCTCCCAATCATCCACCATGTAATTTTGTCTTAACCTGTTTGTAACTTGATTTCTTATTTAGCTCACAGGGATTGTTCAGTCTATGGTGGATGGAAAACCAACATTACAGCAAGCCCTTCAGGTAAATTAAGTCGTGTCTAGGCATTTGACTTGGATTTAAACTGTCTCTTTTGACCTCAACAGACTATCTATAATTTAAGCATTTCAGAGGGAGCTTTTATGAAAATTAATGTATTGGGCACTGTATTGGACTAATTATATTTTCATGTCGCCTTGCTAATACTGCTTATTTTCATAGAATTATGCATTTACTTGAGATGTCTTAAAATTTCCAGACTAGCCCTTGAGTTTTGATAAATTTGTAAATCAAGTCAAACATTGACTTGTAAGTTTTCAGTTTGTCATTTGTTTCTTAAATCTTTTTTTTTAATGGAACTGATGGTAAGCTGTGTTGCAAAACCTTAGTGCAGTAGAGCATACTGCTGTATTGCTGTGTTCTGCTGTGTTCATCCAGCTCCACACCTTGTTATCTCAGACTCCAGCATCAGCAGTTCCTACTTATCTCTGTTGTGTTGTGTTGTGCTACAACACAAACCTGTTGACAGCCGATAATTATCAAGAGGTTATTCTTGACTGTTCCGCAAGTTATGCTTTGGTGGAAACACTTGGAAACTGACTCCCAAATATCATGCTGGATGTGATATAAGCTGATCGATGCCATGGCAAATTTACATCAATTTTACCCCTGTTTTAACGTTATGAGCTGTTCTCTGCTTCTTCAGTGGGATAGATGAGACCCACTCTACAGCACCCATCTTTGCCTCTCAACTGCAAAAGACACAGACTTGAGTGTATCTGACATATAGCTAGTGTAACAATGCATTGCCGTACTTGGTCTGATCATATCAAACAGTGGTATGTTTGATTTCTTGTGAAATAAGTGCACACTCCTTCAACCTTGCAGTGTAACAATAATCCTTTGTTTCTAAGGTTTTAGAGTAGATTTGTAGCTCGGGTTGTGGGTGTTGAGGTTGGTTGGCTCGCCGAGCTGGTTTCTTGTTTCGCAGATGTTTCATTACCATGCTTGGTAACACCCTCAGCTGGCTAATCTGTGCGATGGAGTGCCTGGTAGGGAGACTATGGGTCTGAGGAGGACGTCTGGCTTGTGCACTTTAGGGAGGCCGTAGAATCGGGGTATGTTGGCTCCTTCGGGTTTCATTCTTAAGTCTGTTTTGTTGATCACTCCTGTTTGTTTAAGTCTTTGTAGCATGTAGAGGATTTTGTTGCCTAGTTGCGGTGTCGGGTCAGTTTGTACTGGCCAGTATGTGTTCTCGTCGGCGAGCAGTGCTTGTGCTTTGGAGATACAGTTCCTTTTATTCAGTATCATTGTCATGCGCCCTTTTTCTGCAGGCAGTATTGTGATGTTCTTGACCTTCTTTAATCTGTCCAGGGCCTGTCTTTCCTGTGTGTTGCGGGTGTTGAGTTCGCTCCTTCTGGTTAGTGTCAGGATTACTGTCTGTCTTATAGTTTGTTGTGTTTCTTCATTGATATTGTTGGTCTATTAATAAACACACTGAACTCGACCCCATATACATTCCACTACGAAGGAAAAACCAGAAGTGAGGCAATCCATCTCAACAGACCCCAGAGTTTAAAAACCAGGCGGGAAAACACACCAACACTTCATTGGAGGCTGCACTGAGGATGTTACGCAGCATGGTAACGAAATGTCTGCGAAACAAGAAACCAGCTCGGCGAGCCAACCAACCTCAACAATCCTTTGTTTGGTTATCATTGCCAATTGTCTCCTGAAACATTTCTCCTATGCCTCTTCCATCATTACTTCCAGCAACATGTACAAGGTGTTCATGGACTTTATTATGAGTGAAATTGAAGCCATCTGTTAAGCTGCCTCCATCGTACCTCCCTTTTGCCGTCCAAGCCAACACTCTCACCAAGGTTCTCTCAGGCCCCAGACTAGGACCTGACTTTTTCTTCGGTTTCTATGTGACTCCCCTCATGTCCTCTCTGAATTGGTATTATCCATTTAAAGCTCCCTTGATCACATTCTATGAAAGTCCTGACATTTTTTCTAGTTAGCTTTGAAAATGGTTCAATTTCCTCAATTACAATATCAGAACTCCAACAACACCACCAGGTTATAGTCCCTTCCTAAGTGGTTCCCTCCACTTTGCCTGATGAAGGAGCAGTGCGTCGAAAGCTTGTGATTTCAAATAAACATGTTGGACTATAACCTGGTGTCATGTGACTTCTGATTTTGTCCACCCCAGTCCAACACTGACACCTCCACATCTCCATTACTACATCATTTGTTTTCAAACTCACCATTGTCACCCCCACCGATAAACATATTATTATCCCCTCCGTTTGTTGTGAACTACTGCCCAACTCTAATTTCATTTTCCTCTCTAAAGTTCTTGTCTGTTTTTTTGCCTTACAAATCTGTGCCTGACTTTCCCAGTTTGCAAGCAGGTTTCCACCCTTCTCTCAACTGTAATCAAAGTTGTAAATCCTCTGACTATGAGCACTGTGACGTGTGCCCTCATTATCTTTCTCAATCTCAGTCTTCAGCAATCATGATCATGCTAACATCATTGTACGTTTTGCAGAGAATGGTGTGAATGGTGGAATTTGCTGTATTGCGAAGTAGTCGAAAAAGATAGAAAAAGACTTATTTCAGGAGAGGATGAATGCATATATTAGGGACAATAGAAAGAAGCAAAATGAATGACAAGGTAGGGAGAAGTAATTCAAGTGATGGAGACTTGTGTATGATACTTGTAGCTATTTGAATCAAATGACTGATTTTTTTTTTGTGCAATACATTTTATGTCATATGTAAAAGTTATTGATAGAAGCACAGACGACATTTTGGAACAGCATGCTGAATGAAGTATAGTAAACACACATTTGCATTGGAATTAAGTGTACTTTAGTTTTATTTATTCATCCGCCTTATTTGCTTTTTGCAGATGGTTGATGACTGGATGAGAAAAGAAGGTTTGCTGGATCCTAAAGTCAACTCCATTTTTGTAACCTGTGGAGATTGGGATTTAAAAACAATGTAAGGAATTAGAATTTATAAAACTAGATTGTTAAGAAAATGCTTTGTTTATTTCTCACATTGAAAATGACTGATTAGTATTTTTATTATCTGTAGTATTTTTACTATCTTCAGGATTTTCATTATCTTTATCTATAACTTGTGGGTGGGAGTTTGATTAAAAGAGCCTTTGAAAAATTTAAGCATTGAAATGAAAACCTTCTGAGTGAGGGTTTCAACTGTGAAGAAGTAGGTAGTGATTAGGATTATGGCACGATTATGAGACTGAACTAACATTTTTCACATCCAGATTGAGTTTGAGTTGGCAGACAGGTAGAAACAGAGTCAATATCTCTATCTTCTAGTAGAAACTAAAGATCATTATCTTAAACAAAAACTGGATTACAGTCTAAATTCAATAAAAGTATGGTCTCTACTGCTTGGAAGAACAAGGGCATCAGTGAACAAGGATGCATAGGAACACCATTAGGTCTATTTTGTTTTGTTGAGTGTGGGCATTGCTGCTGATGCCACCATTTGTCACCTGTCCTTAATTGTCTTTGAACTGAACAGTTTACAAGGCAATTTCAGAGTGCAGATTGGGGTCAACAACATTATTGAATCACAGAATCCCTACTGTGTGGAAACAGGCCATTCAGCCCAACATGTCCACACCGCCCCTCTGAAGAGCATCCCACCCAGACCCATTCCCCTACCCCTGCATTTCCCATGTCTAACCCACCTAACCTAAACATCCCTGTTACCCAAACACGATGGGCAATTTAGCATGGCCAATCCACCTACCCTGCACATCTTTGGACCGTGGGAGGAAACCAGAGCACCCGGAGGAAACACACGCAGACACGGGGAGAATGTGCAAACTCCACACAGACAGTCACCCGAGGCTGGAATCAAACCCGGGTCCCTGGCGCTTTGAGGCAGCAGTGCTAACCACTGAGCCACCGTGCCACCCTACATATTGTGGATATGGAATCATATGTTGACCAGGTGAATTAAGGATTGCAGATTTCCTTCCCTAAAGGACATTTGTAGACCAGATTGCTTTTTATGACAATCGCTGAAAGTTGTCCTCATCAGTATTACTGAGACTAGCTTACTATTCCAGATTTTGTTAATTGATTTTAAATTTTACCAACTTGTTCTGGGAATTGGGTACATCAGCCTGGGTATCATGATTATTAATGGAGTAGGGGATGGGACTGTTTGGGATGGTGTTTTGGAGGATCGATGCAGACTCAATGGGCCAAATGGCCTCTGTCTGCATCGTAGGGATTCTCTGATTCTAATATCCTTTTTTTAATCTGTACCAGATACATTTCACAAACATGAATGAGAAACATTGTTATGAAATGTTTTTGCAGCTGTCATACTATATTTGCTGCACATAAGCATTGAATTTATACAAGCAAACAAGCTGCATCATAAATCATGCGCATACTGTGTCACAAATTACATGCATGCCTACACAAGTGTGGAGGCATTGAGTTTCTGTGAATATTAGCAGCCAATGTATAACTTGATACACGTACTGTGTCCACCAACTGGTGTAGCGCCAACTGGCGCAAAGAAATCTAAAAATCCACGGTTAGTTTTGACACCACAGTGCACATTTAAATCCAGGTTATGTGCCGGATTCAGCTGTTGTACTGAAGCCTACATACTCGCTCATCAGCTTGGTACAATGAATATCAACAAATACAGAGGTGTCACAGGAAATTAATGTTCAGCAGCATGCTGGATTTTGGTGTTGATTTGGTAATACTGTAGATATAGAATTTAGTGTAAAAACCGTAGCATTAATGACTTTTGGGGCCTAATTTACTTTGCTCAAGTTAATATTAATGGGTGGTAGCAATCTTGGTTATTACTCTTAACATCCTAATAACAGTAAAGCATCAGCAGCTGCAGTTTTTTTTAAAAGGGACTTTCCTTAGCCAGTGGAACATCTGCTTGTTTCAGGCAGTGCATCTTTTGATGATGGAAATCAATATTTTGTGACATTGGTAGAACACTAATTACAATTTCTAGGGATATGGCTGAACCCCATTCATTTGGTTGGTTGGGTGCTGCAAAACCAGAAAAGCATTTTTGAGTTTCTTTTTTAATTAAGTCAGTGTAGCTCCTGAAATTCCGAAGGGCATTGCTGATTTGAGATCATAGATTCATAGAGATCTGCAGCACAGATAAGGCCCTTCAGCCCATCGCATCTATACCAATCAAAAACAACCACCTAACTATTCAAATTTTCCAGCACTCTGCCCATAGCGTTGTATGCCTTGGCATCGAAAGTGCACATCTAAATACTTCTTAAGTGTTATGAGGGTTTCTGCCTCTACCACCACATCACTTGCACCACCCCATCTCCTCCATCACCAGGAACTGTGAAATGGTTAATGCTGTGACCAAAAGCTGGCAAGCTGCAATGGAATGCCCGTAGAGAATCATAGAATAGAATCATAGAATCCCTACAGTGTGGAAGCAGGCCATTTGACCTGTCAAGTCTACGCCAACCCTCTGAAGAATGTCCAACCCCAACCCACCCCATACTCTATCCCTGTAACCCTGCATTTCTCATGGCTAATCCACCTAGCCTGCACATCCCTAGACACTATGGGCAATTTAGCATGGCCAATCCACCGAAACCAGCACATCTTTGGACTGGCAAAGTGAGACAGACATCCTGGAGGTGGCACGGAAAAGAAGTCTGATTCCCTCTAACTCATTTAGGTCTCCTACAGCAGAGCGGATAATTAGCTACTTGTCAGTTAAAACCTAATCTGTTACTTTGTCTGCATGGAAATGAGCCTCTAATGTCCTGCTATAAAAACTGACTCACACTTTGTCTCTAATTCATTCGCACTTTTGCCTTCTGGTTGGCATTTCTCTGTCAAAGTCATCAATTTTTTTAGGGATTTTAAATAATGAATGGGTCAGATAAAGTTGACAAAGAGAAGATATTTTCACTGGTGGCTGAGTTTCAAAACTTGTCCATAAACATTGAGGTTATTACTCTTAGAAATCCAATAGGAAATTCAGGAAAATTTTCTTTTACTCCGAGTGGTGATGATGCAAAAATTGCTGCCACATGAGTGAGTAAGATGGATGCTTTTAGAGGAAAACCAGTTAAGTTCATGAGGGAAAAAGATATAGAAGAGAGATCTGGTTGTAGGATTAAATGATTTAGCTTGGGACGAGGCTTATGCAGAACATAAGCACCGGTTTATACCAGTTGGGTTGAATAGCCTATTTCTGTACTGAACATTCTGTGTGAAATAAATTTTTACCACCGTACTAAATTTGACTGGTACTAAATTTGAGTAGAAAAATGAGCACAATTTTAAACTTTGGACGGACTCTTGTAGGGGCCTGGGCTATAAGGTTTGTGGCAGAATCGGATGGAAAGTTCTGTGAGACTTATCTTGACGTTGAGAGTATCTTACTGCATCTTTTATGCTTTTGCTGAGAGGCAAGGTGAGTTTCTGACTAGGCAATAGTGAGTTAATTAAAGAGGATTATGGCTTACTAAACACCTTGTTAATGCTGCGACTCGCCTCGTTAGTATTCAGCTTTCTCTATTATCAAATATGCCTAGCACGCTATTCATCAAAAAGTCTTGAAATGGAAATCAAGAGCCATCATGAAGACTTCATCTCACCGCTGGTTACAAGGAGTCTCAATGCTGTCAAACAGCATCTCAAGGCATGATCCACAGGCACTAGCCCCACACACACCTCATCCACAGACGTTGGCATCTGGCATTTGCCAACCCCTCAGGACCATGATGGCACTGCTCAATACATGTGCTGGATGCTCAGGAAGCAGACTTGAGTTGCAAGGTGCACTGGGAACTAGTGTTGAAATGCTGCTGCAAGGACACTTCATGCACAGAGACCAGGCCCAACCTCAAGGATCAGACCAGGCTGCATCTCAGCCTGCTCTCTTGCTCTGTTGGCATTTGAACTTAATACCTGCCTGCATTCTCTCAATATTGCTGCTTTGCCATGCCATTGCCTATTAATGTGTTGGTACTTCAGCCAGAACCAAAGGCTTTCAGTACTACTATAATGATGTGCTGTCTTGTGCAGACACATAGACAGGTTGCTTGTCGTTTGAAATCTGCCCAGGAGCTGGAGACAAATTCTGATGTTACACTGAGATGTCAACATCCGTGTGTGTCACCTGCCCTGTGCACTTCACACAACCAAATGGCCACATTGGAAACTGGTGATGGCTAGTCTCAATCCATTCAAGGGGTAAAGCTGCTGTCTGTCAGGTTTTCTGTTACTGTCAGTAATGGGCACAGCCTGTGCACAATCCAGAAGTTTGGCATGGTCATTTCTCTGCTTGAGATACATACAGTCAGGGGGCTAGTAACTCTTATTGTCAAGAGTGAGAGTGAGTGGACAGACAGTCTTGTGCAACCAACACAAGCAATGAGGGGAAATACATAGTGTCAGTCAGCAAGCTGCAAATACAGCAGTTAGGGATCTGGTCAGTCTTCTTGAGCTTGATTTTTGAAGTTGGTCAGAGCCCTGGGGCAAATAAAGTCCTGTTGGCTGTTCAGAAAGGTGTAAGGGCACTGTCGGGACAGCAGGGACAAAAGGGCTAGGAGAGGTGTGGTTGGGGTGGAAAGCAGAGCTATTTGCAGAGGTGAAGACAAGGACGGCGACCGGGGAATCTGTATGTATATGAGGGGTATGCAGGAAGGCATTGGAGGGCATGACATCCTACAGTGATTAGGGTGGGTTTGGTAGGGGTTGGGTGCAGTTAGTGATAATGAGCAGCACTGTAGGCTCCGCAGGGTGGGCATCATTAAGGTTTAATGCTGGGCTTCAGGGGACAGGAAAAACAATTGAATCATAGTTAAATGTGGAGAGTGTCACCATTGGAAGGGATGAGTGGAAACGGGCTGTCGGAGTAGTGTGACATGAAAGGAAACATGGAAGTTATAGCAGGTTACAGTCACCAAATGGAGAGCAGTGCTGATGGTGTCCACTGTGATGTATTCCCTGCTATCAGTTGCCATTCTTTTGACACAAAGTGCTACCAGAAAATGGCTGGTTCAGCGCCCTGGGTAGCTAGAGTTAATGTCAGCTTGATGAGCAAAAGTGTGGAACCCATGTTTGCTTGATGCTAGGTTATTGAAGAAACGAATACATGAAATAGACATTTGTAAACCACAGCTATTTTTTAATTTGCAATCATTTCATTCTGCATGCAGAGCAAATGGACAATGGAGGTGTTTATGGGTCGGATGTTGGTCAAAGATGATTTGCACCATGCCATTTGTACATGCAAATTGAACACTGGCATCTCAGTGATGCAGAAGTTAAGAGCAATGATGTAAAAGGAAAAGGCAAAGGTTGGCCAAAGGTGAACCATTATTCATCAACTTTCCAAGGGTAGTGGCACCATTCCTTCATCATTTGTCAGTTAATGATGATCTGTACTGATAGGAACATAAAAACAGGAGAGACCTCAAGGCTGTTCAATCATTCAGTGAGATCATGGCCGATCTGTGGCCTAACTCTATATATGTGCCTTTGGCCCAGATCCCTTTCTACTTATCCAAGATTTAATCAAAGATTAATCAAAAATTAATAATTGAAACAGCATCCACTGCCATTTGTGGAAGAGAATTATAAACAACTACCATTCTTTATGTGTAGAAGTGCTTCTTAACATCTCTCCTGAATGGTCTGGTCCTAATTCTCAGACTATGCCTCCTTTATGTAGAATCCTCACCAGTGGTGGTAGTTTATCTTTTTTCCACCATGTCTTTTTCTGTTACTATCTTGAAGACTTCGATCAGATCTCCCCTTAACCTTCTAAGTTCAAGAGAAAGTAGGTGTAATTTGTATAATATCTTCTTACAACCTGGACCTTGAAGTCCAGGTATCATTCTTGTAAAACTACATTGTACTCCATGGCCAATTTATCCTTCCCAAGGTGTGAAGCCCAGATTTGCTCACAGTACTCCTGATTGCAATGAGAAGTTGAAATGGTTGTTGTGCCTCTGGGTTTGTGGAACAGCAGGTGCTCCTTTTTTATGCAACTGTGCTGGTCTTGCAACCAGCATGGTACCTTCACAAGTTGCTGTAAATGCTGAGGCTGATGCTGAATCAAAGTTGGAGACATGGCCCTCATTATCCTAGAGCTGCATGTTTCATTCCGTGGAGAGATGTGCTCAACACTGATCTGTAGGGTATGCCACCAAGGACTGTTCTGACATCTGAGGACCTCTTTCGTTCTTTGTTTTCCCAGTGTAGGTCATTTCTACCGAGAGTCCTGCTTCCTGCTGTTGGTGGGAAGTTGGTCGCTGTAACTGCCTTCCTAATAAGGCTAATGCACATGCAGGAAAACTAGGGCAAGCCTATGGACATCAGCAAGCCAGCGCAGAGGGCGTGGAGAATGCAGTTCAGTGAGAAGCCGCAACCGCAAGGCCCCTTGAGATGTATGGATCTGCAGGAGGTCCAGGGTTTTTTGATCTTGACTCCATTTCCTGAGGATGACAAACATGCAGTGCCAACATAAGCCATGTATGTCCTGGGCCACTGTGATGTGACTGTGCTGGACCGGAACCTGAGAGTTGCAGGAATGGGAGGCCATTCGCCCCCAGTGGCTGTGAAAATGACAGCCACTTTGGGACTGGCTATAGGGAGTGATGGGTGACATGTATGGGATCTCTGTCATGCATCCACAAATGTATCAGAAGAGTGATCGATGCCAAATGTGTAAGGCACCCTGGGTACTAGGATCTGGAAACATAGCTGGCACCCCCCCAGGTTCAGGTGGCATCGACTGCACACATGTGGCACTGAGAGGGCTGTATCACAAAGTTGCAGAATTCATCAACAGAAAAGGGTTCCATGATCAATGACCACTGTTATCGCATGCTGAAAGTGTGTGCCCTCTACCCTGCCAGCTGCCATGACCTCAATGCTGGAGCACTCACTTATACCTGGTGCATTTGAGGGGCTGTATACCTTATAAATATGGTTCTGGAGGACAAGAGCTACTCACTGCGTCCATGGCTGATTGCACAACCCACTGATGCAAAATGTCGACGTTGCCCCCGTGCCTTGACCAGGGCTGTGCTGCAGCAGTTTCATTACTTGGACTGGTGGTGTATTATAGTTCAGACAGTGTACCACATCATTCCGGCGTGCTCTACTGTGCACAATTGGAGCAGGCAACAAGACGCTGCGCTAAACGCAGAGGAACTGGGGAAATGGGAGCTTCCGAGTCGGAGGATAGGGACCCCAGCGAAGAGAAAGCTGCGCCCATTCATGACCGAGCTCCGCTCAGCAACAATGCTACAAGCCAGGCCAACTTCATTGACACCCACTTCCAAGAGATGAGAGTTGGGTAGAGGAGACTGTCATGTACTGCAAAATAGACATTGGTCATCATGCCAAGATTTGATTTACGTTCTGTCAGTGAACTTAAGCCATTATCAATGTTATGTTCTCTTTTGCTGTCTGGAATTAAGAGCTTATGTTTGGATTTATCTGATCTTTTGATGTTTCCCTACTGGATATAGTAGAAGCTGTGAGTCAGTAGTGTGCAATGGAGACAGAGTAGTGGTAACTCAGAAGTTGTTCAGGTGGGATTTAGAGTAGAATGGAGTAGTAATTTATTGTCAACTGTATTTTTACCAAAATAAAGTGAAAAGTGTTTAAGTCGTTGTACTCTGGTGCCTATGTTAATAACAGGGGGAGGCGATGGCCTAGTGGTGTTATCGCTAGACTGTTAATCCAGAGACCCAAATAACATCCCGGGAACCTGGGTTCAAATCCCGCCTTGGCAGATGTTGGAAGTTGAATTCAATAAAATATCTGGAATTATGACCATGAATCCATTGTCAATTGTTGGAAAAACCCATCTGGTTCACTAATGTCCTTTAGGGAAGGAAACTGCCATCCTCACCTGGTCTGGCCTACATGTGACTCCAGACCCACAGCAATGTGGTTGACTCTGAACTGCCCTCTGGGCAATTAGGGATGGACAATAAATGGTGCCTAGCCAGCGATGCCCACATACCATTAATGAATAAAAAAAGCAGATCATATATTTAAAAAATTAAGACAAAATCCATCTTTGTTAAAGGAATGTAGCTATGGACAGTTAAGATATGTGGCGTGTTGGTTGAACAGCAACAAGATTGAGAGCATGGGATTGCATATGCAAGGGACTGTGAGCAGTACTGGCTACATGCTGTGGGCCACATGGTTTTGTGCTGCTGTGCCGTTATGTTGCTGGTGAGGGGTAATGCCAGTTTGGCAGTGCTTGACCAAATACATGGTGGCCTTTCAAAGATGGCATATGTGCAAAGGATGCTGGTCTTTCGGTGGATATCTGCTGAGTGGCAAGTTGTTCTGGAAATAGCACATGGTAAGATAGCTCAGGAATTGGATATAATGGATGCCATGGGGCAGGGTAAGTAATTTATGACCTGACTTTGGTAAGATACAGCGAGAAAACTCACTCGGCCTGACATAGAAAAACCTTGCAAAAAACTCAACACAATTCAGACATAGCCATGAAGACGTAAGATTCAGTCCATAATTTCCTTTTATATGTGTGGCCTAAGTATTTAAAATTGTTCATTTTGTGCAGTATTTTTCTTTTTTTTAAATCATGCACTGGTAGCTGGAAGGACATGGAAAGGTCTTAAAAAATTCAGTATGGGCCAGTGGGAGGAGCAAACCAATGGAGGTAATGAAGGGATGCACATTGATTTGTATTCTTTGGAGCCTCTTGGGTCATTGAGGTGCCCTGCAATATAATAGGGCAACTACTAGAACCAAGCAGCTCCAGGCACTACTGTATAACAAAAGTGGTGCACCTCACTCAGATTGCTTTAATTTGTAGCCACTTTACAATCACATACGGTGTTTTTGTATAATTTCGTGCCGAGCAGAAAAATCAATTGACAGCAGTCACTCTGCATTTCAATGCAAAACAGCTGCAGCGCAGATAAGAAAACTGAAATAGCAGCTGGTCTGTAAAAGAGAGCATGTGTATCAGAAGTGATTTAGAAGTTAAGATGTTAGTAAATAAATTACCACAATAAAATATAAATAAATTTAAGAAGAAAAATTACCAAGAAGAAATAATTACAGAAATTCAAATTGGGAATTAACATAGATTTGCTTTATTATAGAATATAGACTTAGTAAATGCAATAGATGCTGTAAAGTTTTTCTGTTAGTGTTGTAATTAGTTTTCAGTCCCCCTTCGGAAACAAAACGGACATGTAATTAGCATAATAATTGGCTCTAATTGAGCCTTGGTAAATCTTCAGTACTGTTTTGAAACCTTTTATTTATTTTGGAATAAAATTAACCACTGCAGTTTTTTTTGTATTCCTTTTAAAGGAAGTAAAAAGATACTGTGTGTCCTCCTCCCACATTTTTGTATCTAAAATATCTATTAAATCTTTTGGTGAATGCTTATATCAATGCTTAAAAATTGGACATTTCCGTTTCACTATTTATGCTCAGCATCAGAATTGATTATTTACATCCTGGGTAAGCGGCAGATTAAATCTCTCTCTTGTATATTGGGAGTAAAGTTTGTCTTTGACAGAAGCAAAACAGGTAATAGGGAGTCAACAACCCAGTTTATCTAGTTGCTACTTGCTCACAATTGTGTTTAATTGTGTTCGCATTGCCGCAATTTAGCAAAATTATGAAGTAGATAAATTTGTGATTAGAAAATCATTTCTAAGGCTAAGCAGTCTATATTAGGACTATATTAATTGGGGTTTAGAGGAATGTGAAGTCTTCTCATAGAGACTTATAAAATTCTAATAGGGCTAGACAGGATAAATGCAGAAAGGATGCTCCGGATGATCGGGTAGTCCAGAACCAGGGATTATAGGGTAGGCCATTTTGGACTGGGATGAGGAGAAAGTTCTTCACCCAGAGAATGATGAGCTTGTGGAATTCTCTGCCACAGAAAGCAGTTGAAGCCATATCTGTAGTGATTGGGAATGATGTCAGCCAGGTGGATCTCATACAATATGAGTTCTCTGTTAACCTGTCCGACCAGGAAGTCCTGGCTGACAAATATAAACAGAGTGTCAGGGCTCTGCTTACGCTAATAGCCAGCTCTGGGCTAGCTGGGTCACTGTCATGTACTATGCACGTGTAATAAAGGGTGTCTTGGTGACAGTATATCAGCCTTTGTGGAGTTATTTTAGCGGCAATGAGAGAAAAACATGCCCCTGAAGAGATTTGCTCACAACAGACGTCTTTGAGTTGGGGTAAGCATTCCTGGCATCATGCTACTATTTGGGAAGCTTGACCTGCCATCGAAGACTGGTCCCAGTATGTGGAAAGAATGCATTATTTTTTCTGGATAAATGACATTGGGGCAAGCAAAAAGCAATGAATAATTCTCCTGTCAGCGTGTAGACCCACAGCTTTCTTAGTAATTAGGAGCCTAACTTTCCTGGAGGTATCAGATACGAGAGTTGACAGGTTTAGCTAAGCTCAAGCCTCCTCTAATTCTGAGACACTATCACTTTTATTCAACAGTTCAAGAACAATGGAATCCGTATCAAGGTTTTTGCCAAGGTTAAGATGATTGGCAGAACCATGTGATTTTGGTTTAACCCTAAGTGAGATGCTCAGAGACCGTTTGGTATGTGGGATTAATGATGTGACAATGCAAAAGTGCCTTCTAGCTGAAGCCCAACTAGACTTTAGACCAGCATTACAAATGACTTTGTCGTTAGAAAATGCGGCAAGTGAAGCATATGAGTATGCCAATGGAAGTGGACACCTTCGCCAGGCCAACTGAGTTTGGGGAACACTACTTGAGTGAAGGCAATTGCATAGCCTCACTAAGGACATTTCCTGAAAAGAGGGACTTTAGGAGAGCCCACAGCAAAACCCCAAAACAAAGCCAAGCTTCAGCCAAACGGTTAAAATTTTCTGCAGGATCGGGGCCAGCAGGCAGTTGTAGTTGCTGCCATTATGCAGACTGAAGATGACAAAAGGGTCCCCCCAGGTCTGAATTGAGTAAGAGAACTCACATTCTCTTATGAGAACCAGCTGGTCCAGTTGCCACTAGTTGCAGTAAAAGGCTCAAGCCCAAGCTTGATGGGGCGAAATTAGTTGAGATGCGTTCAACTTGATTGGCTCAACATATTTCAATGAGAAAATGGCTGTATGAGTGAAGTCCTAATTAAATACCTGGAAGTTTTTCAGGAAGGTCTAGGGACTATCAAAGGGGCCATTTTACATGTTGAGCAGGAAGCAGTTCCACGATTCTCAAGGCTTGCTCAGTGCTATTTGCCTCATGCGCAAAAGTAGAGGCAGAAATCAGGTGGCTGGAAATCGCCTCTACCTCTCCACCCCTCTCACCCACTCCAACCTCTCCCCCGCAGAACGTGTAGCCCTCCGCTCCCTCCGCTCCAATCCCAACCTCACCATAAAACCTGCGGACAAGGGAGGTGCAGTTGTAGTGTGGCGCACTGACCTCTACAACGCTGAGGCCGGACGCCAACTCTCCGACACCTCCTCCTACCGCCCCCTTGATCAAGACCCCACCACTGAGCACCAAACCATCATCTCCCAAACCATCCACAACCTCATCACCTCAGGTGACCTCCCACCCACGGCCTCCAACCTCATCGTTCCCCAACCTCGCACTGCCCGCTTCTATCTCCTTCCCAAAATCCACAAACCTGAATGCCCTGGTCGACCCATTGTCTCCGCCTGCTCCTGCCCCACCGAACTGATCTCCAACTATCTCGACTCCATTTTCTCCCCCTTCGTCCAGGAACTCCCTACCTATGTCCGTGACACCACCCACGCCCTCCACCTCCTCCAGAACTTCCAATTCCCCGGTCCCCAACACCTCATCTTTACCATGGACGTCCAGTCCCTCTACACCTGTATTCCCCATGCAGATGGCCTTAAGGCCCTCCGCTTCTTCCTGTCCCGCAGGCCCGACCAGTCCCCCTCCACCGACACCCTCATCCGCTTAGCCGAACTCGTCCTCACACTCAACAACTTCTCTTTCAATTCCTCCCACTTCCTACAGACAAAGGGGGTAGCCATGGGTACCCGCATGGGCCCAAGCTACGCCTGCCTCTTTGTAGGTTACGTGGAACAATCCCTCTTCCGTACCTACACCGGCCCTAAACCCCACCTCTTCCTCCGTTACATTGATGACTGTATCGGTGCCGCCTCGTGCTCCCACGAGGAGCTCGAACAGTTCATACACTTCACTAACACCTTCCACCCCAACCTTAAATTTACCTGGACCATCTCTAACACCTCTCTCCCCTTCCTGGACCTCTCTGTCTCCATATCGGGCAACCACCTAGAAACCGATATTCATTTCAAGCCCACCGACTCCCACAGCTACCTAGAATACTCCTCCTCCCACCCACCTTCCTGCAAAAATGCTATCCCCTATTCCCAATTCCTTCGCCTCCGCCGCATCTGCTCCCAGGATGAGGCATTCCACTCCCGTACATCTCAGTTGTCCTCGTTTTTCAAGGACCGTAACTTCCCCTCCTCGGTGGTCGAGAACGCCCTCAACCGTGTCTCCCACATCTCCCGCACCTCATCCCTCACACCCCGTCCACGCAATAAAAACCAAAAAAGAATCCCCCTCGTCCTCACGTACCACCCCACCAACCTCCGGATCCAACGCATCATCCTCCGGATCCAACGCATCATCCTCC
>NC_063341.1:49820082-49854716 GCF_021869965.1 Rhincodon typus | reverse complement strand
ACATCGGGGAAACCAAGCGGAGACTCGGGGACCGCTTTGCAGAACACCTACGCTCGGTTCGCAACAAACAACTGCACCTCCCAGTCGCGAACCATTTCAACTCCCCCTCCCATTCCTCAGACGACATGTCCATCCTGGGCCTCCTGCAGTGCCACAACGATGCCACCCGAAGGTTGCAGGAACAGCAACTCATATTCCGCTTGGGAACCCTGCAGCCCAATGGTATCAATGTGGATTTCACAAGTTTTAAAATCTCCCCTCCCCCCACCGCATCCCAAAACCAGTCCAGCTCGTCCCTGCCTCCCTAACCTGTTCTTCCTCCCACCTATCCCCTCCTCCCACCTCAAGCCGCACCTCCATCTCCTACCGACCAACCTCATCCCGCCCCCTTGACCTGTCCGTCCTCCCTGGACTGACCTATCCCCTTCCTAACTCCCTACCTACACTCACCTTTCCTGGCCCCATCCCCGCCTCTTCGACCTGTTTGTTTCTTCTCCACCTATCCTCTCCTCTATCCCTCTTCTATCCGCCTCCCACTCTCTCCCTATTTATTTCAAAACCCCCTTCCCCTCCCCCTTTTCTGATGAAGGGTCTAGGCCCGAAACGTCAGCCTCTCTGCTCCTATGATGCTGCTTGGCCTGCTGTGTTCATCCAGCCTTGCACCTTGTTGTCTCGGATTCTCCAGCATCTGCAGTTCCTACTATCTCTGATCAAACTGCACCAGTTTGTGGAATGGGCAGCACTGGTTGTGAAGCCCGACAGGACGGTTCACCTTTGTGGGGATTTGACGTAAACGATGAACTACTTTTCATAGCTGGATAAGTACCTGATCCGTTGCATAGAGGGCTTGGTTTCAAAACTGGTGGGTGGTGGTCTGTCCTTCACGAAGTTGGACATGAGCCATGCGTACTTGAAACTGTGATTAGTAGATGATTCCCAGAGGTGTACTCTACAATTAATACACATAAGTATTTGTGCAAATATACGAGACTGCCTCTTGGGGTATCATCAGCCTGTGCCATTTTCCACTTGCCAGTGGAGAATATTTTACAAGGTCTACCCCAGGTCACCATTTATCTGAATGACATGCTAATAGCTGGAACGGCTGACCAATACAGGGCATTTAGAGAACTTGGACATGGTGCTGAAACGTTTCTCTGAGGTGGGTGTATGCCTTAGTGAGGGAAGAATGTGTGCTCCAGGTACCCTAAGTGACTTACTTGGGCCACAGAGCCGACAAGACCTGGGTTACACCCGTTGGAAGATAGTGGGGGTGAACAAAGGTGCCCAGCTTCCATGTCTGTACTGAAGCTTAGGTCTTTCCTTGGGTTGGTGAATTATTAGGGAAGATTCATACATAACCTGGCATCCATCCTGGCTTTTGAGAAAGGACTAGCTTTGGAAATGGTCTCTAATGCGTGATTATCCCGAGCAAAGGTCACCGCCAGATACTGGCTGAACTCCACCAGAGTCACTCAGAGCTTTCCAAAATAAGACGTTAGTGAGAAGTTATGTCTGGTAGCCAGGATTGGATGCAGACATAGCCACATTGGTGGGGCAGTGCCCGGAATACCCCCAGCAGCTCCCCCACATTCATGGGAATGGCCAAGTAAATACTGGACTCCGTTATACTTCGACTATGCCAGTCCTTTCATGGGCTGTATGTTTTTAGTCATTGTGGATGGCCCATTCAAAGTTATCGAATGTGCATAGAGTTTGTTCGTTAAACACGGGGACAATGATTGAAAGATTGCAAGCATCTTTTGCAATACATGGACTCCTGGAGTTGTTGGTCACAGACAACGAGCCATCATTTAGCAAGAGGGAATTTGAGTATTTCCTTAAGTCGAATGGCATTCGGCATGCAAGGACAGTTTCATACTATCCGTTGTTCAATGGTCTGGTGGAAAGAGCAGTCTAACCTTTGAAGGCAGGCTTAAAGAAACAGCTTACAGCTTCACTCGATACTAAACTGTCCCGGTTCCTGTTTGATTCTAGGACCATCCCTCACATAACTACAGGGACAGCTCCAGCAGAGTTGCTAATGCAGAGAAGACTCCGTACCAGGTTAAATGTGATCTTCCCGGACCTGGAGGTGGGAAAGTGAAACGGCATCTGGAACTTCAGGGCCGGACACAAGATTCGTCTAAGCGAGAGAGGCAGTTTACTTTGGAGGATGAAGTTTAGTGTTGAAACCATGGGAATGGCCCTGCATGGGTAAAAGGCATGGTTGATGCAAGGTCAGATCCTGGGATGTACAAAGTTTGAGTAGGTGAGGCAGTCCTGAACAAGCATGTGGACCACTTGAAAGCTGTACCCTCAAATGGGGCAGGAGCAAAACATACCCAGCCCCTGAGAACATCCAGTAAGGCTGTCAGAATCTGTGGGTTCTTCTTCTCCACCTAGTGTCGAAGAAACCTCCTGAGGATGAGATGGACACGGGAGATGTCGCAGCCTCAACGCTGTTATTGCCTGAAGAAGAAGACGAGTTTTGGCCAAAATGCTGCCGACGCAAGAGTCGGGCTATGGTCTAGTACATGCTGCCAGTATAGAATAGAATCCGTGCAGTGTGGAAAAGGACCATTCGGTCCATCAAGTCCACCCAGACCCAGCCCCCGACCACCCCACATTAACCATGAATAATCCACCTATAGTCTACACATCCCTGGACACTGGGCAACTTAGCATGGCCAATCCACATAACATGCACATCCTTGGACTGTGGGAGGAAATCAGAGCACCTGGAGAAAACGCACAGAAATTGGGAGAATGCTGATGCAGTTGCTCGAGGTTGGAATCGAACTGTAGCCTCGGGCAGTGTGAAGCAGCAGTGGTAACCACCATGCTGCCCTGTGTAGAATACAGCTCATTGAAGTTGGAAAAGACAAAGTTTAAAAAAAAAATTAGTCGACTCTGCATTTTAAGCAAATAAAATATGAGCTCTTTCATTCACGCTGTGGAAGGTATTTGGGGTTCAAGATCAGTTTGGATTTTTATTGGAAAGAGGCTGGAGGTAATCCCTAGATGGCAGCTAGAGAAAGAAATTTAGTGTGGTCCTTACCAAATTTTTGAGGCAGAGAGTTTTCAGCAAATTAACTTAAAAGCTGTGAGACAGCAGTTGGGTATATGCTGGCAACCAAAGCAAAGAGCAGAGATAGTTGTAACTGTATTAAATACAAGGTGGGGGGCTGCTCAGCAAAATAGCTAATGGAAGGATCATCATAAAATATTACTTGGGAAAAAAAAACTGAGAATTATGCTGAACTCTTGACGACACATAATTTGGAAGTTGGTTCCAGGGAAAGTGAATGAACTTTCAATCTAACATATAAGGAAAATATTGGGAAGGATAGAGTAGAGTGCGTTATTAATGGAACTAAGTTTAGAGCACAAATCTTTATAAGCTATTGTCTGAAGTCAGTGGTGTTTGCTTTGCTTAATTTCTTTATTCTATACAGAAAGTATAGATTAGAAAAAGTAGATTAGAAACCAAAATCCTGAGAAACTGAACCTATGCAAAAGCACCCCAGGAGAAGATACAGAAAAAATATCCCAGGACTTGGAGGGGGCAGGATGTGCTGATTGGAATAATATCAGGCAGGTGGATCTCATAGAGGATAAGTTTCCTGATTGGGATTTTTAACCTGGTCCAATCAAGGAGTCCTGGCTGATAAATATAAACAGGAATGTGAGGGGTTTTGCTCACTGTAGGAGCCGGCTTTGAACTAGCTGGGTCAGTGTCATATACTCTGAACTTGTAAATAAAGGATGACTTGGTGACGGCATACCAGCTTTCAAGAAGAACTTAGATGTAGTTCTTGGGGTTGAATCATAGAATCCCTACAGTGTGGAAACAGGCCCTTTGGCCCAACAAGCCCACACTGACCCTTGGAGCATCCCACCCAGACCCATCCCCCTATAACCCACACACTCCTGAACACTACAGGCAATTTAGCATGGCCACTCCACCTAGCCTGCACATCTTTGGACTGTGGGAGGAAACCGGGGCACCCGGAGGAAACCCATGCAGACACGGGGAGAATGTGCAAACTCCGCACAGACAGTCGCCCAAGGCTGGAATCGAACCCAGGTCCCTGGTGCTGCGAGGCTACAGTGCTAACCACTGAGCCACCATGCTGCCCCTTAAAGGGATCAAAGTAAATGGGGAGAAAGTGCAAACAGGGTACTGAGTTGGATGAGAAGATATGATCATGTTAAATGGCAGAGTAATGACGAAATGCAGAATGTCCTACTCCTCCTCTTTTCTGTTTCTCCTCATCTCCGTCCTGAATAGTCTAAGAGGTATTCTTGTGCCTCCATTTCTGGCCTCAACTTGAATGTAATCTCTTCTGTAGGTCGCTATTGAGCTATTGAGCTATCATGTTCCTAAGCTGAGGAATTCTCTCCCTGAATCTTTGCATCTCTTCCTGTCACTTCTTTAAGATATTCTTTAAAACCTACTTATTTGACGAAGCTTTTTGTCAACTGTCTTATTTGGCTCAGTGTTGCAGTTTATTTGACAGTATGGCTGAGAAGACCATTGGGTTGCATTATTATATTATAAGTCCATATTGGTACAGGTTGTTGTTATTTTTGTTCTTGGAGTGATGGTGCTCTTGCAATAACATTGGGTAAAGAATTTGACGTTTCAGCGATGAAAGGACTGCAATATCTGTCCAGACCAGAAGATTATTTGAATTGAAAGGGAACTCCAAGTTGCTCTAACTGCCTTGTCCTTTGTGGTGATCATGGTTAACAATGTTAGGAGATACTATTATTGTAACCTTAGTGATTTGCTGCAGTTCATTTTGTAGTAGTATATACAAAACCAACAGTGTTTCAGTAAGAGTTGACTACTCAGTCCAGTCATAGAAAAAACATCAAGGTGACTCACTGCAGAGTGCTCAGCATTTATCCTGCCTATAAAAACCACAGTCATGATACGCTGGTTTAGTTAAGCTTTTGATCAATAGTGGTGGATGGAATTTAACTTGTAAATTTATCAAAAAATTAAATGAAAGTAAATTCATTGGTTTCCCGTTATGATTATGGTATTGGACCAGCAACCCAAAAGTTGAGATTTCGTATCCAACCATGGCAGGTTTTGAAGTTGAATTCAATAGATCTGGTGCAAAAAAAAAATTCATCTGACGTGGCAATCTGAGATGTGCATGTACCTATTGGAATTCATGAAATTGTACCTTGTTCAAATGCTCCATATTACCTGATGCCTGGGAAGACCAAACTTATAAGTTCAAGGAGAATAAGTTCAAGCAGTCTTAGTATTGAGAGAAAACTGTGAATTGGGAGGAAAAAGAAAGTAATTTAATTCAGTACTTAATTGTGGCATAAACTGAATTGACACCATTTGTGTAATGGAGCAGGAGAGAAGAGAAGTGATGATGGAGCATTTGTCTTCAGTCACAAGAAGACGACTAAAACTGTCAGCATGTGACAATTTCAAACCAATAGGGAGCCAAAGCATGTGAGGATGAATATATGAGGACCAACGATTTTCTGTCATGGATTAGAGTTTAGCCAGGAGTAATAATTCAGTTTCTTAGGTTACATTTTAAAAAAAACTTTAAATATCTTGCTACTGACAGTTATTTCCAGCTTAATATCGCCCCAATATTCCTCCAGGCTACCTTGGGTCTTTTGTTATAAGTTGATTGGGCTGTAACATTCTGCACTGAAAATGTAATTAGGTTTCTGTTTCACTCCCAGACACAGATGGGGTAAATACTGTTGTTGGCAAGGGACCCTCCATGTGTTGTCTGATGTCAGCTGTGTTCCATTTAGCATCAGTGCTTGTTTTCCTTTACTGCGACTTCTTCTCTGACCCACCGTTATTGGTAGTGGCACTTCATTTTGTCATGATTAAACATTCCTTACTTGAACTATTTTATATTTAACTGAATGAAAACAAAATCAGCACTTTTCTGTTTTGCTTGGGTTTTAACAATTTAATCCCTCAACTTGTACAATATCTGTAAATGAATGTGAGCAAGCTTTATTCTTTTCATATACGCACAAATAATTTCCTCCTTTTTTCATTTCTGTAAATAATAGTTATTGTATTTCTAACTGTGTCTCGGCCTCTGAGGTGACTGCAATGTTGACAGCCTCATACAATATTTATAGAGGCCTAGATGTTGTTGGTGTGACCTCGGGGTCATTCAGTTAACTGTCGCACACTTGGATTTTAATGGAATCAGTTGTCCACTACACTGGAGATTTCAACTTTGTCATTGCTAACAAAGTCCAACTAGGTTCCCCTTTAGTAACCAGTGTAACTTTTAGCTCATGTCTTTAAAAAGACAGTAAAAACTCAAATCACAGTCTCCTTTCAAAATAAAGACCCTGATGCCAGATTTCATTAGCGCATATTGACAGCTGCCATGGAGTCAAATTTTCTATTTTCAGAGTCCTTAATGCCAAAATTCTATTTCATGGGCACTGACATTTAACACTGACGTGCTGCTCACAGACTTATGATGCAGAAGAAAATAGCAGAAAAATGCTTCACTGGTTAGAAATATATAAGTGTTTCACAGCAAAACCTGTGCTCAGTCATCACCTGAGAATGACCTAAGGGAGCTCATCCATACAAAAACATTTCAAAATCCACCTCTTGGATGGAAGTGACAGACAGATGAATTGGAAATGTTTGCAGTATGACAGTTTGGGTGATGGGTGGGGTTATGTAATATTTTTGGAGGCTTATTCTAGCTTTATTTTTAGGTTTAGCGTTTTGGGGCCATTCTTATAGGCAAGCATCCTTACTTCAACTGAACTGGAGGACACTATTCTCCTCCTCCACAGAATCCTGGTTCTGTAGATTCTTGACCCCACCCATTCAGCCTGCTTCTATTGTTCCTATTTTTAAAAAAAACACAGCCTCACAGGCTGTTTGCTTTATTGGCTTGAAGCAGACCACGCAGTACTTCCGTCTCCATCTCTCTTCATCAAACAAAAACCAGGATAAAGCCTTTTAAAGCCATGGTATCATCACAAGTACTCATACGATGCTGATAATGATGTTCGTCACCAATTGCAAACTGGAAAAGATGGACTTCAAGCTGTGCTCAAAGTATGCGCAACATTAGTGTCAGGAATCTCTATGCTTCTGGACAGTGATCACAATCTTTCCAGCAGACTGCCAATGTACTAAACATTGTTCTGTACACTGATCCACTGAAATCCTCATCTAAATCCTCTGCAGCAGAGCTCATGTGACTTTGCTGTCTGGTGAATTGGAGCTTACCCTTCCCTTTCCTCCTGCCCAAATGCAGGCCAGTAATGCTCCGTGTCTCACGCATGCAGATCCCTCGCAGCACCCTCTATTGTACGTACAATACCAGTATCTCACTTGGCGGATGCAACTGGGAGAATGAATTACAGTGTTTGTTCATCAGTCTGTGATTCCTCTTCCACTTTGCTCTTGTGCTCCACTGGCTGGTCAGGCTGAAGTTCTTAGGATCTGAAAGGAGAAGCATATAACAGGTAGTGTTGCACCAGCTACAATTTGTAAATATGAAGAAATTGTGAGATGGTGCTGAAGTGGGGTATGAGAAGGACAATTAGGTGTTGTGCATTCCATAATTTTCAATGCTGCTTTTGTCTACAATCACCAACTTGCTGCTCCAATTATGATGTAAACATCCTTTATTGGGCTGAGGGCATGCAACCATACATGTCCCTTCTGTCGGGAAAGTCGGCGGTGAGGCAAGATTTAGGATGCATAGGATGGAGAAGGAAACTGCAGGGGCTGGGCACAATTGAAATGTGGAGCTTGTTCAAGGAACAGCTACTGCTTGTCCTTGAGAAGTATGTACCTGTCAGGCAGGGAGAAAGTGGTTGAGCTAGGGAACCGTGGTTTACTAAAGAAGTTGAATTTCTTGTCAAGAGGAAGAAGGAGGCTTATGTAGAGATGAGGCGTGAAGGCTCAGTTAGGGCGCTTGAGAGTTACAAGTTAGCCAGGAAGGACCTAAAGAGAGAGCTAAGAAGACCCAGGAGGAGACATGAGAAGTCTTTAGCAGGTAGGATCAAGGAAAACCCTAAAGCTTTCTATAGGTATGTCAGGAATAAAAGAATGACTAGAGTAAGATTAAGGCCGGTCAAGGACAGTAGTGGGAAGTTGTGCGTGGAGTCCGAAGAGATAGGAGAGGTGCTAAATGAATATTTTTCGTCAGTATTCACACAGGAAAAACGCAATGTAGTCGAGGAGAATACTGAGATACAGTCTATTAGACTAGACGGGATTGAGGTTCATAAGGAGGAGGTGTTAGCAATTCTGGAAGGTGTGAAAATGGATAAGTCCCCTGGGCCGGATGGGATTTATCCTAGGATTCTCTGGGAAGCTAGAGAGGAGATTGCAGAGCCTTTGGCTTTGATCTTTATGTCGTCATTGTCTTCAGGAATAGTGCCAGAAGACTGGAGACTAGCAAATGTTGTCCCCTTGTTCAAGAAGGGGACTAGAGACAACCCTGGTAATTATAGACCAGTGAGCCTTACTTCGGTTGTGGGTAAAGTGTTGGAAAGGATGATAAGAGATAGGATTTATAATCATCTAGAAAGGAATAATTTGATTAGGGATAGTCAACACGGTTTTGTGAAGGGTAGGTCGTGCCTCACAGACCTTATTGAGTTCTTCGAGAAGGTGACCAAACAGGTGGATGAGGGTAAAGCAGTTGATGTGGTGTATTTGGATTTCAGTAAAGCGTTTGATAAGGTTCCCCATGGTAGGCTATTGCAGAAAATACGGAGGCATGGGATTGAGGGTGATTTAGTGGTTTGGATCAGAAATTGGCTAGCTGTAAGAAGACAGAGGGTGGTGGTTGATGGAAAATGTTCATCCTGGAGTTCAGTTACGAGTGGTGTACCTCAAGGATCTGTTTTGGGGCCACTGCTGTTTGTCATTTTTATAAATGACCTGGATGAGGGCGTAGAAGGATGGGTTAGTAAATTTGCGGATGACACCAAAGTCGGTGGAGTTGTGGATAGTGCAGAAGGATGTTGTAGGTTACAGAGGGACATAGATAAGCTGCAGAGCTGGGCTGAGAGGTGGCAAATGGAGTTTAATGCGGAAAAGTGTGAGGTGATTCACTTTGGAAAGAGTAACAGGAATACAGAGTACTGGGCTAATGATAAGATTCTTGGTAGTGTGGATGAGCAGAGAGATCTCGGTGTCCATGTGCATAGATCACTGAAAGTTGCCACCTCGGTTGATAGCATTGTTAAGAAGGCGGACAGTATGTTAGGTTTTATTGGTAGAGGGATTGAGTTTCGGAGCCATGAGGTCATGTTGCAGCTGTACAAAACTCTGGTGCGGCCGCACTTGGAGTATTGCGTACAGTTCTGGTCACCGCATTATAGGAAGGATGTGGAAGCATTGGAAAGGGTGCAGAGGAGATTTACCAGGATGTTGCCTGGTATGGAGGGAAGGTCTTATGAGGAAAGGCTGAGGGTTTTGAGGCTGTTTTCGTTAGAGAGAAGAAGGTTAAGAGGTGACTTGATAGAGACATACAAGATGATCAGAGGATTAGATAGGGTGGACAGTGGGAGCCTTTTTCCTCGGATGGTGATGGCTAACACAAGGGGACATAGCTTTAAATTGAGGGGTGATAGATATAGGACAGATGTCAGAGGTAGGTTCTTTACTCAGAGAGTAGTAAGGGCGTGGAATGCCCTGCCTGCAAAAATAGTAGACTCGCCCACTTTAAGGGCATTTAAATGGTCATTGGATAAACATATGGATGATAATGGAATAGTTTAGGTTAGATGGGCTTCAGATTGGTTTCACAGGTCGGCGCAACATCGAGGGCCGAAGGGCCTGTACTGCGCTGTTATGTTCTATGTTCTATGTTCTATGTTCTAGGCCAAGGGTTGTTACTGTATTGCCCTCAACTGAGAAGAAAATGTTTCAGAGAACATGGTACAATATGAGTGATATACCTGCTATGATTAAATAGGCAGTGTGTGAAAGCTGTGAAATGTGGATTGGAGGCTTGCAACAGTGATACATGTATGCGAGTCAAATGTGAGTCATGGTCGATAGAGATTGCTGATAGGTAAACAAAGGGGAAGTGATGAGTCACACAGTATGTGAGGCTTGTAGTCTAACTTGAATGTTGTGGCTTTTTAAGAATTATTCATTGATTTTTAACAGTCTTTTGGGGTGATTTAAATTTCTTGCAGCAATATGTCCAGTCAGAGCTAGCTACTATGATGACATTGGCTACAATGACTATCTATTCCTACTACGTTTGCAGGGTCTGCCTGATGGATCCCTAGGCCCCCTGTGGATAGATAACCTTTTCACTTCCTGTCAACTCTTAAACAAAGACCTTACGTCCTGCATTAGAGAACCTTGGAATGTACTTTCAGCCATTCTTGTGTTCCATGTCCAACACACTCTTAGTATTACTTCAAGTATCTGTTGTCAAAATGAGCCTCCTTTCTAAAGTGTATGCTGGTGTGTACAGGCTGGCTGCTAATGAATAGTTGCCTCTGTTCGTTCACTCAATGATGAGCTTGATGTTGGCTGCAATCATATAAATGATCAAGCATTTCAAAGGTTGAATCTATTTTGGGGGATTACCCAATTTTACCCATATATCTATATGTTGGGGCAGTTGTGTATAGAATAGAATAGTGATTCATTATCATTTTGTATTTTTAGAAAGAAATACAGTGAAAAGTGTTTAAGTGGCCTTACTCTGGTGCAATTTTAATGACAGAAATTATATATATAAAAAGAATTAAGACAAAGTCCAGCTTAATTCAGATCATGGCTCCCGAGGTCAAGGAAACCCAATGCCGAAGCCTCCACATAGAATCCCAGGCTAGGCCGGACCCACCGTGCTGCTGAAGATGCAATAGAAACCACCACAAGGCACAAGGAATCTCGGGCCATTGGAATGCTAGACCTGGACCCACCTCTTTGCTAAAGCCACCACTGAAGCAGCCCACCACGCCGTAAGATCCAACAGGTTGTGGTTGCAGTAGCTGAATCCACACCACATCCTCTGCTGCAGCAGCCTATGGAAACTTCCCTCCTCCCACAAAGCCACCAAAATATGGCATTTGAACTTTGATGTTAGATGAAAATAAAAAAATGCAACAGGCCTGGTTATCAGAAACAGATGGCCTGGGAACCTGAATGCTTCTTACCCAGTTGCCACCATATGTATATCAAACCAATATGAATAACGTGATTCATCTGTTGATCCTGCCTCCAAGCTGCCATCTAAAGCTGGTTGTTACAAGTAATAGATTTTTTTTCACTAGTGCTTTTTCACTACTTGTGTACATTCCTCTTTACCCTTCGTTTTCAGGCTGCTGTCTAAGCAGCAGCTGTTGGAGATATGAAAGCATAAGGGAAGGGTTGGAGTAAAGGAATGGTATTTTAGGTCGTTTGTACAGTCATCCTACATACAAAGATGGGCGCTATAGGATGTTTAGCCCTCTGTGCATTTTTGTTAGTAGTAATTCAGAAGTGGCCATAGAATATAATACAAACTGTGATCATAGACTATCCTAAGGAACAGCTTATTTTCTCAGAATTGTGATTGTATAGCTGAGTATAATTATGGGGTATGCCTGTGTTATATTTGACATTTGTATGCGTTCTGATCGGAAATAAAATCACTACTAATATAACTATGTAAAGGCATCAGCTCCATTGTTAGTTTCTGTCCAGCCATTTTATGCACTGCTTGTGGTCATTTTTAAGTGTTGGACTAATTCCTTGGATCCATGTGCCCACCTCTTTCAGTGGGAAGTCTCCAAAATTAACTTAGGAAATAAAGCTGAAGAAATGTTTATGATCAAGATAGTTTCCCATAAAAGTGTGTTATTCCCAATTCAGCTTTTGTAGTGTTCAAAGCTGGCAAAGTAGTACATATCCAAAGCTGGTTATGTACATCATTGTTCAAAGTTGAATCTTGGCGCACTTTGCTGTTAAAATAAAATTGATTTATATTAACCTTTATATGATCTGCGCTATTTTTGTATGGCACATTTGTGTTGACGTGGTTTGCCTACTGTAAGATAGACAGAAAACAGTCATTCCTCAAAAATGAAAAACAACATTTCAAATGTGCCAAAATCACCAACAATCATTGACTTTATGTCAACCAATTTATTTAAGATGTATTTACTAAAAAATCGAAAGAATATTAACTTGTACATTATAGAGAATATATTTTTGCAATTTACACTGCAGTAGTCTTTCTTGTCCCTCAAAACCCAGCGTAATCCATGAAGGCATTATCTTTTACCAGTAGTACGGTTGCCAAACTCACTTGTCTTTCCTAGTTCCAATCTAACTGTAAGCTTGGTTGCTACTCTGTAGCATGCCACAATGTCAAAATAACAGAGCAAACATTGTAAATTTTTAAAATAATTTATTCTTGGGATGTCAATATTGCTGGCTAAGCTAGCATTTATTGCCCATGTCTAATTGCCATAGAGAAGGTAATGGTGAGCTGCCACCTTGAACTGCTGCAGCCTTTAGGATGTAGGGACACCAACAGTGCTGTTAGGAATAGAATTCCAGGAGTTTGACCCAGTAGTAGTGAAGGAACAGTGATATATTTCCAAGTCAGGATGATGTGTGATTTGGAGGTGAACTTGCAGGTAGGTGATAGTGTTACTTCCGAAGTCCTGCCCTTGGCCTTCGAGGTGGTAGAGGGCAGTGGTTGAGAATGTGCTGTCAAAGGATGCTCAGTAAGTCATTCCCATAATCTCATTTCATCTGAATTTTCTCTATCCTTATTATCTGTGAAATCAATTCTCATTGTGCCAATCATCTCCTCCTCCATTTCATCAATTTCAGTTTTGAGCATCTGAATGAAGTTTTTTTTCTCAATGTGCGTTATGTACGTTTAGGCCATTTGGCCGTGTTCTACTTTTCACTGATATGATTGATCAGCAACTAAACTCTATGAACCAACCCTTTCCCCATGTCCCTTTTTATTTGACTAATAAAAATGTAAGAATCTGTCTAGGTGGTGACTTGAATTTCCTTCATCAACCATTTTCAATATGCCTTCATGTATCTATGCTAGTTTTCATTTATTGAACCGTATTTTTGCATGTACCCAGGAATTTTGTTTAATATTTGACATTATGAAAGTCTGGAGCAGAGTAGATAGGAACACACTATTGCAGTCAATATAGGGACTTAACAGAAAGAAATTTAGGACTGAAAACAAGAGAAGCATTTTAATCAGAGGGTGTGAGACTGTGAAATATATACTGGAGTTGATCAGTGAAGTGGAGGAAACTTCAACTGTCAAGGATGGGTTAAACAGTTAATGGAATAATAGGTAATGAGCTACGCACATAAGTTGGATGTATTGGAATATGGCTACTTTTTACTTGGCAAATGAATCCCAATCGCAGACTGCTTGGGCTCCATGTTAATGTTGTGTTAATGTTGTAATTTCCAATTAAAATGTGTTTGTTTATTGTTAGTCTTGTTTTCAGTCTGCTGGACATATTTAAAGTCTCACTCTTGGAAAAGTCACGATACTATCATAAGCTTGCCTTTAAGACAAAGCATTTTAAGGCAATAAGGTACTTTTCTTATAAAAGATGCTGAACTGTTGTGTTGGAGAAACTGTTAGTCAATGGGGCACCAAAATCATGCACAAGAATCACAGAATAATTACAGGGCTGAAGAATGCCATTCAGCCTATTATGTCTGTACTGAATGAGCATCATGACATACTGTTATTCTTCCATCTTTTCCTGTAACCCTGCACCCTTTTTCTATTTGACCAATCACCCAGAGCCCTTTTGAATGCCTCAATTGAACCTGTCTCCACCACACTTCGGGCAGTACATTCCAGACTCAAACTACTTCATACTGATCCGGGGGAACTTCACTGCAAACCTTTTGCCAGCCTGAAAAATATTAGTTAACTATTACTCTGTTTCCTTACAGTCAATTTTGCGTCCATATTGCTACTGTCCGTTTCATTCCATGAGCTGTACCTTTTTTCTCAAGTCTGTTGTGTGGCGCTATATCAAGTGCCTTTTGGAAGTTAATGTACACGATATCAACTGCATTACTCTTATCAACCCTCTCTGTTAAGTCTACAAAGAACTCAACAAGGTCCTACTGACACCAATGTGATAATAGCAAGACAATATTGCTTTCTGATGTTGGCTAAGGAATAAATATTGGCAGAAGACCATGGATAATCCCGGTGCTCTTAAATTCATTGTCATAGAGGTCTATAGCACAGAAAAAGGTCCTTTGACCCATAAAGTTTGCTGGTCTATAGCAACTACCTAACAATTCTAATCCCATTTTCCAACACTTGGCCCATAGCCTTGTATACCTTGGCATCACAAGTGTATATCTAAATATTTCTTAAATGTTATCAGTGTTCCTGCATCCCAACACCCTTACAGGCTGTGAGTTCCAGATTCTCGCAATCCTCTGGGTGAAAAAAACTTTTCCTCACATCTGCTCTAAACTCTTCACCTTACTTGAAGTCTGTGCCCCCTTCTGAACAGTGCTATGGGATATTTTGAATCCATCTGAGAGAGCAAATAGGGCCTAGGTTTAACATATCATAATGGCATAGTGCTGCACTTGAGTGTTAACACAGATAATGTGCTTAGATCCCGGAGTGTTGTAGAACAGATAAACGTGGTGTTTGGGTACATAGTAGGTTGTAAGTTGGGTCACAGGTGGTCAGAGTGGTAAAGAAGGCATGCTTGCCTTCACTGTTCAGATCATTGAATATAGGAATTGGGATGTCATATTGCCATTGTACAGGTTGTTGAGGCCACTTTGCAGTACTGTGTACAATTCTGATTGCCCTGCTATAGGAAGGATATTATTAAATTGGGGAGGATGCAGAAAAGATTTACATGGATGTTACCGGGACTGGGGTGTTTGAGGTTTAAAGGAGAGGCTGGACAAGCTGGGACTTTTTGCACTGGAGTATAGGAAGTTGAGGGGTGACCTTATAGTGGTTATAAAGTTATGAGGGGCATAGATAAGGTTAATAGGAGAGGTCTTTTCCCTATGGTTGAGGAGTTCAAAAGATTTAAAAGAGATCTGAGGGGCAGTGTTTTCACACAGAAGGTGGTTTGTCTGTGGAATGACCTGCCAGAGGAAGTGGTAGATGCAGGTACGGTTACAGCATTTAAAAGAAATTTGGACAGGTACATGAATAGGAGAAGTTTAGATGGGAAGGGCCCAAACACAGGAAAATGAGACTAGTTTAGTTTGGGAAACTTGGTCAGCAATAACGAGTTGGACCGAAGGGTCTGTTTCCATGCTGTATGACTCTATAACTGCTGCCTCAAAGGCAAGCATGCTACCCACTAGGCTGCAAGGTACACCATCATTTCTAATTTTCTAGGAATTATTCAAAATCTCAAATGATGTACATAACTCAATTGTAATGTACCCATTTAAAAAATTGATGCTAATTTGAATGGATGTAGGATATTCAATTTTTCGCGTTCTAACAGTAAGTAAGATTATGCAAGTCAGCTTTGGCAAGTCAACTGTTTATCAAAAGAGGGTTAGGGAGAAATCTCTATCATTACATGCGAGTTGCATATAGAGCACTTGATCCTCTAGTTATTACTTACTCTTGGTATTTTAGTGTTAATAAATTTCTAGACTAGAGGATTTTTTATTTGTATTATGTGTGGCTGCAGATCAGCAAAACATATTCTACATGATCTTAAATTGTTTTGATTAGCACAAGTACATAATGTAATTGCTTCTACCCACAGCAAAATTCATAGTTTGCACGCCAAGGGTTGCTAATCAGTCTGGGCAGCATTTCTCCTGCCTACCCCTTATTATTCTGTCTTGTGTTTCTTGGACAGCAAGAAAAAGATTCTTAAATAAAAAGATTTGTTAAAAGAGAGCCAGACTCAACAGTCTGAGTTCTAATTGTCTGACTTCTCATAGTGAGGCTAACTGCTAGTGCATCAGGAGAACTGGATGTGTCAGGAGCATATTTGTCAGTGTGTTTTTTAATGTATTTACTAACATTCTGACTGACGAAAGCATGTGGGTGTGATAATGACTAGTGTCAGTCCTGTTTTGGCACCACTATTTAAAGGCAACCTGATAGGTTCTAAAGTAAAGATTACCTCTCACTCCTCTGAACTGTAGTGAGTACAGGCCCACCTGTCCTCTTAAGAAAATCCTTTCATACCTTGGATCAACATAGTGTACCTTCTCTGAAAGGTCTGTATTGCCAGTAAATCTTTCCTTAGTTAAAGGGACGAAGATAATGTAGAATCCTGTCACCTTGTTAGTCCAAATTCATGTCTTCCATTTACCACGAGTGCTATTAGTGTCTCTTGGAAGGTGTTGGAGGGTGATGACAAATTCTCACAGGAGGTCACTCTGAAAATGTAAATGTAACATGACTTGTGCCCCCTCCACCAGCTCTTAAGAGGCTGTTAGGACAGGTCACTTGAAAAAGCACATATCACAAATAAACAGAAATGGGTGGTGGAAATGGTAGCAGTAAGGATTCCTTGTTGGAGGAAAGCTTACTTATTGGTTGCGTATGCTGAGCTTCAGAGACAGTCTACAAAAATGACCATTCTGGAACTGCTGCAGAAAACTTGTGCAGTCTTGTCAGCCTGTCCAGAGGCACTGTGAGTACCCACTCTTCATTTGTTTCACTTCTCCACTGCCATGAATTTTTTTTTTTGCCTTTTGCTCTGGGCATCTTTACCATCTGTTTCACTTGCTGTCCCTCCCTGCTTTTTCTACAGCATAAAACCCATTATTTTACCAGCCCCTTTCATGTTCTGAAGAGTCAAGTTGGACTTGAAATGTTAACTTTCTTTGTCTCCTCAGAGATGCTGTCAAACCTGCTGAGTTTCTCCAGCATTTTGTTCTTGTTTCAGAATCTAACATTCACAGTACTTTGCTTTTATTTTGGAGGTGTGAGCAGTCTGCTTTTAGGTATTCTAAAACCATTTGGTTGTTCCACTTTGGAAATGTAGAAAGAAGAGTAACAATTTGTTGTGCATTTAGGTGTTTAACACTGTTAAATGGTCAAATTTCTGTTTAATGGTATCATCCACAAACTTTTAATTAAAAATTACATTGTCTTCTGCTCCCCATTTTTGCCTGCTGTCTGTCAGTTGGCCTCCTGCTCCCAAAGTGTGGTATAACAATTCAAAGAATGGAAAATGGATGTTTATGAAAGGAATAGATTGTTGATTGTTTCATGCTAGGACAGATGGATGAAAACATTTCAGCTTGAGGGTATGGAAAGCGAATAGCGGACCATACTGTTCAACACTGTTTACCACTAATAGCATGCAGCCATCAAGCCAAAATGACATTCTGCCCATCACACAAATTAATTATGTGGTATCTGAACTTCGTGTTGATGTAGTGCCAGATATGTAGATGTTATGCTCCAAAAACTGGCAGATCATATCAAACTACACATCCCTTTAGTAGTTCGCTATAGACAAGAAACTCACTGTATCTAACCAGCATGCATCTGAAAAACACAACACAAAGTTCAACATTAGATATGATTCTGCAATTGGACAACATTGTCTGGATAATCCTGAATGTGTGAAGAATTCTGTTGACAACCAATGTAAGATCGTCAATCGGGCTCACAGTATAGTACACTTGCATATACTTGACACAATATATATTGATACACAGAGCTTTACAGACAGAAAGAACATGTACATACAATCTGCTTGCTTCAACTCAACTATATAGGTAACAGCCACTCACTGATTCATTTCTCACCTCAATCAAACAGTGTCAACCTTCCTGATTTAAAATGTTAACAACGTCTGACAGTCAGTCATCATTAACTGATGCATTTTCCTGGCAATGCCTCGATCAATTAGAGTCCATCAAGCAATCAGTCAAAATTCTCTTTTCATGCAGTATAAATGTTAATTTTTTTTCCTCTTAAATTGGAATTCTTGCAAATTGTACTGATGAGGTGAAAAGCTTAAAAAAATTGTTCTCTTACAGCATTACTTGAATTCTGTACGATCAATCAAGGGAATATTCAAGAATTGAGAAATTTATGTTCAAACAGAAGCAACACAATTTTACTTGAAAGTCAACACAGAGAATAAAAACCGAAAGAACTGCGGATGCTGTAAATCAGGAACAAAATCAGAAGTTACTGGAAAAGCTGAGCAGGTCTCGCAGCATCTGTGAAAAAGAAATCAGAGTTAACGTTTTGGGTCTGGTGACCCTTCCTCAGAACATTGAGAATAATGCTGTTGAATCATACTCTGCATCCAGAAACTGTGCCACATGTCATAAATATGTTTTACAAAGCACAGCAGGCTACTAACATTCAGGAAACTGCTGAAGCATATTGAAGCCAAGCCCAGACTTATCTAGGCAATTTAATCACACCTTTAGCATACAACTGTAGCTCTTGCTGTCAAGTGGCTTTGGGTGTATCTTACCTGGGCCTCTGTGATAGCACTCCTGCCAAATGTCATCAACCATGATCTTAGAGGTCGGCCTTTGGCTCCAAGGAGCCATCATCTGACTTTGCTTAGGGGATGTGAATATCAGTGGGAAAGATGACTGGAGCATGCTGAAGGCATCATGGCGGATTCCTAAGTATCTTGAACAGGCATACATTATCATTTGGTAGTTACTTTACATGTAAAATAATTGAGTAGACTCCCACTCAGTTGATGAATATATTCTGTAATCTGATGGCACATAAATTGTAACATTTGAATCTCTGGACCTGTGGGAATCCAGCCAAAGCTACAAAACAGAGGTCCCCCTTATTCTGACTGGCCTCAACTATGGGGAAGTGTACTTACTTGCCAGCAATGGCAAACGTGACACCTGTTGTGTGCAAGCTAGGAGTGTCAGTAGCAGATTTTTAGATTTAACAAATATAACCAGCTGATCCCTGGCAGGAGTTGTCAGCTAAGAAGTTAAGTGCTGTGTCGACCTTGACCACCATGGGCCATATGTTTGTTTGTAAAAAGGTCTTCTTTCAAGAGTCATCAAATGTCAGAATCACCTGACTTGTGGGTCTGATCCTGCTGTTTTTGTTCCTCAACAGACTTAGGAACAGAAGTGGAGCTGCACAAGCGGCCCCCACGTGAGAAGACTGACAGCTATGAAGTGTAGGTCAAACAGAAAAACTCCACGGTAACTGAAATAATGGTCAAAGAAATAACTCCAAAGTAGTGAAAACACACCGTTAGAACAAATTCTGTGAGCAAGACCTTTCATTTGGACATTGAAGCAGCTGTATCACATCTTACGTAAAATCTATCAGAGTGCTGTTGTGGTGCAGTGGAGGTGCCCCTACCTTTCAGCTAGAAGGCCCAGGTTCAAAACCTACCTGCTTCAGAGGGGTGTAATCATGCCTCTGAGTAGATTGATTAGAAAATGTCTTTGTCTGCGAGAGCTCATACTCTGCTGTTATAGTGTCGCTTCCTCTGGGGGCCCAATGCAATCAGAAGGCCTGGGCTAAAGTCCCACTACTCATAATTTGTGACATGGAAATAGGGTGCTGAGGCTCAAAAATTATTGAACTCAAAACAGAGTCCTCCAGGCTGGGACCTGAGCACCCTTTTCTTTGTTTTACATAGAACATAGAACTGTACAGCACAGTACAGGCCCTTTGGCCCACAATGTTGTGCCGAACTTTTACCCTAAACCTAAGGTCTATCTAACCTCCACCCCTACCTTATACTATCATTCAAATGCCTATCTAATAGCAGCTTAAATTAGCCTAATGAGGCCGACTCCACTACCCTCTCCGTTTCCCCAACCCTGACACACCAGGCCTTGTCATCACATTGGCAGCTATGAATGGTCTCCATTAACAGCTATTGATTCGAGCAGGCTGACCATTACCTATTCCTTTTTCTGCCTAACTGCTGTTTTCTCTGTCTAGGTTCCATCTCCACCTATTGTGTGATCCTCCCCCTTCTCCCCAACCTATCTTCAGCATGTATATCAACTTTTTCTAGCTACAGTCAGTTCTGAAGAAGGGTCATTGGACTCGAAGCGTTAACTCTGCTTTCTCTCCAGATGCTGCCAGACCTGCTGAGTATCTCCAGCATTTCCTGTTTTTGTTACTGGAAGATCATAGCTCTATCCAGTATTTGTTTCATTATTGGACACTGGACCAGAAAATAATTAGGGACACAACTGTTTTTTCTAACCAAGTATTGAGGCAGGAAAAAGCTGGAAATAGAGGAACAAAAGGAACAGTCTGTGATCAGGCATAAGGCAGGAAAGATAAAATGACAAAAGCAACATTACATTCAAGCCAAAAGTTGATCATTGGACAAGTCTTGAAACAAAATATGAATTTGCAGGAGAGGGAAATGGCAACAAGAGAATCGCCAACCAGCAGCTAGCATCCCAAAACAATGTGGACAGGGGGCTTAATTGGAAATCTCTGAGGTCAAGATTTAAATCTGAGACTGCAAAATGTCAATTCTAAGATGTCTACTAAAATAAAAAACCTCTTTGAGATAACGCATTAACTTACTGTTTTGTCTGGAATAATGATGATATGGCGGCTTTAAACTGCACCTTTTAATTCTGATATTCTTTTTGAGAATAAAATTTAGAAGGTTTGTTGTGTTTTAAACATCCTTTGTTACTTTGTGTTGGTCAGCTGCAGAATTTTCACCGGATAAACATTGCTCTTTTCTTGCAAAATAAATGAACAATGGTTTGTAGTCTTGCAAATAATCTTCAATAGACTAGTTTTTAAAGCAGATATATTGGCTTGAATTTTACCAAGCTTTTGGTGATGGGCTATTGGCAAGAAATCTGTGTAGTGATTGTTAGAAGGTCAGCCAGGTGGACGTCACAGAATATGAGTTCCCTGATTAGGCCTGTTAATCTGGTCCATTTAGGGAGCTCTGGCTGACCTATACAAACAGGAGTGTCAGAGGTTCTGTTACTCTGAGAGCTGGCTCTGAGGGGTCTGGATCAGTGTTAAGGATTCTCCATAAATGGTGACTTGGTGATGGGATACTGGCCACTGGAGTTATTTCAGACTGGTTAAATACCAAAGGAAGGAATTGGAGCATGTTTGATTTTTGCCCGCCATCATGCCATTTTGCCAATGACTCGAATGTGACAGAATGGCTGGAGTCCAAATAAGCCACTTGTGGTCATTTAAGGACCACTTCCCTTCGCAGGCCCTACTTTTGCATGAGCAAGTGTGAATATGGTGGCCAATTAGTAGGCTCTGGTTAGGGCATGCCTTCCTTTTTGGGTTATTACTGGATCAATGAAGCCCCCCACCCCTTCGCTGGTACTTTAAGCCCCAACAGTGCCAGTTAATGCTAACTCAACCTGCCTGCCAGAACCCAGCATCTCCCAACCTTACATACATCTCTTTCAGGGTGCCTTAGCCATTCAGCTGTCCTAGCCTTTCAGCTGCAGTCTTAGTACCGACCAGCACTAGTGATGTCATTACTAAGTCACTGGCCCTTTGGGGATGGGTATCTATCCTCAATTGGGATGGCAGCTCTGACGAAGGCTACTTAATTGACCAACGCCAGGAATTATCTTCCCCAGGTCCAGTTGCTGGTGGAAGAAGGGTCACACCCCAGGGGCTACCAGAACTGAAGCAGACCAGCCATACAAATACAGTGGCTATAAAAACAGGTCAGAAGTTATGTGGCAATTAATTCATCTCCAGATTCTCCACTGTCTGTCCAAAATCCGTAAGGCACAAGTCAGGAGTGCGATGGAATACTAAATTGCCTAGATGGTAGCAGCTCCAACAATACTCAAGTAGCTTGAAATCATCCAGTATGATGCAGCATGCTTGATTGGCGTCCTAACCACAAGGTTGCTCTTACATCACAAAAGCACAGTGGCAGCAGTATGTACCACCCACAAGATGGACTGCATTAATTCAGCAAGGCAGCACCTTCCTAACATGTGACCTTTACCGTCTAGAAGGACAAGGATTGCACGTGCAGAAGAACGCCACCACCTGCAAGTTCCCCTCCAAGCCAGTCGTCATCCTGCCTTGGATTCTTTCTAATTTCAGGGTCAACATCCTGGAGTTCCCTTCCTAAGAGCACTTGCATCTCAAAGACTACAGCAGTTTAAGAAGACTACTCAGCACAGTTAGGCAGTTAGGGATGGACAATACATGCTGTCTTACCCAGCTGTCCTATCCCATGAATAATTTGATTTTGTAAAATTCCAATTTTGGCCCCCAAACATCAGTTACTTCAGCCATCCCATCAAGAATATGACCGTTATTTGTAGATTTGTGAATCGGTGAAAGTCCCATTTTTTTTTTCCCTTCCCTGCACCTAAAATTACCTGGTATTGATAGAACATGTTTTCAAATTCAATGTTAAGCATTTTGAAAGAGGAGATATATTTTAAGATTAGCCAATTATTTGATTTGTAGTTGACAAAAGGCCTTTTTACATCTAATTTACATTGTTGTTGTTTGTACTACACAAAGCAAGTCTGTCTATAGAACTGATACTAGTGAACTTGATTTTCTTACAATTGACTCTTGATAAATCCATACCTAATTCAAGCATTGGATTGCTATAGGCCAGACTATTTCCCATTCAAACAATTACATTGATGATACCTAAATGTCTATGGACGTAATGTCCAATTATTAATGTTTGTCATTTTTTCACAATCTGAATTTTGTCAGTCAGCTTTTATACAGCATAGCTTTGCGTAAAATATCATATTTCATACACAGAAATGTATAATTTCTGTTGCAGCATGGATGACAAAATGAGCTAAAGAATAAAAGTAGTATAGATTTATACATGCTGTAGAAACCTTGATCCAATTTTTTTATTCTATTGGATTGAACCAAAAGTATGGGAAGCAATAGCATTTTCAGAAGCAATAGTTTTCATACCAATCTCATTTTAGCATTTTATTCATGTGGAAATTTGTGCCACAAAAATATGTGCAAGCTTTGTGCCTATTCCTACAATTTTCGATGAATGACAAATAATCTGGTCATACTGTACTGATGCTTATTAAAATATTTTTGATTCAGCAGAAATATTGTTCTGACATGGTTAGAAAAGCAATAGTAAAGTGTATTCACTGTCATGTACATATTGTGCACAAACAGAATTTAAGACTGTAATCTGGTAGCAGAGTTCAGATGATGAACATTAGCCGGTGTTAAATTTTACATTTAAACTACTTGATTTGGTTAGTGCCCTGAGCTTCTCTGCAAAGTATCAATTTCCTTGATATAATTAGATTTAGTCCTCCTGCAAAGTATTCAGGTGTTACTCATTCAAGGTGTTATTCTTAGGCTATCTTCTGGCTGTAGCTCCATGCTTTGGAACCTTAGATATTCACTTTAGCACCTGTCAAAAATGTATCAAATTCAAATCCATCAGGATTCAACAATGATAAGATATTTAACACTCATTTTATAGAAATCCAGCAATAAACAATATAATATAACAATATTTATGTCTAAAGTTCATAAAACTATCACAATTGTTCTACATTTTTGTAATTTTTGACATGTCATTATTATGTTACAGAAAGTGTTAAACTGACCAGCTTAATTTCTTTGTAGTGTAAGAGTGCCATCACTAGGTTTGTATAGCTAGAAAAAAGGTCATACCACAACCTCGCTTTCAATGAAAGATACAAATACAAACAACTGTTTAATGCTTATGTTAGTTTTGTAACATGTGAACTTCCTTATTTTGTTTGTTGCATCAAAATTAAGAGAATTTCTGTGCAGTTTATAAGATAGAAAGCAGCTTTACATTTTTTGTGTTCATTAACTCTTCAGCTGTTTGAATGGCAGCTGGACATGAAGTTATCTCCACAATCTTACAGCTACTGTAAGACATAAATAAAAAGGTCTCTACTGTAATGGAATCAAACATTTTTTTTTCTTTTTCTTAGGCTGCCAGGACAATGCCAACTCTTGGGTCTGCCAGTTCCTGATTACTTCAAGAAGTGGATTAATCTCAAAAAGGTACTTTGAGTAACAGGCATCGTTTTCAAGGATGAAGTCTTAAGAGATGCTTAATAGCCAATCCCATTTGCATTGAAATGAGGAGTTGATGGCTCGAAGCCTGGTTGATTCTGGAACTAGGATCTTCTTTTTGTGTCACAGCTAAATAGGATATTATGTACCATCTGAACTCTGAAGTTTCTCTCTGCCATAGCTGTCTTGTAAGCATGTGTTGCCTTTGGGGTAATCAGGAAAAAATATTATGTCCTTACAATCACAGGGTTTAGGAATATTAAAATGTCTTGGTGCATATGCAGTGTTATTTTGATTGGTATTTTAACCTTTGACTAGCCTATAAAGAAATTCTCTCTTCAAGCCAATATTACATTGCTGAAATTTAATTCAGAAATCATACCAGATAATAGGAAGACAGATAATGTATGCATGAAGGATATTATATTTGGTCTAAATGCAGAGAGGCCAGGACTTTGTACTTGAATAATAGCCCAGAGTGACTTATAATCTGCTGGAGAGAAATACCTTACTGTCAGTGTAGAGAGGAGAAGTCTTAAATCAGGGAGAATAAAAAAAAAGCTTGAAAGTAAGAGGACAAAGGCACGAGTATTCCATTAACCCTTAAACTGCGTATTGTTGGAATATTTTGGATTGTTTTATTCCTCCAGGACTGGAACACTTCCCTTTTCACCTTGTTCCATTATATCCACATATATTCAGCTTGTGTATTTAAAGGTGTGAATGGAGTGTCACTATATAGTATTGATATTATTACCGTTTTAACTGTTTTGTGGAAATTTATAACCATGTATCAGCTTTATGCAGCTGTTCTTACCTTCCACATTCAGAAAAACAAACAATATGAAATATTGTTGGATAATGAAGTCAGAATAGTTCTTAGTCTACATGATTAACATTGTCGTCTGATTTGTTTTTTAAAATTAGTTTTTTTAAAAAAAAGTTATAATGAAGTATTGACTGATATTCTACAAGGTTGCGTTGCTTTAAGATCACTGTTCTAATTATACTGACGTGCCTTTGATCTGTTATGCATTTGGAGTAACTTTTTTTTACCTCAATATTGTAAAAAGGAAAAACTGCCTTTTGACTTGTCTTGGGGCCAAATATCTCTGGAAATGCCAGATTTTAATCTTACAAAGTCATCCAGCATGACACTATGAAAGAAAGAAGTTGCTTTAACTTATGTAATTTTTAAGAAAAAATATTTGATCGTATTATCAAAGTTTACGAAGAGTTGGCCCTTGTAGTAACAAAAAGTATTTTCCATGAAGAGATGAATAAAATTTAAGTTCACTTTTATATATCACCCTAATCCAAAGCTGAGACATTCATTGACTAGATACTTTGCAATTTGTAAAAGATGATGATTTGCATCTAATTATAGCATTTTTAAAATTGTACAAGTGTTCAATCGTATTCAACTCAGCTGGTTACTAAATATCTGAATTTTGTATTAGTGTGTGTCCCCTCCTTAACTCTTCAATGTTCGTCCTTTCTCGTCAACCTTTCCTGAATATTGACTGAAGGTTGACTCTGTCAGAAAGGGTCAGCTGCTGTATAATAAACTGAGATGAGGAAGGCACTAAGCAGAGCTCTGATTAACGTACAGCTAAGAGAGATAAGAGGGAAGAGCTTATGTGTCACTTTGCAGATGGCAAACAGCTGTTTTGACTGCAAATTTATAACAGTGAGATCCAGGAATTGCTTAGGATAGGGTTTGTCAATAGGCTGAATGTTTCTTGCGTACACAGTGAGCTTACATGAAAGGTCACAGTAAAATCCTACATTAATCACCTACAACTTGCTATTATGTATGATGATGTACAAAATGTTGTGCATCACATTTGATTCCAAGATGACTTAGTAGTCATAAAACTCATGGTAGTACAACTTGTGGTATTATAAGGCAGAAATGTATTTTTATTTATAAACTGTATTGATTTTAGGCCTGCAAGTATCTAATAAACTTTGAAATCTATCCACATATCTCTCCACATGGATGGCTTTGAGATGTGTTTTAAAGGAAAAGATGGTGAAGCAGTGTTCTACTTCAGAAAGCCAGGCAATGGAGGATAATCATGAATCCTACATTTTACACACTTGTTAAACTTTCTATTTCTAGAGGTTTGCAATAAAAACATACACCTCTATACCAAAAAAACCACAGTTTCAATCTACCACATATGTAGGAGCACAGTTGAATTATCAACCTGAATATAACTAAATGCTAAATGCCGATACAATTAAAAGACAGTGATACTTTAGGAGGGAGTTTTGAAACATGGAGCCTTTGTGGATGAAGATATGACTACTTGTAATGGGTGAGTGAAACTTAGTATTGGATAGTACATACACGGCAAAGTTTTTGAATGGACAGACATTTGTGGCTGGTTGCAGATTGGAGTCAACAGAGAAACAGTTGGATTAATTTCTAAATGTTAGCATTTGGTATTCTTATTGTTTTAACCCAAAGTTAGCATAGTTTTGCATTTCAAAGAGGTAAAGCCTTTCCCGAAATAGAAGACTAAAAACTGTATGAAGAGAATGTTAAGCTTTGTCTGCTGCTATCAGTGATAATTTTAAGGCGTGTGTTCTGTGATGGGTTTAGCAGATCAAAACGGTAATGTATGCATTATTATACTGTTATTATTGACAACAGCCTGTTTCCTTCTCTTTTCCTTGTCGAGAAACAATCTAACATGTTTTGTACAAAAATTAAGTCAACATTGGGGAATGATTTGTAAGAATATAAGTTTTATTGTCCTTTAATGCTGGTTACTGTACTGGTAACAGTTTGTTATATGTAATAAGTGGATGTATATTTTACGAAAAATGAAATAAATATCAGCCTTGATTGTGTAACTCTGGGTGAGTAGGTAGCAGGTTTAGGGCAGGTGATGGCCTAGTGGTATTATTGCTGAACTGTTAATCCAGAGATTCAGGTAATGTTCTGGGGACCTGGATTCAAATCCCGCCATGGCAGATGATGGAATTTGATTTCAATTAAAACAAATCTGGAATTAGAGTCAATGATTACCATGAATCCATTGCTGATTGTTGGAAAAACCCATCTGGTTCACTAATATCCTTTAGGGAAGGAAGCTGCCATCCTTACCTGGTCTGGCCTACATGTGACTCCAGACCTATAGTAATGTCGTTGACTCTTAACTGTCCTCTGGGCAATTTGGGATGGACAAAAATCCTGGCCTAGCTAGTGACACCCTAATTCCCTCACCTGCTTCTACAAAAATGAGAGTCCTAGCTTATTTTAATTTGCAGGTTGCCACTCAGAATCGCTGTATAGGTTTCCCATTGAGGCCTGAGTTAAAAATATATATATGTAGAGAAGGACTCCAATGGCTTTGAACATTCATCTTTGCCATCGGATAAAATATTGAAAAATCCATAGCTGATGGCTTTCCCTCCAATAAGTAATTTGGTTGATTTTAGCTGCCCAATTTCCAACACACCAATAAGGTTCCTTCAACTTGTAAACTTAAATTATGTAAATGGTTATTTCACTTATGGGAAGTTAATGTTAAAGACTTGACTATAACAGTTATCTATTTGTATTTTTGTGATGTATTTTAGCCTGTAGCTGCTGATACATTTTGAGATGTTGTCACTTAAAAGGTTACTACACCAAGTAAGAGCCAACGGTGCTGGGTGGGATTGTATTATATTACGATGAAGAGAAGATTGGGTAACAAACAGAAAACAGTGGGATATCTTGTTAAAGGTTAGTATGGAGGCACAGCAAGTGGAAACCTAACAATGTTATCATTTATTGAAAGGGAAATTTAATACAAAATTAGAGAGGATATGCTTTAGTTATACAGGTACTGGTGAGTCCACACCTGGGGTACTGTGCACAGTATTGGACACATTATTTAAGAAAGGATGCAAATGCATTAGAGGCAGTTCAGTGAAGGTTTACCATATTGATACCTGGAATAAGAGGCTTTTCTTTGAGGAAAGGTTGAATAGGCAGGGATTATACCACTGGAGTTTAGAAAATTAAGAGGCAACTTGATTGAAACATATACGATTCTGACAGGTCTTGACAGGGTAAACGTGGGGGGGATGTTTCCTTTTATGAAGCAATTTAGAACTCAGGGTCACTGTTTAAAAATCAGAAGTCAGCCATTTATAACAGAGATTAGGTGAAGTTTTTTTTTCTCTCAGAAGGTATCTGGAATTCTTCCTGAAAAGCTGGTGGAAGAAGAACTCTAGTATATTTTTAAGATGGTGTTATATTCTTATTAAGAAGTGGTGCATAGTTATCAGGGGTGGAAAGGAATGTAGATTTGAGATTACAGTCAGATCAGCCATGGTCTTATTGAATGGGGAACAGGCTTGAGGAGTTGAATGGCCGACTCCTGCTTCTAATTCAGATATTCTTATGTAACTGGACTACTTTCAGGTAGCAAGCTAGCTAGCAGAGTGCCACAGGGATCTCAAATATTTACATGTTTCATCAATAACTTAGATGAAAGGATGGTGTGTTATAGACAAATTTGCTGATGACACAAATATAGGTAGGAATGGAAGTTGTGAGGAAGACATAGCATCTGCAAAGGGACATAGAGAGGTTAAGTGAGTGGCTGGAAATTTGGCAGATGGAGTGTAATGTGGAAAAAAAATGAGATTGATTGGAAGAATAGCAAAATAAATATTATTTAAATGGAGAGAGCCTGAAAAATACTGCTGAACCACAGTATTTAGGTGACTTCATACAAGAATTGCAGAAGGTTATGCTGCAACTACAGTTAGTTATAAGGTGGATCAAAGGAATGTTGGGCCTTTATTGTAAGGGCAGTGGGGTATAAAAGTAATAAATCTTATTGCAGTTGTACAGTATATCTCTGAGACTCTACCTCGAGTGTTGTGTGCATATTTCATTTTGTCATTTAAGAAGGGATATACCTCCATTGAAGATAGTTCAGAGACAATTCACATGGTTCATTCCTGGAATGAACAGGAAAGGTTGGGCAGATTGAACTTAATTCATTGGAATTTAGAAGAATGAGAGGCAATCATACTGGAGCATATAAGACTCTGAGGGGACCTGAGTATAAATGCTGAAAGGATGCTTCCCCTTGTAGAGGAGCCTAGAACTAGGAAGACAATTTAAAAATAAGGGGTATCCATCTAAGACTGAGTTGAGGAGAATTTTTTTCTGTGTTGTTAATCTTTTGAACTCTGTACCTCGGAGAGCAGTAGAGGCTGGGCTAATCAATGTGCTCAAGGCTAAGTTGGACAGATTTTTGATTTACAAGGGAGCCAAGAGTTATGATGGAGGTAGACAGAAAAGCGGAGTTAAAACAATAATCAACCTTGATCTTACTGAATATAGAGCAGGCTTAAGGGGCCAAATAGTTAACATTTTTTTTTTATTTCTTATTTTCTTATGTATGCTGGTTGATATGATTATGGATGAAACAATCAACTGCAAAACTCCTATTTATTTAGTGACTCTTGCATTTATCAAGGAGCAGGATGTTAATGAGGGAAAATTGAACATGTTTTGCATTTAGCAGCTACATCAAATATTTTCTAGTCTTTGAACATCATGATCACCAGTGCTTCATACAGTAGAAGTATACACCGAGAAGTGGAGACTGCAGAGTAATAGAAGAGAAGAGAGTTAGAAGAGAAGACCAAATGATGTTTGTTCAAGGAGATAGCGTTTAATAGGAATTGTAAAAGTGTAGAGAGATAATAAGGTTGAGGCATTTAGCAAGAAACTTCCAGAAAGGAGGACCAAGATAGTTGCAGACACTGCCATCACCACAACATTTATATTTCATACATAATATATTCTCCCTACCACTATGATTGGTAATTATGAGTCATTCAGTGTTATTGGCGAGTGAGATGGTAAGCTAATTTCAATGGAAAGTTACAACCAGAAGAAAGGATGTGAAAATTTTAAGTGTGGATTTGAAATCAGAGCACAGTGATTAGTGATGTAGTGGTCAGTTGTGCTCTCCCATAAATGTGTTTTCAATAGTGTTGGAATGTTTCCACAGATTGTACTTGAACAATAGCAACAATTTCTTCAATGCTGCAAAAGATGTCGAAAAATAAATACTCTTGGAAGCTGAACTGTGATTAATTCTGGATTGCACCCATGCTGTACTAGAAAACTAAGATATCAGCTTTCTCTTTTTTTAAAGTAAGCGGCTTTGGCTGTTTAGTGCTTTTTACTTAATATGACTGTCCAACAGTGTTCTTAGTATGAATTATTTTGTAAGGTGGAAGGAGTGCTGCATCAGAAGCTGTATGCATTCTGCAAATAGCAAAACCTTACAAGGAGAAAAGAAAACTTAAATGTTTCAGCACTTAAGTGGCTTTACCATAATGAAATTCTACATTCTAAGAATTGAAATCTTAAAGATGAACTAGCTGAGCCATTTTAAAGGAATCTCTATAAATAGCTGCAGTGAAGATGCTGAAGGTTACATGTTGGAGTGGGTTCACTTCAAGCTGATTTAAAGGACTCTGCAATTGCTTGCTGCTTTAATCATCCTTCTGTCCTATAGTCATAACAGATTTATTTTAAACAAGGTTAGTTAAGCAGTTTGTAATGGGGATAAAGTGGGGAGTCAAAATAAAAGGTACACTGTTTAACAACTGAAGCTCTTCAGAAAAGGACTGTTCAGACTGTAGAGATCATTCTGCATTTTGATGACAGCTATTGAATCTTCCATGATTTACCAGAGGACTAGTAGAAGTCATGAGGGCCTTCACTGAACTGATTTAAATGTGTCTTTTAGCTGCAATAATTATTGGAATTGTTGTACTGGAAATTACACTGATTGAACGAAAAAAAATAGTAATGTTTTAAATGTTTGCAAATAAGTCTGTATTGTCTTTTTCATAGGATCACGGAATCTTACAGCACAGCAAGTAGTTATTCAGCCTGTGGTGACTTTGTCAGCTCTTTGAAAGAGTTGTTCAGTTGGACTCTATTAAACTATTGTTTCTCTACAGCCTTCAGTTTTTTTTTCATTTTCACTTATATATTCAGTAGCCCTTAGAATGCTACTATTGAATCAGCTTCCACCACCCTTTCAGACAGTATATTCAATATCATAACCTGTCGCTGCATATGAGGCATTTGCTAATCGTCTTAAATTATTGTCTGGTTATTGACCCTCTCAAATAAAGAAACAGTTTTTTTCCTTATTTGCTCAGCCAAAATACCTCAGAATTTGGACTTTAGAAGAACAATCTTGAAGAACAATCTTGTCTTCTCTAGCTTTTACCTATAACTGCAATCTCTTCTTCCTAGTATCATTCAGGTAAACCTCTTCAACATCTCCATGCACTAACCTGGATGCATTGCTAGTACTGAGTTCAGATCAGGAACTCAATTCGGTACTTCTGATATCACAAGCCTAATATTGGTTGATTCCTAGCTGAAGTCACCAAATATAAATTTTTAAAATTCAGCTTTTTACTTTAAAAAGCATTAAACACACTATCAAAATGTATTTATTTCTTTACTGTGCAGCATATATGTGATTCCATTAAAATTATATTGTTTAAATTATGTCATTAAATACTTTAATGTAGGAAAATATCTTTTTGTTACTTTTGCATTTAGTTTTGAATTCATATGCAATTTAGTTAAAATGAGAAGTCCACAATAAAAGGTCATTACTTAAGATGAATGCAGAATTTGAACAAGAATTTTTCTAAAAGGCATATTCCAGAATGATGCTATATGGAAGTGAAAGTGAATCTCCTGATAATACTGGAATGGAGAAGGCATGAATGGTGAAAGAAGGAAAAAAAAATGGGTTTGTAATGGGAGATTTTACTTTTCAAACACCTTGTTTTAATAGAATAATTTTAAATACTGAAAGCTGTTTCTAGAATGTAATGTTTTAGAACTGTCAATGAAACAGGGTTATGGGGATTTCCTGATGAACACATAACCAGAATTAGTTAATGACTGGACAGTAAGAAAAATTAACTTATAACTAGTGACAACAATGATTTCAGTCACATTACTAGGTTTAAGCAGCAGAAGGGAGAGTCATAAACCACTCATATTTTTAAACAAGGTAAACTTCAAAAAGATCAGAAATGAATGAATCATAGTAAACTAAACTGAACTATTTATGGATAAAGTTACAGACCACCTGTGGAAAGTACTCAAATAAACCATTTAGTGCAATATAAAACAAATACAGAGTCCTAAAAGGCAAAGGATGCAAGGGTATAGTTAAACAACTACCATCAACAAAAGGCAAATTAAATCATGAAGATTATGGAAAAAGCTTACAAAAATGCAAACTCGACTGACAATCCAACCAAATGGCAAGCTATGAAAGAAACAGAGGACAAGTAATAAGAGTTGCATAAAGGGAGTATGAAAGAAGAAATCCAGCAAGCAACGTTAAAAATAATCCCAAAAGGATATGTTAACAATAAGATAGTAAGGAGATGGCAGATATTGTGAAAATGAGTAAAATGTATCCAATTTTGTCAGTGGAGAAAAAAGTTTGGGCCATATCAGTGGCAGCCTCTCTCTGAGCTTGACGCTCTGGGTTCAAGTCCCACTCTAGAACGTTTGTGTTTGAAGCAGTTCAGTGGTGGCCTACTAGACTAATACCTGGAATGAGCAAATTGCCTTATGAGGAAAGGCAATGCAGGTTAGGCCTGAATCCACTGCAGTTTAGAAGAATCAGGGATGACTTAATTGAAACATATATGATCCTGAGGAGATTTGACTCGGTGAAGTTGAAAAGATATTTGCTCTTGTGGGAGAATCTAGAACCAGGGGTCATAGTTTAAAAATGAGGCGTCACCCATTTTAAAACAGAGATGAGGAAATATGTTTCCTGTCAGAGGGTTGAGTATCTTTGGAATCCCCTTCCTCAAAAGACAGTGGATGCGGAATCTCTAAATGTTTTTTAGGGTTGAGGTAGATAAATTCTTGATTACCAAAGTCATGAAAGATTATCAGGGGTATGAAGGGCTCTGGAGTTGAGGTTAAAATCAGATCAGCCATGATCTTATTAAATGGAGGAGCAGTCTGCTCAATCCTTTGTATGTTGATAGCCGTAGAGGATGAATTCATAATGTAACCAAAATAGAGTGATTACCAAACTAAAATAACTGCAGACGCTGGAGATCTGAAACAAAGACAAAGTGCTGGAGAAACTCAGCAGTGTCTTTGGAGAGACGAAACAGTTAACATCTTGAGTCCAGTGACCCCTTTTCAGACGTCAGTTCTGACATTCTGAGAAAGGGTCACTGCACTCAAAACGTTAACTTTTTTTCTCTCTACATATGCGGTCGATTACCAATCTGTAAACCCTTTGAATATGCCTCTGACAAGCAGGAGAGTTCTCTGGGTCAGCCATGCTTGATACTGTTTGATGACATTCAAGCTATATCCTCTAACAAAAGACTGACAATATGTTCTAGGGGTTTTAAAAAAAAACAGCAGCTACAGAAACAGATATGAGCGTGTGCTTTGTTTGCCTTATTTGTCATTATAGTCAGGAATGCCTCTAAGTCTAAGTCGTAGCAGAGGAAAGGGCAAAATATAAATGTGCTCATGAAACTTTTAAAATAAAATCAATGAGAGGGAGTAGTTTGATTTAAAATAAGGTAAAAAAAAATGGTAACGGAGAAAATAATAGGACTTCAGATACAATTTCCAGGACTTGATGCAATATTAAAAGAAATAGATAAGGAAGTAGCAAGTACATTAAAAATAATTGTCAAAAGTTTTCCAAATTGTGCTTTTGGTTTGAAAGTTTTCTTCATTATTTAAGAACTAAGGGAGGTATGAATGAGGAAACTATGCAGTCTTCCAATTTAAAGGCTAAGTACTGATCTGATATGAAAACAAGGTGCTCGAGAAACTCAGCGGGACTGGCAACATTTGTGGGGAGAGAAACAGAGTTAATGTTTTGAATGCAAGATGACTGTTCTTTGGAACTGAAGGGGGCTGGAAAAGTGGAGGAAGGAGGAGTAGGGAGAACAGACAGGAAAGATATCCCAGAGCAAAATGTAAAGCAGTTGGTCATTCAGAAGAGACACTGATAAAGAGTAGATACTAATGGCAGTGGTAAGGGCAGAAAATAGATTATCCCTGCTGAGAGCAAGCAAAACCACTTGAGTATGAGAGATAGTAGGAATTGCAGATGCTGGAGAATCTGAGACAACAAGGTGCAGGGTTGGATGAACACAGCAGGCCAAGCAGCATCATAGGAGCAGAGAGGCTGACGTTTCGGGCCTAGACCCTTCATCAGAAAAGGGGGAGGGGAAGGGGGTTCTCAAATAAATAGGGAGAGAGTGGGAGGCGGATAGAAGATGGATAGAGGAGAGGATAGGTGGAGAGGAAACAAACAGGTCGAAGAGGCGGGGATGGGGCCAGTAAAGGTGAGTGTAGGTGGGGAGTTAGGGAGGGGATAGGTCAGTCCAGGGAGGACGGACAGGTCAAGGGGGGTGGGATGAGGTTGGTCGGTAGGAGATGGAGGTGCGGCTTGAGGTGGGAGGAAGAACAGGTTAGGGAGGCAGGGACGAGCTGGACTGGTTTTGGGATGCGGTGGGGGGAGGGGAGATTTTGAAACTTGTGAAATCCACATTGATACCATT
>NC_063341.1:49788671-49819682 GCF_021869965.1 Rhincodon typus | reverse complement strand
ACCGCATCCCAAAACCAGTCCAGCTCGTCCCTGCCTCCCTAACCTGTTCTTCCTCCCACCTCAAGCCGCACCTCCATCTCCTACCGACTAACCTCATCCCGCCCACTTGAGTATCCCTTCTTTCACTGGATCGGGGTAATTGTTGAAGTGGCAGGTTATCTGGGAGGTGGTGAGTTGAGATTCTTGTGGCTATTAATTGTCCACTTATTTGGTGCCACCAATGGACCTTCTCATCAAGAAATTTATTCATGAGCAGGCAAGAAGTTTCTCTCCAAGTTCAACTCCCCTCCCTTCTTTCCCTTGCTTGCCACCTCTGTTGCCACCTTCAGGGAGGAGAAATTCACACCCATTATGACAGATGTGGAACTGAAACATTTCATTTTATATACTTTATTGAACACCCAAAGCAGGAAAATTCATTTTTATTTTCAATTTCTGAATAGACCAATGTTTCTAACATGCGTGATAAACAAGAGAACTTACTCATTCCCTTGACTTGGGTTATTGTGCATTAATACCACTTCTTATTAGGTAAACGTATGATAAACTAGTCTAAATACGAAAATATATTTTTGAGAAAACAATATTGTTTGATGCTGTGTTACTGGTAAGTAGTTTAATGTATGGTGTATGTCAGTTGAGTTTTTGTCCACTGTAAAATGCTGCCAATTTAATGGTTTAATTTTGTTCATCATGATGATATCTAACAAAATATATTAAAACTGACACCCTGTTATATGGTTTATAGTCTAAGAACAGCTTGGAACAAAACACAACAATTAATTTTCAAAAACAATCTTTTTTTTTTAACTTTTTGATACTTAGGTCCTGAAATATTCAACTTTATTTTCTTTCATTTAATTGAATTGTATTCACTCTCTTGCTCTGTCTTTCACTTCGTTTTCTCCTTTTGTCTCTTTTACCTATTTATCACTGTGTGAAGGTTGAAAGAGAGAATATTAATCTGTAAAAATGAAGGCTGGCTTAGTCATATGTATCCTATACTGAGAGCCTGTAATGATGGAAGGATTCGCTCCGTCAGCAAGGTTCGTGGGTTTGATAAATGTGTAGCATTCAGTACTGACTCTCGCATTCTCTTGAAAGCTGTGCTTTGATTGCTGGGGCATGGTGCTTTTAGATCTTACAGCGGACCAGCGCCATTCTTCCTTGAGCAAGAGCAAAAGCCAAGGGTAAATAAGGGACAAATTCATTTTAAGCCAGTGTCTCCAAGTTTTGGGGAAAAAAACACTTACGCTAGCTATCTGTTCACATTTTGCACAAATGAGCTTTTGTCACTTCACAAATGTGTATTCGAAATACAAATCAAAATAATGATGATTTGTATGTGTATATGTTTGTGTGCTTGTGTTATCTATATTTTAATCTTTAAAAATCAGTTAGAAAATATCTCAAATTCTGAATATTCCATTATTTTGATGGCTACATGTTAACATAGTATCACTCCTGACTAATCAGTCATGTCAGTTTTTGCCATTCATAGGTCTGTATAGAAAGCTTCAGTGTTTATATCACTTTAAAGTGAATAATTGAACAATGTTTTTAAAATAGTGCTTAACCTTTTCAGAATAAAACTCCCTGGTCTGGCTGCCATTTTCCGTGGACCTTGTCAGAAATCGTTGAAATAATAGTTTGAAATAGTTTTAATAGTTTGAAAGCAAACATGTTTTTATTTTCTCACTTTAAAAAATATTGTAGCATAACATTTAATTGTTTCAGTAGATGTTAATGCAATGAGTTTTACTTAGGAAAGGTACAGAGTATGCTGGTCATATTAAAAATTGCAATCTGTTGCCTTTAAAAGTAGGTCTTATGTCTCTGGATATAGCATCATAACCTTACAGTGAATAACTGAATCTTCAAGTACATTGACAACATAAGCCATTCCATTTTAAATAGTAATCAAATGGAACCCCAATAATTATAATCTAACATGATTATTTTAAAAATTCCATTTACCAAGTTATGTTTTCAAAATTGTGATATGTATTTGTCATTATGTTTGAAAAAGGCTACAGTTAGAATTCAGTTGGGTGGCGGGAGAAAACAATACTTATAACTCACCTTCATATAATGTTCCAACTAGGTGAAGAGGGGGTGAATTGGCTCCCTTCTAACCTGGTTGGCATAAAAATGTTTTTAATTCTTTTTAGCATGCAAAATGTAATACTTGTCAAAATTAAGGAGGCACTTGCAGTTCTATTTGAGTAAAAGAAAGAGGAATGATATTACTTACTAACTAGGAGAAAAATAATAAAACACAATGACAGACACAAACACAGGTATAAAGTTTAAAAAGGGAACGTATCTCGTATAAAAAGGAAGATCAAGGATAGGCAGTTTAAAAAGACTTTGGAGTTCATGAGAGTTAAGGTTTAACCTGAGACCATAGTTGTTTAGTTGATGTTTTCAATTCTGAGTAATTGCAGTGTTTTGTAGATCCTTCAGTTCTTGATGTTTCTCTAATCACTTTATAACTGGACACTGTTTTGAGTGTGATAAACAGGAAAAGAGAGAGTATTCCAGTTTTGTTGTTATAAATCTATTTTTTGGTTCACATGTGCTGCTCACCCAAGCAGTGATTAAAATATGGTCCATTTGTGAATTCTTGAGTATGGCTCCATTGTCTCTCCAAACTGAATACCAGCAGGTACCCTCGCAAGTCCAATTTGTGCAACTCATCATTCAAGTGTTATTTAAGACAGGAGATGCAAATATCTTGACAACATATTTAAATAAAAAGGTACTTTCAGTTCAGATGATTTTGTTTATTCCATGTTAGCTTCCTGAACTTGTCTTATCTTCTGCTCATGTGATTGCTGTAGTCATTTAAGATCTATGTTTTTCCTTTGCAAAACTATTTTGGTCCACAAAGGTTCTAAGTATTAAGATCAGGTGATGGAAATTGTAGCTTTATAGCCCATTTTTACTGCTACTATATCAACAATGCCTCTAATGTATTTAACTTTCACAAGGCATTTCACAGGAATGTTACAAAACAATGTTTGACACTGAATCACATAAAGTTATTATCAGGTCAGATATCTGAAAGATTGGTCATGGAAATAAGTTCTAAGGAGTGTCTTAAAGGACAAAAATGAGGTAGACAGATGGAGAGGTTTTTAGACTGACAACAAGAGCATCAGACCCAAATAGCTGAACAAACAGACGTGCAAATTAGAAGCAGAGGTAGATCATTCAGCTCTTCAAGTCTGTTCTGCCGGTGAGAAAGATCATGGCTCATCTGTGTTTGTATTTTGAGTCCCTGTGTATTCACTACAACCTTTGATTTCCTTGCCTAACAAGAATCCATCTACCTCCACCTTTTATAAATATTGAATGAATCCACCGCCAAGGCCTTCCACCTTCTTTTTCCTAAAGGAGCGACTCACTAATTTTAAAATAGTGTCCCCTAATTCTGGACTCCCCCTCAATAGTAAACATCTTTTTGATGTCCACCTTGGCAAGATCATTCGGGATCTCATAAACTTAAATCAAATCATCCCTCGCTGTCGTAAGATCTGATGAAAATAAGCGTAACTATCCGATCTCATAAAATAATCTGCTCATCCCAGGTATCAATCTAGTAAACCTCCTCTGAATCAACTCCAATTCATTAACCTCCTTCCTTAAAAAAAAGAGATTAAAAATGCACAGTGTTCAAGATATGGTTTCATCAATGCCATGTATACCTAAGAGCATTATCCTTGCATGTGATCAATTTCTCATAATAAATTATAGTTTTCCATTAGCCTCATTAATCACTTGCTCAACCTACATTGTAACATTTTGTGACTCATGTACTACAATACCTAGATTCTTCTGCACCTCAGAATTCTGCAGTTGTTCTCCATTCAGATTGAACTCTTTTTTACACTTCTAGCCAAAGTGAACAATGCCACATTCCACAGTATGGTTTATGTACCAGATATTACACACACACCTATCCTATCTATATTGGTCTGCATCCTTGTTATGTCATTATAATATACATTCCTACCTATCTTCGTCTATGTAAATGTAGCCACCCTGCCTTCAAACCCCTTATCTAAATCATCAATATAAATTGTGAAGAGTTGAGGCTAAGCATAGATCCCTGCAGTACCCCATCCATGTCATTCCTGCCAATCTGTAAAAGACACATTTATGCATGTTGTCTGTTTTACTCCAGCCAGCCAATATTCTGTCCATGCTAATATATTGCCCACTATACCACAAGCTCTTATTTTCTATAAGTCGTCTTCTATAACTTTTCTACAGGGTCCCTTTTATCCACAACATGTTTTACTCCTTCAAAGAATTCAAATAAATTAGCTAAGCACAATTTCCCTTTCACAAAACCAAGTTGACTCTTACTAATTACCTTGTGTTTTTTCCAGTTCCCAGTTGTACCTTTTTTTTTACACTTTCCCATGACTGATGTCAAGTCAACTGACCTATAATTTCCTGTTTTGAACAAATGAAAATGAACAAATGAAAAAGTACAGCATAGGAACAGGCTTTCGGCCCTCCAAGCCTACGCCGACCATCATGCTTTAATTAACCTGAGAAAAAAAACCTGCCATTTTTCTATCCTTATCCCTCTATTCCCTCCCTATTCATGTACCCATCTAGGTGCCTCTTAAATGTCTTCAATGTGCCTACTTCTACCACCTCTTCTGGTAGTGCATTCCAGGCTGCTACCACTCTCTGCGTGAAAAACTTCTCTCTCACATTTCCCTTAAACCCCCCCCCCCCCCCCCCCCCCCCCCAAAGACCTTGAGCCTGTGCCCCCCTTTGTAATTGAAACTTCAACCCTGGGAAAAAGCCTCTGACTATCCACCCTATCTATGCCTGTCATAATTTTGTGGACCTCCATCAGGTCTCCCCTCAGCCGCTGTCTTTCCATTGAAAACAATCCTAGTCTTTTTAACCTTTCCTCATTGTCAATGCCCTGGAGACCAGGCATCCTGGTGAATCTTCTTGGTACTCTCTCCAAAGCTTCCAAATTCTGCCGGGAGTGTGGTGACCAAAACTGCACACAATATTTCAAATGCATCCTAACAAGGGTTTTATATAGCTGCAACATGTTTTGCCAACTCTTGTACTGCACACCCCAGGCAATGAAGGCAAGCATGCCATATGCCTACTTAGTCACCTTGGCTACCTGTGTTGACACTTTCAGGGAACTGTGGATCTGCACACCCAGATCCATCTGAATGTTAGTGTTCCTAAGGGTTCTGCCATTTTCAATATAATTCACACCTAAATTTGATCCTCCAAAATGCATCACCTCGCATTTGTCTGGATTAAACTCCATCTGCCATTTCTGTGCCCGAGTCGCCAATCTATCTATATCCTGTTGTATACTTTCACATTGTTGGCACTATCAGCAAGTCCACCAATCTTTGTGTCATCAGCAAACTTGCTTATCAGACCACCCACATTTTCCTCCAGATCATTTATATATACTACAAACAACAAAGGACCTAAGACTGACCCCTGTGGAACACCACTAGTTACTGGTCTCCATTCTGAAAAACATCCTTCCACCACTACCCTCTGTCTTGTATGACCAAGCCAGTTTTCTATCCATCTAGTCAGGCCACCCCAAACCCCTTGTGATTTTAGTTTGCCATGTCAGACTTTATCAAATGCCTTACTAAAGTCCATATAAACTACATCCACAGCCCTTCCCTCATCAATTATCCTTGTTACCTCTTCAAAAAATTCAATTTGGTGAGACATGACCTTCCCCGGACAAAACCATGCTGCCTGTCACTAACTAGTCCATTTTCCTCCAAATGCACATACATCTTGTCCCTCAGTATCTTCTCCAAGAGCTTCCCCACCACAGATGTCAAGCTCACCGGCCTATAGTTTCCTGGATTATCCCTGCATCCCTTCTTAAACAAAGGAACCACATTGGCTCATCTCTAGTCCTTTGGAACTTCACCTGTGGTCAATGAGGATGTGAAGATATCTGCCAATGCCCCAGCTTTTTCCTCCCTTGCCTCTCTGAGAAACCTGGGGTGGATCCTATCTGATCCTGGGAATTTGTCTATCTTAATGCAATTTAGGATTCCCAAAACTTCCTCTATGTTGACATTCTCTAGAGTATTCACACACTCCCCCCTGACCTCAACATTAGTCATATCCTTCTCCTTGATGAAAACCGATACAAAGTACTCATTCAGGATCTCCCCACTACCTGTGGCTCTACGCATAACTTCCCTCCTTTGTCCTTGAGTGGGCCTACTCTTTCCCTTGTTACCTTCTTTCTCCTAACATATGCATAAAAAAGCCTTGGGATTCTCCTTGACCCTGTTTGCTAAAGACATTTCATGGCCTCGTTTTGCCTTTCCTAATTGCGCATTTAAGTTCCTTGTTAATTTCTCTGTACTTCTCCAGGGCTTCGTCAGTTTGTAGCTGCCTAGACTTGTCGTATGCTTCCCTTTTTTCTTTTGACTAATCTTACAATTTCCTTTGTCATCCATGGTTCCTGAATTCTGCCATTCCTGTTCTTTAGTTTTGCAGGGACATGCATATCCTGCACTTTAGTCAATTGGTTTTTAAAAGCTTCCCACATGCCAGAGGTAGATTTGCCCTCAAATAACTGCTTCCAATCCACATTCTCCAGTTCCTATATAATTCGGGTGTAATTGGCTGTTGCCCAATTAATCATCCTCACCCAATGGCCATTTGTGTCCTTTTCCATGACTACTCAGTCACTAAACCCGAAATGCTCGCCTACTGAAACATCAATCACTGGTCCTGGCTCATTGCCTAGGACCAAGTCTAATATGGACTCCTCTCTGGTTGGATTGTCAATATACTGCCTCAAAAAGCCCTCCTGGATAAAACTAACAAATAGCTCTCTATCCGAGCCCCTGGCTCTAAGGGATTCCCAGTCAATAAGAGGAAAGTTGAAGTTACCCACCACAACTACCCTGCTCTTTTCACACTTTCCCAGTGTCAGACTATGTATCTGCTGCTCCATCTCCTGTGGGCTGTTGGGAGGTCTATAGAAAACTCCCAACATTGTGATTTCACCCTTCCTATTCCTGAGCTCCACCCATAATGCCTCAAAGCAAGATCCTTCCAATGTGTCCTCCCTCAACAAAGCTGTTAGATGATCCCTAATCAGCAGTGCAACTCCCCCACCACTTTTGTTTCCCTTTCTGTCCCTTCTGAAACAGCGATGTCCAGGAATGTTAAGCTGCCAGTCCTGTCCCTCGTTTAACCATGTCTCTGTAATGGCATAACATCATAATTCCATGCAGTTCATCTGACTTTCCTGCTGTACTTCTTACTTTGAGGTAAATGTATTCCAGTCGTCCAGTCCTCTAAGCCTCATGACTTCCCTGCACCTGCTCTTACTCTGTGCTATACATATCTCTGTCACACTTTTTTGTCCCGAGTCACTACAATTACTGGTCTAGTATTCCGGTTCCCACACCCTTGCCACACTAGTTTAAACCCTCCCGAAGAGCTCGAGCAAACCTCCCGCCCAGGATATTGGTGCCCCTCCAGTTTAGTTGCAACCCGTCCTTCCTGTACAGGTCCCACCTTCCCCAGAAGACATCCCAATGATCCATATATCTAAAGCCTTCCCTTCTACACCAGCTCTGTGGCCACGTGTTCAACTGCACTCTGTCTGTTCCTAGCCTCACTAGCCTGTGGCACAGGTAATAATCCTGAGGTTACTACCCTGGTAGTCCTGCATTTTAGCTCTCTACCTAACTCCCTGAATTGTCTTCGCAGGACCTCTTCCTTCTTCCTACCTATGTCATTTGTACCAATGTGGACAATGACTTTTGGCTCTTTTCCCTCCTGCTTCAGGATGTCCTTTATCCGCTCAGAAACATCAAAGACCCTGGCACCAGGGAGGCAACACACCATTCTAGAGTCTCGTTCATGGCCACAGAAACGTCTATCTCTGCCCCTGACTATCCAGTCACCTACCACTATCGCTCACCTAGACTTTACCACACCCTGCTCTACAGCAGAACCAGTTGTGGTGCCACAGGTCTGCTAATGCTAGTACTATCTCCTGAGAGGCTATCCCCTCCAACAATATCCTAAACGGTATACCAGTTTGAAAGGGGAAAAGCCACCGAAGACTCCTGAACTACCTGCCTGCCTCTCCTGGCAGTCACCTACCTATCTGCCTGACCTGTGGTGTGGCCACCTCCCTAATACTAGAATCTGTCACTCTCTCTGCCCCCTGATGGACTTATTGTATGTGCTAATGCTCCTGCACACTCAGTCCTCTGGGCTCCCTTTATCTGCCTTACTTGCAGTCACACCCTCCTGACCCTGATCTAGTGAACAAATCAGAAGACCCTATCCTAAATGGTATCACTGTCTCCTGGACAACACTATCTGGGTAACTTACCCTGTCCCTTACCCTCTGTAGCTCAGCCTCCAACTTAGTAACCCTGAGCTGAAGTTCCCGCAGTGCAAGCACTTGATATAAATGTGTTTTCCCTGGATCATGCGAGAAGCTGTCACATTCCGCAATCTCAGAACATCACCAGCTCTGCCATTTCTAAAATGTGTTAATTATTTAAAATGTGTTAATTGGAGTTTAATTATACAGTTAATTTTAAAATTAATGTATTGCTTGATCAGGAACAGTGCCAATCAGCCAATATAAAGTTGATAAGGAAACAGGATTTGCTGCAAGTTAGGACATAGGCAGCAGAGTTTGGGTGACCTGAAGTTTATGTAAAGTAGAATATGGGAGAGCAGCTGGCTGTCATTTGAACAGTTGAGTCTAGAGGTAATAAAGGTAATGAGGGTTTCAGGTAAACTGAGGAGGGCAAAGTCAGCTGATGTTATGGAGGTGGAAATAGATGGCCTTATTGATGTCATGAAGGTGAATCTGAGTAGGGATGAAGAGAACATTAATAAAATGATAATTTTCCAGATGTTGGAAATCAAATAAAAATGGAAAATGCTGGAAATGTTCAACAGTTCAGGTAGCGAATGTGGAAAGAGAACAAAAGTTGAGATATATGAAGTCAAGTCAGTGACCTGAGATGTAACTATGTTCCTACCTCCATAGATACTGCCTGACGCTCTATGTCCAGCATTTCCTGCTTTAGGTAAAAGGAGTGCTCTTTGGTGGAAAAAGACGTGTTTTTCCAGAAATTTGTACTAGAGGCTGAGGATTTTTCTATCAGTCCTGTTGACCACTGCCCAGTTATTAAAATGTATCACCCAAATTCCTTCCTTTTGGTGAATCTCTCAATGTTGCATTCAGCTTTTCAGATGCAACAAGATACAAATTCATTTTCTTTGTCTTTTAATTGCAATTCTTTAAGTGTTTTAAAATAAATTGTCCCAACTGAGGCTTATGTTTCCTTCCTTACCTCTGAATGCATTGTGTAAAAGTCACATTCACAATTGAGAATCTTCCCTCACCACAGATTCTTAAACATCTTTCATCTGATGTGCATGAATGGTGGTTAAATGAATTGAAACATTTTTTTCTGAATCTGAAAATTTATATTGACATGGGTTCCACTTGGGCCCATTATTTACATTTATCTATTCCAATTTACATCCATTTTAAATTTGGGCATTTTTTCATGGGATTGACAAAGATATTTTAGCAGAACTTGAGCACAATGTTGGTCGCAACATCAGTCTAACTTGTGGATTACAGCCAAGGAGTAAATACCAAATGAGTTGACTTAAATATACAGAACATAGAACAGTACAGGCCCTTCGGCCCACGATGTTGTGCCGAACTTTTACCCTAAACCTAAGGTCTATCTAACCTCCACCCCTACCTTATACTATCATCCATATGCCTATCTAATAGCCGCTTAAATGCCCCTAATGAGGCCGACTCCTCTACCCTCTCCGGCAATGCATTCCACGCCCCTACCGCTCTCTGAGTAAAGAACCTACCTCTGACGTCTCCCCTAATAATTCCAACAGTGCTTGAAATCCAGTATCTGTTACACAGCAGGGATGTTGAATATCTTTATTTAACATTTAGAAATTCCTATGGCATCCTCTGTAGGGATATAATAAGCCTCAGGTGATGTCATAACTGAAGGAAGAGGACAATTTGCCTCAAAAGTATGGTGGTGCTCTCTGTTCTTACACTACAATCACAAGAAAAGCACTCAGTTCCCTTTAAAGCCCTGATGTGTTTCAAATGACCTAAGATATAGACTAATCAAGATATTTCACAAGTAAAAAAGGCTATAACAGTTTAAAAAACACAAAGAACTGTGGATGCTGGAAATCAGAAACAAAAACAGAAATTGCTGGAAAAATACAACAGGTCTGGCAGCATCCAGTAGACCCAAAATGTTAACGCTGCTTTCTCCCCACAGATGCTGCCAAACCTGCTATGTTTTCAAGCAATTTCTGTTTTTGTCATAGATCAATTTGTTTATGAAGATTCTGGGTGAGAATTATTCTGTTTGTATTGGTTTAATATGAAGACAATTTGTTTTAAATGTATAAATGCAAAATATCTGATGAGATTATTGGATTTTCACTCATTTATTTTAAATTCTAAGATTAATTTTCAAATAATTCCAAAGCAGAAACTGAAAAAAAAATGTTCTTCCAAAATGTATTTGGGACTGTGCAGCATCCATTAAATTCGAGCCAGAAGCAAAAGTATGTCACAAAAACATTTTGGAATGAGAACTTGCTTGGGTGCATTTCAAAAGTATTTTCAATTTGTTGCTTTAGTTCATGTGATCTGTGCATATCAATTAATCAATACTTTTTTTTAGCTTTGAATATTTTGAAATTCAGATAAAGTTCATATCAATCATTTATAATTCCATTGCCGCTCTTCCTATTGGGCTGTCTGCCACCTCAGACGTATCACTTTGCTGTCATAAAGACCTGATGGAGTTTTGAATGAATATTGTATTTTTCTTGTACATATTGACAAAGATATTGGTCCATTCTTATTCATATATTTCTATCAATTCAAAGTACCTGTCATTCAACAATCCCGTCATGATTGTTTAATGTAGAAAAGTCAGAGTATAATAACTTTCTTTATTGGGAAAAAATAATTTCTGACAGCAGCATTCTAAAACCTTCCTTCATGTTTATCTATTATGATAATGTTATTCTATGATTACTATGATATGGAAAAAGTGAGTGATATGATTATCATAGGCTTAATATTATATGATATATCATCATATCATTATATTGTGACAGCCCTAATTGAAAAACACTTATTGTAGCCTGAGGCCAGATTTCATTCAAACAACAGCACCTCCAGGGAATACAGCTAACTAAAAAGCAGCATCTATAGTGGAAACTATGAGTAAGGCAAGCTTCTGTGTTCTATATAACTCTGCCATTTACTACAATGGTGCAGTTCTGATCTGTAAAAACACTCACTGCTATCTGATCTTCTGTGTCTTACTAATTCAACTGTTTAGTTTTACAGAAATTGCAGTATGTTCAGTATTTTCCCTATTTTGTTGCCTTCCTGTGATCTTTCTGTGCATCATACTATCTTAAGTTGAGAGAACAGAATATTGACCTATACCATCAATGCTGTATTGACCAGTTATTCATGGGAGCAGAGGGGAAGCAATTCTCCCTCTGATTTTCCCTTCCTCCTTTTGAGAAATTTCCATTGTAACGTTACTACTTCTTCACAACATCATTCTGGTAGATAACTTCATTGCAATCAGAATTTCAAACCAAAACATAAATCCTATCAGTGTGAAGTAATCTGCATTAAAATGCTTTCTCTGAAATGCGTTCAACAGGGATGCTTCAAAGATTGTATTGAGAATCAGCTACATGATAAACAACTGCATATGTGTGATTGGAAGGTATACTAATTGTGGCCAGTGGAATACAGCTGGAATTGGGACTCTTCAAACTGCTTTTTTAAGAATTATCTGGGAAACTTCATCAACGGTTACCTCTTACAACTTTGTTAAATAATGGAAGTAGTAGGTGTAAGGTGTAGTTAATGTAGTGAGGAATAGGAAAAAAGTCTACAGGAGGGCAAGGACTTTTTTTTGCATATTTGGGCAGGCAGTAGGCAGCAACAACGGCAACTTGCATTTATTTAGTATCTTTAGTGTTGTAAATCATCCCAAAACATTTCATAGGAACATTATCATACAACATTTGATAGGGGCACATGAGGAGACATTTGGACAGGTGTCCAAAGCCTTGGTCAAGGAAGTAGGCTTCAAGGAAGAGTGATACAGAAGCAGTGAAGTTTGAGGAGAGAATTTCAGACATGAGGCCTAGTATTTGAAGGCATGGTTGTCAGTGACCATTTCCAATATGAAATGAATGAATGTAATGTAATGTACTTATAGATAAAAATGGGAAGAAGATTATAGGATTAATAGAAAAATGTTGTCCAAGGTGGGCTTGGATCGAATTTTAGGTTCATAATAAATGAATTGTTCAGGAATTCAGCCAATATCTGAGCGGTGCTTGAAAAAAAACATAGAATTTTGTGATCCTTAGGAAAGAAGAATAGGGATTAGAATGAGGCAAGTAATTTACTATTTTACAGATGAAGCATCCAAATAGTTGTTGTGTACGATTTTGGAATCCAATCTGTGAAGTTAACCAGTGAAAGCCCTTGCATCAACTTTCTTCAAGCATCTACATATAACTGGAAGCAACCTTCCAACTCATTATAAGATACTTCTCCTGGACTCCATAACATACCTAAGGGAAGCCCCAGGACTTCTGGCAAAATGCAAAGGGGAAATATTCCTTTTCCACTTGGGCCTACAGAATGCCATGGGATAGATTTTGAGATTATATGCTGGTGTAGAATGGGTAATAGTGAATTGCCAGCACCATGTGCAACAATGTAAAAGGGTTTGTTCATTTCCTATTACCAATCTATACGCTATTGTATAAAGTCAAAATCTATCCTCTTGAGCTTTCTATGCTTCAAGCTATTGCCAGCTTTCCTTAATCTCTGGCACCAATATTTTCAGTATTAGTGTATGTGACAATAAGGTGTGTTTTATTTTCCATTTCCTACCTTAATGCCAATGCAGAAAAGTACATATTTTAACATTCTCTGAAATACATTTATAACATTTAGTGTTAATCTCTTGTTAACAAGTGCTTGAATGAGCCAACAGTGCTACCAGTGCATTTGATTTGTTGTTTTTGTTCTCTGGAGGAGCTTTCTATACTAATTGTCATTGAGGCATACATATTGAGCTCTCATTGCAAGAAAAACTAGCCCGTTGCCTGGACTGACGTCTCAACAACACCCCGACTAGTCTGCCTGTAGTTTACCCGCAAGACTGACTGTCACCAACGTCTTGTGGGGTAATCAGATTGACTAATCGTGACAGTAACCCTTGATTGTCTATAGTCATCTTCACCCCACCAAAGATTCTTCCCCTTTGACTTGCACACATTGTCATTAGCTTGAAGTATGTGGAGGGTGTTTTCAGTGTAAACTACTGGCTTATGCTGCAATCCTGCTGTTGATGTAGCATGGTGTTATTCTGTGACATGTCCACTTCCTGCCTGATTACACATTAACTGTTCAGTGCTCCCTACCATCACAAGCTGCCTGTCTCACCCTCTGCACTAAAAAGCAAGGCAAATGGCAGCCATTAACTCAGCACTCAAGAGCTTGTATGTTTAGCAAGCAATGTGACCCACATAGAAATTGACAGCCTCCAAGTAAGTGCTAACATCAGTGAGTGAGAACAAAACAATGTCAATGCAGAGGTATCCTGTACGGATGCCTGAGATGCGTGGTTTTCCCTGCTCGCCAAGTGACCTGGTAAAAGCGTGCAAGTCTGAGGTGTCTGTCAGCTCTAACATAGATTGTTGAAGCAAGGAAGTGATGACTGACTTGGTCCAGCAATAGGCTGATTATGTGGTGGATCTGGTGGTTTGTTGATGCCAAGTTGTGTGGACAAAGGTTGAAAGAACATGGTGCCATGGAACGTAAAGGGGCGGCAGTGCAGTAAAAGGTCCATGTTGGTTAGGGCAGGAGTTTGGTGAGCTGCAGTCGTCAGATATACACTCTGTTTGACCTTTCAGATTTTTATGCAGTCTGGTTTCTCACTGGCAGGAAGGAGAATTGGAGTGCAGTGTGGATAGGGTATTTCTTCTGTTTGTTTGGTGAAGTATGACTAACATTTATCTTTTTTTAAAACAAAGCAATCATTGCTGTGTATGAAAACCACTAAACAAAGCAGCTCTACTAACTGATCAATAGTTTGTCAAGACATAGAGTATAAACTCAAATTCCTTTTTATATTTTATTTTTTAACTCCACCCAAGAGTTCCATTAAACGTTTTAAGTTCTTGAGGATCCATTTGCTTGTCCTTTTGGAACTCAAACCACGTATGCCCCAGCCGACAATAATTCATTTTAATTTCTATTCTCTTATCTCTTCTTTTCTCTTGCTACTCCAACTAACTTCTTGTTTTCTTCCTTCATGTCCTGGCGAGACAAATTTTCCAGCCCCAATTCCGTCCAGAATTTGCCTCCAAACTGAGCATGAACTCCAACTTATGGTGAATAATAAAGCACTTCTCAGTCACTGAGATTTGTTATGATGTGGTCATAGGAATGAAGGAAGGAAGTTAGGAACAATAGTATGCTGTTTGGCCCTTTGAGCCTGCTGTGTCATTCAATAAGATTATGGTTGATCTGGTTGAGGTCTCGGCTCCACACCATAACCTTTGACTCTCTTGTATATCAATAATCAATCTAACTCATCCCAGTCACTATTGTTAAGCAACAATATCTGTTGGATAAATAACCAACAGCTGAATTTTATGCATTCTTGCCAGTGGGTTTGTGGATGAAGTTGTGGATATAAAATTCTCCAGATGGTCTTCCCACTGATCCAACACCCACTCTGTCATCTATTTTGTAATGAGACAGGAGAGGCCAAGGCCATCATTAGCTCAACTGACACCCGTAAGTGGACAATTAATGACCACTTCATGGCCATTTCCTGTCCAACCTCAATTTTGAGACTGGCAAGAGGTGTTCAGAAGCAGGGGGAGGCCCAGAACATCACCCTGCTTAGGCCGCGGGTGGGAAAATCATAAGGTAACTCCTGCAAATACCTTCATTCAACGTTGCCTTACTCCAACAGTTGCTGTCTCTGCCCTCACCCAGGTCATCTATCCTAGTCGCAAGATCACCTGCACTTAACTGCTCATGAACTTCAAGATTTGGAATCTGGAAATGCTTGCAATCCCAGTCCTGACCAGTGCACTACTGGCAATACTCGGCAACTGAACTGTTGACCAGTCAGATTGGCTAACAGCACTCGAAGGTGGGACTTCCTGTCAAGTGAGAGTTAGAAGTTTCACCTTCTGCCAACTAACAAAATACCTTTACAACAATATTCCCCACTTTCTGGTGGAAGACCTCACTATCTGAAAGACTTATACCAAGCAATTTGTTTCAGTAATTGGTAAGGTTTCTTGACAACTAAACGTTGTCTAGGACACAGAAAACTTTCTCACACTTTTACCTCAGACATAGGAGCAAGAGCAGTCCATTTGGTCCTTTGGGTCTGCTCCACCATCAATCAGATCATAAACAGATCTGGTCTCAACTCCACTTTTCTGTTTGTCACATCCTTTACCCACCCACCCACCTATCAAAAATCAATCTGACTACGCCTTGAGTAAATTCAATGACCCAGCTTCCATTACTTTATGGGGAAGAGTAATCCATGGACCAATAACCCTCTGAAAGAAGTCTTCTAACCTCTGTCTTAAAGTCAAGACCTCTTATTCTAAAACTGTGTCCCCTAGTTCTAGTCCCTCTTACAAGTAGAAACAGTTTCTCCAGAATTCACTTCATGACATTATTGACAGGTATATGATCCTCTCTAATTCTTTTAAATTCCAATGGGCAAAGGCCCAGTCCATTGTATCTTTCTTTCTGGGATCTACCTGAGCATGTTGACAGTACCTCAATTAAACACTTCATCCAAAAGATTTCTTACGTTTTGGCATGCAAATATTTCTACGCCAGGTATTCTTTAGATTAAGTGAAAAATAAAGGTTCAACTCCTTTGGTCCAGGACTATGATTCAACTTCAACCTCAAGAATACTTTTACTTTATGATTTGAAATTTCTTGTTCTTTACAACACTATTCTTAGTCTGCTTGCAGTGAGTTTGCAAACAATTGCTAGAATATGGACAGTTTTGTATAATGGACCTGCATCTGATGGAAAATATGTTAAAATTTTCTTTTCTCATTTATTTTGGATCATTTACAGCTCTGAGAATAAAAACGTGCATCGACAGCCTGAATATCTTCTCCCAGAGTCGTTATAAGTCCTAATTTATTTCACTGTACAGTTCTTGCTGTAAAAGCATTGTAATTAAAGATTTTTTTCTTTTGTTTTACTTTGCCTTCAAGGTAACCTCAATGATTGATTTGGTAATATTCCAATCTTCACCTCCCCCCAACCACCCAGCACTTTCATAGATAGGGACTGTAAGACAGAAAGTATTCAATAGCTTGTGTCAGCCAGCTTTTAAGACTTTACACAATCATGCACTCTTGGAAAGGAAATGTTTCTTATCATTCCCTTCTCTTTATGCTCCTCAGTTTTCATGCAATAAAACATATTGAACAAATATCCTACTCTCGGCCTTTATCAATGTTGCCCTCTAAGCAGTAAATGGTATGATACACGAAGCTACTTAATAACATAAGAGCTCATGACTGGATTTATTAGATTAGCATGGGTAGAGGATTGGCTAACTAATAGAAGACAGCAAGTTGGGATAAGGGGACATTATCAGGATTACAACCTGTAACTAGAGAAGTTCCCCAGGGATCAATGCTGGGGCCACAATTATTTGCAATATATATAAATGACTTGGATGATGGAAGTGAATGTACTATTGCCAAGTTTACGAATGGCACAAAAATAGGTGGGAAGACAAGTGCTGAGGATGTCATAAAAAGTGCAGAGAGATACAGACAGGATATACACTTTGACAGGGAGAATAGGAGGGCTTAAATATTATTTAAATAGTAAAAACTGCAGAAAGCTGAATCACAAACAGCTAGCATTCAAATTCAGCAGAAAATAGGGAAGGCAAATGGAATGTTGGCCCTTAATTCAAAGCAAATGGAGTATAAAAATAATAAGGTCTTGGTAAAACTATATGAGGCACTAGGCAGATCATAGCTGGAATACTGTGAATAGTTTTGATCCTCTTATGGAAGGAAAGGTATGGTGGCTCAGTGGTTAACACTGCTGCCTCCCACCATTTGGGACCCAGGTTCGATTCCAGCTTTGGGCGACTGTCTGTGTAGAGTTTGTACATTCTCCTCATGTCTGCGTGGGTTTCTGCTGGCGGATTGGCCATGCTAAATTGCCCCCGTGCTGTGCAGTGCAGTGCAGTGCAGGTGGTTGACTAAAGTAGATGTGGGGTTACGGGATACAGTGTGATGCTGTTCGGAGGGTCAGTGCAGACTTGATGGGCTGAATGACCTCTATCTGTACTGCAGGGATTCTTTGATCCTATGACACAGGAGTCTAGAGATGGTTCATTAGATGGATTCTGGTTATGGTGGGCTTTTCTTATGAGGAGAGCCTGAGTAAAGTGGACTTGTACTCAGAGCAATTTACAAGAACGAGAGATTACGTTATTGAAACATAAGATTGTTAGGAGGCTTGGCAGGATAGATGCACAGAGTGTTTTCCCCTTGTCAGAGTGTTTAAGACCAGAGGGCATAATCTCGTAGTAAGGAGTCACCTGTTTAAAACAGAAATGAGAAGGAATTTTTTTCTGTTTCTGAGAATAGTCAATAAGTGAGATTGTTATCCCAGAGGACTGTCAAGGCAGTGTGGTTAAATATACTCAAGGATGAGAGACATTTTAATCAATAAGGAAATCCAGGGTTATCAGGATAAGGCAGGCAAATGGAATTGAGGATTATCAGTATCAGCCATGATTTCATTGGATGGTGGAGCAGATTTGATGGGCCAAAAGGCCAACTTCTGCTCCATATTTTACTTGGTTGTGCTCCTGGTTAAATTGCATAATGTTTTTTGACTTAACTGTCTCCCTAGTGTGTGATTTACAGATGACTGACTCTGCTCAGGCATTGAATTCTGTCTCTAAGCCAATAGAGTGCGAGTGCTAACTTTCTTTAAAAGTGTGATTAAAATGATATATTATCCAATATGCAGAAGGACAAAATGCTGTTGATGTATCTTTGTATTTGAGAGTTAGGAAGACATGAAAATGACAACAAAACCTATATGAGAAGTTTATGAATACAAGTGTTTTTTGTAAATGAGGATGTTGAACTCTCTAAACACCTGGTCACAGTGGCAGTACTGAAATCTGTCACCAAATAGTATGTATTGTATGGAACTCGAGCGAGTATTGTCTGGGGTGGTAAACCAGAGACCCACATAGCACTCTGGGGACCTCAGTTCAAATCCTACCATGTTGGGTGGTAGAATTTGAATTTTAAAAAAATGTAGAATTGAGTGACTAGTTATAACCTTGAAGCGATTGTTGATTGGCAATAAAAACCCATCTTGTTCACTGATGCCCTTTCGGGCAGGAACTCTGCTGTTCTTACCTGGGCGGACCTATACGTGTCTCCAGACCTATAGCAATGATTTAACTCTTAAATGACATAGTAAACCCCTCAGCCTATTTAATGACTAAGAAGTGTCAAATATGAAAGAAACCTGGCATTAACCTAGGCACCGGAAATGACAGTGACAAACCTAGCCATGTTGACCCTGTAATGTCCTTACTGAAATCTGGGGAATAGTGACATCATTGAGAGAGCTGTCTCACAGACTAGTCGAGCACTAGCCTGACATAGTCATACTCCTACCTTAAAGATAATATCCCAGACAACAAAATCACCATCCATAGATATGTCTTATCCAGCTAGTAGGACAGACCCAGCAGGTGTGATGGCACGGTGCTATGTAGTTCGGATAAATCAGTATTTTGTCATATTAAGCACCACTTGAGGGTGACAAGAGCATAGAATGTACTCTGGATGGGAGACTTCAGTGTCCACCAAGAGTTCCCTACAGTACCGCTGTTGACTGAGCTGGTCAAATCCTAAAGATCACAACTGCTCGAATGGATCTCCAGCAGTTATTGATGGAACCAACCAGAGTAAAAACACATTTGGCCTCATCCTCACCAATCTGCTTACCACAGATGCGTCTGCCCAGTCCTTGTGAAGACAATGCCCCTTGTTCATATCGAGAATACCCTCCATCATGTTGTGTGACACTATCACGATGCTTTAAAAATAGATTTCAAACAGATCTAGCAATCCAAGGCTGGGCATCCATGAGGCTGTATGGGTCATCAGCACCAGCTGAATTGTCCTCAAGTCAATTTGCAACCTCATAGCCTGTCATGTTATCCGCTCCACTATTACCCGCTAAAACCAGGTGTCAGCGCTGTTTCAATGAAGAGTGTAGAAGCAGGGACCAGAAACATAAGCAGTGATTCCACAAACAACAGATAATTTTAACCTCTGCAGTTTTTCCAAATCCAGCCTCAAGTATCTCCATCCTCAATTAAGGCAGAGCCCAGCACATCAGTGCAAAAGATAAAGCTGAAGCCTTTACAACAGACTTGAGCCAGGTCTGGTCTACATATGAGTCCAGACCCACAGCAGTTTGAATCTTGACTACCCTGTGAAATAGGCCAGAAAACCAGTCAGTACAAAGGAAATTATTGATGGACGGTTACTTACGATGACCTCAAGGAACCCTTGCAAAACTAAAGTCAGTGGGAATCGGGAGTAATTCTCCCCTAGTTGGAGTCATACCTAGCACAAAGAAAGATGATTGTGGATGCTGAAGGTCCACCTTCTCAGCTCTAGAACATCTCTGACAGTATTCCATTGCATAGTGTCCTAGGTCCAACCATCCTCGGTTGCTTCATCAATGATCCTCCAGTCATAAGATGAGAAGTGGGAATGTTTGCTGATGGCTGCACAATATTCAGCACCATTTGGAACTTTTCAGATTTTGAAGCAGTTCATGTCCAAATGCAGAAATACCTCGACAATATCCAGGTTTGGGCTGAAAAGTGGCATGTAACATTTGTGCTACATGATGCTGGGCGATGACCATCTCAAACGAGAGAATCTAACCACTGCTGCTTGCTATTCAATGACATTATCATCATTGAATCCCCCACTATTAATAGATCATCGTAGAATCCCTACAGTGTGGAAACAGGCCCTTCAGCCCAACAAGTCCACACCGCACCTCGGAGTATCCCACCCAGACCCATCCCTCATAACGCACCTAATCTACACATCCCTGAACACTATGGGCAATCCACCTAGCTTGCACATCTTTGGACTCTGGGAGGAAACCGGAGCCCCTGGAAGAAACCCACGCAGACACAGGGAGAATGTGCAAACTCCACACAGACCATCGCCCGAGGGTGGAATCGAACCCAGGTCCGTGGTGCTGTGAGGCAGCAGTGCTAATCACTGAGCCACCATGCCATGATCTAACATCCTGGGAATTTCCATTGACTAGAAGCTAACTTAGATTCATCATATAAATACTGTGGCTCCAAGACCAGATCAATCCTACAGTGAATAATTCACCTCCTTATTCAACAAAGCCTATTCTTCGTCTACAAGGCATAAATCAGGAATGTAGTGGAATACCTGAGATACCAAGGTGTAGAGCTGGATGAACACAGCCGGCCAAGCAGCATCAGAGGAGCAGGAAGGCTGACGTTTCGGGCCTAGACCCTTCTCCAGGTTTCTACCACTGTTCCTCGTAACCAATTGCTAGTTGTGTGAAAAGAACCAAAATGCTATATCATCTCGATCTCTCTTTCTCTGTCCTTTCATGAGCCCTCTTACCTGTAACCCACTGTAACCTGCAAAGGATATAGGCAGGTAACCTAATCTCAGACCTGTGCTAGTGCCTGTTTATCTTTGCCTTCAAGAGGGTCCAGAGGATACAAGCTGAATTACTCTACCATTTCACTTTTCTTACATGTAAAGTAACACTTATTATCTGCTTGACACCTTCATTGGGTAACATGACACTGATAAGGTTTGTGAAGGATTGCCCAAAAGACACATACACTATTAGTCAAAAGTGCAGTGCATTTGTTTTTAAAATCCAATACAACAGCACTGTACTGTGAATGCTGGAAATCTGAAATAAGAACAAAAAATGCTGGAAAAGCTGAGCAGGTCTGTGGAAACAAACAGTGTTAATGTTTCAAGATGATAACCCAGCTGTGTTTTTCCAGCAAAACACAACAAGTTTATCATCTTGAAATATTAACATGCTTTCCACATACGTTGCCTGACCTGCTCAGTTTTTCCAGCATGTTTTTATCTGATAGTCCATTATCTAAAGCATCCTTACTTTTATTAATTTGCAATTTATAACTCTGTTTATATCTAATCTCAGTAAATTAGACCTGGCATAATTCTCCCCCATCCCCAGAAATTGCTCAAGAAAGTGAGTTATTTGTAGTTACAAACCATTCCAAACTGTTATGCAGCAAATTTTGCTGTGCGGTTAGGCAGCTCAGTAAAAACTTGCATAAACTTATATAAACTTTCAGCAAAGTTGTGCATGAATTTATCAGGTTAATTTAGAAATTCTACATTCCTGAAACTAAATTATGCGGCAAGGGCATGTGGGTCAGAATTAAGGCACAGCGCTGTAACTTTAAATCTCAAATTCACACTGCCTTTTAGTGTTGCTATGTAATGCCACTGAATTCACTTTATTTATTGAAACATTTCTCATTTTTGACCAGTACTTTGTTTTTGCCAAATAGTTCTAAAGCTCTTTCTCCCATGCTAACCTAAATACCAACCAAATTCTTCTTGTGTTTTTCTATGTGGCAGCAACTTGGTAAAAATAATAAGCTTCATCACTTGCCAGTCCTGAATAATCTCTATCAGTTTTCCATATGCTCTTTCTATTCTTTCTTCCAATGTCAATGTTATTGGCATTTGCGACCAATCCCTAATCACCCTTGAGAAGGTGATTGCAGGCTACTTTCCTGAACTGCTGTAGTCCTTAAAGTGTAGAAACATGCACTGTATGCTTTAGGGCAAATAGTTCCAGGAGTTTCCAAGTCACGATGGTGTGTGCAAAGTGGTGGTGTTGCCATGCTTCTGCTGACCTTGTCCTTCTAGGGTGAGAGCTTTGGAAGATGCTGTCAAGGGAGGCTTGCTGAGTTACTACATCTTGGTGGAGGGAGTGAAAGTGTAAGCTGCAGGACCGTGTGCCGGTCATATTGACTTCTTTTTACTGGATGGTGATACTGGGGGACTCAGTGATGGTAATGCTGCTAAATGTCAAGGGAGAGTGTTTTCCTCCTGTTGGAGATGGTCATTGCCTGGCACTTGTGTGATATGAAAGTTACTTATTATATTCGTTCAAGCCTGAATGGAGTCTACATCTTGCTACATAAAGACACAGACTGTTTCAATTTTTGAGAAGTTGCTATTGGTACTGAACATTATGCAATCATTAGTAAACATCCCCACTCATTGATGTAGAGTATTGACCTGATCTATTGGTTGTGAGATTGTGTAGCTCAGTTTGTAACCTGCTGCTTCGAGTATTTGGTTTGCCAAGCACATAGAATCATAGAATCATAGAATTATACAGATGTATAGCACATTAACAGACTCTTTGGTCCAATTCATCCATGCCGACCAGTATCCTAAATTAATCTAGTCCCATTTGCAAGTATTTGGCCCATATCCCTCTTAAACCCTTCCCATTCATGTACCCATCCAGATGCGTGTTAAATTATGTAATTGTACCAGCCTCTACCATTTCCTTTGGCAGCTCATTCCAAATACGCACCACCCTCTGTGAAAAGATTGCCCCTTAGGCCCCTTTTAAATCTTTTCCCTCTCACCTTAAATCTGTGCTGCCTAGTTTTGGAGTCTACTGCCTTGGGGAAAAGACTGTGGCTATTCACCCTGTCCATGACCCTTATGATTTTGTAAACCTCTGGAAGGTCACCCCTCAGTCTCCGAGACTCCAGGGAAAATAGCCCTCCCTATTCAGCCTTTCCCTATAGCTCAAACTCTCCAACTCTGGCAACATCCTTGTAATTCTTTTTCTCACCCTTTCAAGTTTCACAACATTTTTCCTATGGCAGGGAGACCAGAGTTGAACGCATTCCATTGGCCTAACCAATGTCCTGTAGAGCCACAACATGACTGCCTAACCCCTATACACAATGTACTGACCAATAAAGGCAAGCATCCAAAACTACTACTAAACTACCCTGTCTACCTTTGACTCCACTTTGAAGGAACTATGCACCTGCATCCCAAGCTCTCTTTGTTCGGCCACACTCCCCAGGACCTTGCCGTTAAGGGTATAAGTCCAGCCCTGATTTGCCGTGCCAAAATGCAGCACCTCACATGTATGTAAATTAAATTCCATCTGCCACTCCTCAGTCCATTTGCCCATCTGATCAAGGTCCTGTTGTACTCTGAGGGAACCTTCTACCTTATCAACTACACTACCAATTTTGGTGTCATCTGCAAACTTACTAACCATACCTCCTATATTCACATTGGAATCGTTTATATAAATGACAAAAAGCAGTGGACTGAGCACCGATCCTTGTGGCACACCACTGGTCACAGGCCTCCAGTCCAAAGAACAACCCACCACCATCACCCTTTGTCACCAACCTTCGAGCCAATTTTGTCCTGTATTGTAGGTTCACCAGGTTGACACTCTATATTGGGCCAAGTTGATCCCTTGGCTTGACGATAATGATAGAATGAGGGATATGCTAAGCCCTGAGGTGTATTTTCAGGTTATCACTTATATTGATATCTGTAGATTCAAATAAATTTGGTATTATTTACAATGCTCAAAATTATTATAGAATAAATAAAGGCCTGGTGGACAAAGCTTGGAAATTGCTAGTATTTGATTGTTTAACACAGTTGACCCTCATTGTAACCTAGAATTCACTCTGATGCAAAAACAGTTTTTTTTAAGTTTTTAAAAAAAACTAATCCATAAGACCATTTTACTTGTACTCCTGATTGAGCTCACAGTGCATGGAGATAGCTGATTATATGTTTCCATCTTACAAGCAGCAATGTAATTTCAGAGTGTGCTCAGTGTATGAATGTAATAGTAGCTGACTCGCATGATGTTATGTGTCAGAATATTAAAGGCACTAATGGAAAAGCTCCCAGATTCACAAGGGGACACCATTTCTACAGATGTTTCGGATGGCTGGTCACTAAACTAATGGGGCAGAATCCAAAACCATGGCAAAAGAGTCTGGATGAAAATGAAAAGGGAGATGAAGAGCACCCATTGGAAGTCACATTTAAAATTAAATGCTTTTATTGGGAGCTTGCTACAGATATGGAATATTAACAATAATACAAGGCAGAAGTGTCAGGATAGCAACTGCTTATCAGGCTTTATCACAGAATATGAAACTGTATCGCATGAAATCCACCAGTGGCTGAATAGATATGCCAATTCATTTTGAATGTCCGCTTTGACAAGCTAGGCTGCTCTTATTGAATGGCATCAGTGAATGTGAGCTTCCTTGTGCATTTCCTATTCTCCTGCTTTCTTTGCTAAGCCTTCCTTGTAAAATTGAAAAAGACACAGAATAAAAGTAATACCAGTTCAAGTTTTTTTTAAATGATAAGAAGGAAAAGTATATGAAGGCTTGTTTAGATAACATTAAGATGGTTATTGTTGGAGGAAGGCTGTGTGAGATATAAGCTGCAAACCCTGATGACATTCTCTCTAATACAAGTGTTTAATATTTGATGTATTGGGATAAAAAGGATCTCTTTTGAATCAAATTGAGTTCCTAAGTAAGAATCTATTACAGGATGACTTTTGTGATTTGACAGCCAAGTGGACGATGTTATTCTTGACTAGTTACTGCAATCGGTTTGCAGTCGAGTTAGATTTTTTTTCTCTCTGCTTGAATAAACGCAGCTTATCCACTGCTTTGAAGACTGTCTACTGGAGCAAGTACAGAAATTCAGAATTTTCCCAGGGATTCTTTCCCTAACTCTTTCTGATATAATGAACATAATATTTTTCGGTAATGGTTTCATTTTATTTTTAAGTATTATTACAATGGTGGAATTATTTTAAAGAACTTTGGCTAGCTATATCTTTTCAAATTAATTAGACTGGTAAACAAAAGATCACAGCAATGTTACTGGCAGCGTAATTTACCTCATTACTTTTATATTATTTCTTATTCCTATTCACTTATTTAACCTAACAGACCCGGTGCCTTACCATACAGAGGAAATAGATATCTACCATATGAATGAGTCTGTTTTTTATTGTACAGTTGTGCTCACTTTTAATTTCAGATATCATGTTCAATGATTCAAAATGCCAAAAATAACTTTCAAATGTGGCATCCAGAATTTTTCTTCTAACTTTTTAGCAGTCTTCCACTCTACTATTGCGTGGTAAGAACAGGATTCAAAGAGAGGGGATGTATGGCATCATGAATTGAAAGGAATCCAATAATGCTATAGAGTGCTTCAAGACCTATCCAGCAAGAGGCACAGGAGACCCGAAGCTTAATCTTGTTCAGTTTATTAAAGTATTTCAGCATTGAGGTCCAGAAATGCCTTAATTTCTGTAAAAGAGCATTTCTTCTCTCCCCTAGTTAAAGCAGTGGAGACCAAGATGGACTAGGTGCAGCATGATAGAATGGATGTTGTTGTAGAACTCAGATTGAATGAGATATGGTCTTGATGCATTCTTAGGCTCCAATGGAGTGCATGTATTGGAACACCACTTTGGTTTTTATCATTGTCAAATTGTAGGGTATATCTGCAGTTTAGATTTGACCTGACTCCATCATAAATTGAATCACCTCATTAAAGGGTCTTTTTCAGTTTTGTTTCGGATTGTCTGAGGTTCTGGTTTAATGCCTTAGTTTATACTTTAGATGCAACCTGTTTCTTCAGAGGGAAGTTTTCCTTTTTGCACTGGCTTAATTTCTTCTCATCCTGATATAATTTGGCAGAAAATTTTAGCCCTGAAATCCCTCTATTTGTCAAATATAAGACAAAAAGAAAGAACTTGATTTCTAGATGATGCCTTTCATAACCTCGGAAGGTACCAAAGCATATCATGGAACTTATAATGTACCAAAATGCATCAGCTAATTTGTGCACAGCAATAACTACCAAACTGCTGTGAGATTAATAGATAGATAATCAGTTTATGATGTGTACAGGAGAAATATTGTCAGGACACAAGGAGTACGTCTTGTTCCTTCATATATCACTAAGAGATCTTTTACATTCACCTCAGTTTAACATCTTATCTGAAAATAAAGCAACCTCAACACTGCAGCATTGTCATGGTACTGCAATGAAGTGTCAGCCTGGATTATGATTCTCTGGGGGAGACATGAACCAATGGCTTCCTTTTCTGAGTAAGATTGCACTCTGAGTAAATTTGGACATGTGGAATTAAGAATCAGATCATTATCTCAGTTGGATATTGGATCCCAAATGTCAGAACTGTTTGATTTCTGACAGAAGTATGTTGCTAAGTTGGTGAGTTTTAGTTTTGGTGTATCTACAAAATTATATGTTTTAAGAACTCTTAATGTAGGATGAAAAAGATTCACTCTATGGTGTCTTGACACTGCTTTTGACAGTGGTTTGACATATCATTGATGAGATGTATACCTTTCAAGTGTTGTCATCTAATAGCTGAATTCTCATTGTCAATAAATCATTCTTGTGGCTGTGATCTTGTTACATCGAATAAGTTAATTTTAGTCTCTTACTGGATTTATTTCCTTAAAATATACAGGTGGGAGCTTATTTAAGATTTGGCTAAAGTCATGCCAGAAGTTGTTCTTTCTAAATAGAGCATAGCACCAACAATCTGTTACTGCTTTATCTCTCAGAAGCAACACTACATGATTTCAGTGCAGTGTGATTTTAGGTATGTAGGCCATATGTCCCAAAGATTTGCGTGGGTCTTGGCAATCAGCATGTTCCTTCAGCGGTTAACAATGGACAGGTACTGAATGTACATGACCAGCGTGTGTTTATAAAACTGACAACAGACTGTCCAATATTAGATGTGATTCTGTAATTGGAGTTGCTGATTAATCCTGTGTGTGTGAAGAGTTGCATTGTCAACCAACTTAGGTTTGTAAATCAGGCTTGTGGTGTGATGCACATAAGCAGACTGGAAACTACATGTTTGCAGACCGAAAGCACGTATGCAGTACTGCACCAGTTTCAGCTCAACAAAAGGTGACAGGCATTCACTGATGCATTTCTTCGGGAAATCAGCAAGCAATCAGTATCATCCTCAAGGTGGTGTGGGTCATCAGCAACAGTCAAATTGTCCATGACCACAATCAGTAAACTCATGTCCCAGCATGTCACCATTATTATCAAGCTAGGAGATCGACCTGAAGAAGCAGGTGGGCATTCCAGGAGCAGCACGTGGAAACCTAAAAATTTGGTGTCAACTTGTTGAGGCTAGAGAACAGGACAACTCACATGCCAAACATGAAAGCTGCATGCAACAGATAAGGAAGATCTAAACTCTGCAGTCCAACCACATCCAGTTCTGAATAATGGAGGACAATTAAACAACTCACCGGAGGAGGAGGATCCACAAATATCCACATCCTCACACTGAGGAGACCAGCATATCAATGGAAATGACAAGGTTGAAGTGTTTGTATGCGTCTTCAGCCAGAAATGCCAAGTGGATGATCTATCTGGCCACTCCTGAGATCCTTAACAACACAGATGCCAGTCTTTAACTTCACTCCACGTAATATCAAGAAATAGCTGAAGGTGCTGGATACGGCAAAGGCTATGGCCCTGACACCATTCCAGCAGTAGAACTGGAAACATGTGCTGCAGAACCAGATGCACTACTTGCTAGGTTGCGCCAGTCTAGCAACAGCACTGGCATGAACCCGGTAATGTGGAAAACTACTCAGGTGCATCTTGTCCAGAAAAAGCAAGAACAAATCCAACCTGACCCATTATTGCTCCATCAGCCTGCTCTGTATCATCAGCAAATGGGAGGTGATGGCCTATTGGTGTTATCACTGGACTGTTAATCCAGAGACCCAGGTAAGGTTTTGGAGACCTGGGTTTGAATCCCGCCACAGCCAATGGTGGAATTTAAATTCAATGAAAATTTGGAATCTAATGATGAACGTGAATCTGTTGTCAATTGTTGGGAAAACACATCTGGTTCACTGATGTCCTTTAGGGAAGGAGACTGCCACCCTCATCTGGTCTGGTCTATATGTGACTCCAGACACAGCAATTTGGTCAACTCTTAGGGATGGACAATAAATACTGGTGTAACCAGTGACACTCATCCTGTGAATGAATAAAAAAATGTGATGGAAGGGGTGGCTAACAATTTTAACAGGTTGCACTTGCCCAGGAATAATCAGCTCAATTGTGAGATTACTTAGCTGTGTCTGCTGCATGTTGCTTCCAGTCTTCAGCATTCAAGTAGTTCTGTGATGTAGCTTCACAAGGTTGACACCTAATTTTTACACATGGTGTTGTTGTTCCTGGCAGGTCCTCTGCACTCTTCAAGCCAAAGTCGATATCCACGCTTTATTGCAATGGTAGAGCTATGAGGTTAAACATTTTGGTTGAATACAATTGTGCTGCTGCTGATGGCCCACAGTGCCCTGTGGACACCCAATTTTGAGTCACTAGACCTTTTCAAAGTCTGTCCCATTTAGCATAGTGGTAGTGTCACACAACTTGATTAGCAATAAATCTTGACCTAGCTGTGAATTAATTTTAAAAATCCAGAAAAGCCAACTGTTCTGCATTGTTTTCCCCCTCCTTTCATTCTACTTTGTTCAACTTCCATTTGTTCTTTCAATTTTATTGTTTGTTTGACAAAATTTAAGGGAGGCTAAAGGAAACCTGACCAGATTTATTTTCTACCAACCTCACTTTCTTTTTTGTGACTACAAATTAGTAATTAAAATTACTGGCCTAGAAACAATGATTGATGAGCCTAGTGATTAAGTAATTTCTAATTTCTTCATTTAACTTCATAATTGTACAAAGTATTGCAAAACTGAACTTTTTGAAATGGTTAATTGTAACCTTGGATTTTAGCCAAGTAAGCTAGTAGAATCGGTGAGAATGGAGCAAAATCGTTCCTTGTTTTGAATGAGGACCTTTATGAGATACGAAAGACTGGTTTTCAGACAAGCTGCTTAAAAGAGAGTCAACTGGAGGAAGGAAAGCACAAATAATGAGCAACCTGCCCTCTTTTTGTTGGAGGGCGGTGGAAGTTTACTTATGTGTGGTCCCTTGAACCTTTCTTGTGTAGCTGCTTGTGTGTGTTAACCTAAAGGGGCCAGTTTGTACATGACCTGCATGGAAACTTTCAGGTTGGCTGCCAAGCTTAAAGAGAACATTGGTGGTCAGTACTATTGATGTACATATACTGAAAGCTGATTGCTTAACTCTTGATGATATGACGAAGAAATAGCATGGAGATGAGGCATGGTTGCGGATAGATTTGTGGGACACTCTGGACAATGATGCAGGTTGCAATGATTGTTCCCAGTTTTACTTGTAGGTTGATTGATAAACAAAAACTGAATAACATAACAAGATACTGAATTGGCACAACATTTTAAAAAATTTGAAAATTGTAAAGAATTTAAATAGTCTGTTTCAGGTGTATTTCCCACAGAGTTTGTTAAATGACAAAGCTTTTGAATAAGGCAATTTGGTATGTTTCTTGGCATCGCTTCCAGGTATGCTTTTACCAATTTGAACCTCATAATCACCAAAGGAGTTATGGTTGCCTGCTAAACGTGAAAGCTGGGAAAAGATCTCAGTGTAGAACCAGTTTAAAGCCCTTAGAAATTAGAGCTGTAAATCTCACATGGTTTCGCTGTAGAAACTATTAGCATTTAATGCTGGTGATAAGGTGCTAATATGACATCTACGTACTTTTGAATAGTTCAAGGATAAAAAATGTCCAGCTGTATAAGGTAAATTGTAGCTGAATGACATGCACTTCTTTACATAGTGGCAAATTGCCCAAATTGAGTCTCGCAATTGCTGATGATTTCTTATTGCTGTATTTTTACTTGTAAGAATTTTCTAAAAGAGTATTACACTTTTTGATATTAACTTTAATATCAATATTAACATATTAACTTTCATGGATAAAATGTATTAAAAGATGATTTAATAACTGCATCTGAGGCATGGTCCGATTTTGACAAATTCAGAATGAGTGAAGGTAGTTCCATAGAAGAATACATGGAGTTCAGTAGATTGTATAGGAGTCTGGAGAAATTTAATTTTGATATTTTCCAATCTCTGCTGGCATTTAAGTTATTAGACTATCTTTAAGAATCAAGATTAAACCAACTTCTTGTTTTGATGAGAGTCAGATCGACAGAAAAGTGCACACAGAGCTAATGTCAGATGTACAGAAGAGATTTCTTGGAAAGCATTCCTTTCTAGCTGCAAATTGGGAAATTGCCCATGCAACAGAAAATGGATGACACAATGTTAACAGGCTGGTGTGACCATTAGATACAGGTGACAGCATGAAAGAAGAATCTTTACTAAGGGAAATGAAGACAAAAATGCTCTTGACAGTTTTGGAGAGCGAAGCAGATTTGGAACTAACAATTAAAAAATCATCCTCGGAAATGCCCAGGGTGTGGTCTGTATGGAGGGGGTGCCACTGTGGTATTTCAGTGGATTAGTAATCTACACTCCCAAACTAATGTTCTGGGGACATGGATTGCAATCTCGCATGGCAACTGGTAAAATTTGAATACTAAGAATTTTAAAAATGCACTGGTGTAATGGCAGCCATGTAGCCGTTGTTGTTTGTCGTAATAAAAGTCTGATTCACCTAAGATAACAAGGTGTAGAGCTGGATGAACACAGCAGGCCAAGCAGCATCAGAGGAGCAGGAAAGCCGACGTTTCGGGTCTA
>NC_063341.1:49724465-49788271 GCF_021869965.1 Rhincodon typus | reverse complement strand
AGATTCTCCAGCATCTGCAGTTCCTACTATCTCTGATTCACCTAATGTCCTTTTAGAGAAGGAAATCTGTCATCCTTACTTATTTAGCCGACAGGAGCTTCACACCCACAATGATGTGGTTGACTCAACTGCTGTCAGTGCAAATAAGGATGGACAGCAAATGCTGGCCTAGAAAGAATACTGATCATACTTTAAAAAAACAAGAAGGAAATAACATGCATTTTTACATGTGATTCAAAGTAGCATTAAATCTTGAGTGCCAAGAAGATTATTTATAAATAAACATGAAATAATTTATTTAGAGGAAGAAAGGGAGATACAGATCAAGAGAGAACATTGCATAATCACAAGATGTTTGGGGCAAGTGATAAATATGTTGGTGGCAGAATGTTTCAATTAGACAATGATGCGTGTCTACAGTGTTTGGAATATATTGGCTAATATGTGTGGAATAGACTGACTGCCAAAACACACACACTCAGCATTTAAGTTCAGAACAAAGTTAAAGAATTTGAGAGTTCCAACAGTTTCCAGTGGAATGATTACACACTAAAATCTTCAAAAAGAATAGTCATTCCTTGGAAAATAATGAGAATTAATATTATCAGGATGCAGCATCCAGTGAAATACCGTTATTATTAAGTAGCTCATTGACTTAATGGGTATAGATGAAACCGGACATGGAAAATGGTAAAACTACGGTGTTTGGAAAATCTGTGAAATTACAATTTACACAATCCAAACACTATTATATTCCTTTAATAGAGCGTAGCCTATTGTAATTGGGGAATGGAAATTTCAAAGACAAGAAGTTAATTGTTTCAAAGCTGCATAGGCAATTTACCTATCCATTCTCCAAAGTATGAAAATGCTAGCGAAGAATGCAGGAATAAAAGGTGAGAAATACATTAAACTTACAGAAGAGATAAGTGATAGACATTTATAAGGAATAGTGAAGAACATCATCATGACCTGTAGTAAGTTCTGCCCTTAGTGAGGGATTTCAATGAAGTTGCAGCAATGGACCCAAAGTTTTGGAATGAAGAAAAACATTTTCATTTACCTTTTGTGGATTTAGCAACCTCCTGCTTAGTTAGCCGACAATAATGTGTAGTAAAGATAGTAGGTAATTGTGGATAACGTAGTGGATGATATTGTTCTCATGAATTTACAAGGAATGATTATATGTTCTGATGATCAAAATGAGGCCATTAGTCCCAAAAGACAGCTACCAAAAGTGGATACTAAAGTCAAGTATTTACCAGAATGGGCTAGTCATTAAAGAAATGCAATTATTGTAAGTAGAGCAGGGAAAGTTGTTGAAAAATATAATAAATGATTGAATGTGCAGGCTGAGGGTAGGAGATTAAGCCCATAGATTGAGAATATGAAGATTGCAAGGCAGTGTAAACTCAGCAGTGGTTCTTGGAGCTTATGTGTGCTTAGAAAGAGATCACAAACTATTGGAAGGAATCAAATTAATAGGAGGGAGAGATGGAGCACCATGGAGTCAGCTTTCAGGCAACTTTATTACGCATGTTCATGATTTTTTGAGGAACGGGAGCAGTGAATTTGAAAATATTGCCATAAATGGGCTTGAAGCAGAATCAAAATTGGAAGTCTGGCTCGAGGGTTTTTAAGTACAATGGACCGAAAATCAGATGGAATGGATTGAGTGTTGCTTGTATTAGCAATTTTTTTTGGACAATGTTAGCCCCATCGCAATTAGTCAAAGTGTAGCCTCGTGAAAAGATGCAGTGTTTCCAAAACTGAAACGGAGGAATTTGGAAGAAGTCCAAATTGATAGTTGAATTTTCTTGGCATCCAAAACAAGCCAAGATACCAGTTTTGAGGTCTTATAGTTGAGTATGACAATGAAAAATCCCAAGAAAGAAGACATTTTTTGGACAAACAAAGTATTTAAACATTAAAGATGGAACATTGTATTTTGAAATTGTATTGGTAAATGCCAAGAATATGTTTTTAGTGATGTAACATATGCAAACTTCTGGATTCTCAAGTGCAGGAGGATTGATAATTATTATTCTGGGAGAATGAGCTAATATTGCCCTTTAATTTGGGAAGCTAAAAAGATCTACAAAGGAATTCAATAGTAATATCCATTGAGTGCTACGTCCATCAAAAGTCATTTTGGAATGAAATACATTTGACAAAATGTGAGAATGAAAGTAAAAAGAGGTTGAGTATTGCATTTTTAAAACAGATGCTGGTGAAAGAGAAATCTCCAAATCTAAATGAGTGGATAATAGCAATCAACTATCTGATTACTTTACAAAGAAATGAGCAAGCTCTAAGAAACTATTAGAAATGCTGGAGAATAGACATTTGGAATTCTAATAGAAACTAAGAAAAATAAAGCAGGAATATATATTGTCATTCTGCACAATACGTTGTCAATTTGTATTTTTGTTTTTCTTGTTTTTTCATTATTATTTACATTTTTTTAAAAGGGGAAACTGTTATCATTTATTAGGGTCTGGCAGGGATGTCTGAGACCAAATGGGACTAGGGAGTAGGTGATGGTTATGTTAATTGAGGGATAATTGCATGAACATTTGACTATGTGTATTTATATTTAGAACAAACAATTTGCGTTAATACACTGTGGAGCTGGAGGAACACGGCAGGTCAGGAAGCAGGGCTGGTCCTGGTGAAAGGTCCCGACCTGAAACATTGACTTTCCTATTCTTTTGATGCTGCCTGACCTGCTGTGTTCCTCCAGCTCACACGGTATTGACTCTGACTCCAGCATCTGTAGTTTTTACTATCTCCAAACAATCAGTGTTGTTGGAGTGAGAGTAGAAATAAAACTAACTGGAAAAGTATGTGCTTGGACTCTTATCTAATCTACATTCTGATATTTAGGATTGCCAAACAAAATAGAAAAGTCAACTAAATACCTTTCACAGTCACAAAAACAGAAATTGCTGGAGAAACTCCGGCAAGTCTGGCAGCATTTGTGGAGAGAAAACAGTTAAAATTTCGAGAGCAGTGGCCCTTCTGTGGAACTGATAGCATCTAGGAAAAAGTGGTATTTATCTTGATGACAGGGGGCTGGAGGAGATGGGGTGGAATGAACAGATAGGTAGAAACAGAGCCTAGAGAGAGAGAGAAGAAAAAGGTTAAGCAGACAAAGGGATTGTTGACAGTGAACCAGGGAAGAAAAGCTAGATAGGTGATAATGGAATTATGAGTGGGTGTGCTGAAAACAAGCCAGGTCATGACAGGACCTGGGTTGTGGAACAAAGAATTTAGAAAATTACAGCACAGGAACAGGCCCTTTGGCCCTCCAAGCCTGCGCCGATCCAGATCCTCTATCTAAACCTGTTGCCTATTTTCCAAGGATCTGTATCCCTCTACTCCCTGCCCATTCATGTATCTGTCTAGCTAAATCTTAAATGACGCTATCGTGCCAGCCTCTACCACCTCCGCTGGCAACGTGTTCCAGGCACCCACCACCCTCTGCATAAAGAACTTTCCATGCATAGCTCCCTTAAACGTTTCCCTCTCAGCTTGAAATCGTGACCCCTAGTAATTGAGTCCCCCACCCTGGGGAAACAGCTTCTTGTTATCCACCCTGTCTATACCTCTCATGATTTTGTAGACCTCAATCAGGTCCCCCCTCAACCTCCGTCTTTCTAATGTAAATAATCCTAATCTACTCAACCTCTCTTCATAGCTAGCGCCCTCCATACCAGGCAACATCCTGGTGAACCTCCTCTGCACCGTCTCCAAAGCATCCACATCCTTTTGGTAATGTGGCGACCAGAACTGTACGCAGTATTCCAAATGTGGTCGAACCAAAGTCCTATACAACTGTAACATGACCTGCCAACTCTTGTACTCAATGCCCCGTCCGATGAATGAATGAAAGCATGCCGTATACCTTCTTGACCACTCTATCGACCTGCGTTGCCACCTTCAGGGTACAATGGACCTGAACACCCAGATCTCTCTGTGCATCAATTTTCCCCAGGGCTTTTCCATTTACCGTATAGTTTGCTCTTGAATTAGATCTTCCAAAATGTATCACCTCGCATTTGCCTGGATTGAACTCCATCTGCCATTTCTTCGCCCAACTCTCCAATCTATCTATATTCTGCTGCATTCTCTGACAGTCCCCTTCACTATCTGCGATTCCACCAATCTTAGTGTCATCTGCAAACTTGCTAATCAGACCATCTATACCTTCCTCCAGATCATTTATGTATATCGCAAACAACAGTGGTCCCAACACGGATCCCTGTGGAACACCACTGGTCATAGTTCTCCATTTTGAGAAACTCCGTTCCACTACAACTCTGTCTCCTGTTGCCCAGCCAGTTCTCTATCCGTCTAGCTAGTACACCCTGGACCCCATGCAACTTCACTTTCTCCATCAGCCTACCATGGGGAACCTTATCAAACGCCTTACTGAAGTCCACATATATGACATCCACAGCCCTTCCCTCATCTATCAACTTTGTCACTTCCTCAAAGAATTCTATCAAGTTGGTAAGACATGACCTTCCCTGCACAAAACCATGCTGCCTATCACTAATAAGCCCATTTTCTTCCAAATGTAAATAGATTCTATCCCTCAGTATCTTCTCCAGCAGCTTCCCCACCACTGACATCGGGTTCACCGCTCTTTAATTGCCTGGATTATCCTTGCTACCCTCCTTAAACAAGGGGACAACATTAGCAATTCTCCAGTCCTCCGGGACCTCACCCGTGCTCAAGGATGCTGCAAAGATATCTGTTAAGGCCCCAGCTATTTCCTCTCTCGTTTCCCTCAGTAACCTGGGATAGATCGCATCCGGACCTGGGGACTTGTCCACCCTAATGCCTTTTGGAATACCCAACACTTGCCCCCCTCCTTATGCCGTCTTGACCAAGAGTAATCAAACATCTATCCCTGGAGGTGGATAAAAGACATGAAAGGAGAGATTCCATGACTCAAAACATAACTTTGTTATTTTTCTCCACAGATGCTGCCAGACCTGCTGAGTTCCTCCAACAATTCCTGGTTTTGTTTCAGATTTCCAGCAGCCACAGCCCTTTGTTTTATCCTTTTACAGTCTATTTGTACCAGTCTTCCACGGACTTTTTATGTTCTACAACTCCCATGTGGTGTTGATTCAGCAGTAGCATCATGGCTGGCAGAAGGCTGTTGACCTTCAGCAGCAATAGAACTGTCCACTATTATATAATTATATTTTTAAAGCTGAAATTCCAATTTGGTGTTAACCTACAAGGAAAGCTTTGATTGGTGAATAGCCAGTTAGGTTCCAGTGAAGTTGATGCATCTTCTCCTAAGTGCAGGAATCTTTAAAGAACCACTACATTATTCTGTGCCCAGTAATTGATAGAGCGTCTATTCCACATGCGGGAAATGTGCAAGGAGTGTATTTAAATTGTGCACATTAAGTCATCCTGCTGAATTTGATAGGCCATTCCAGCTGCATGGCATTGCAGAGTCCCATGATCAGGCAGTCAATTCTCTAATTTAATGTCTGGCTTATGAGCATTATATACTTTTACATGCAGAACAAGGGAATAAAGCAATTAAGAAAGCTCAGCAGTTCAAATGTTTGAACATTGACTTTCTATCAAATACTAGGAGATGCATTGATTTAAGGGGCCAGCCCGTTACTGTAGCATGCCTTCTTCCTTAGGGCAAGCTTTTTCTATGCATTCTCAATCTGGTTGCCACAGAAAATATTCAGGATGTAAACACTAGGTTGAATTTTTGCAGGGTTAGAAAGATTCCAAGATCTTTGAAATTGGCAGGTTGGATGGAGAGCATAAGTGACAACCCCATTTCCAGCAGACCGCATTTCCTTTGTGGCAGGGGAAGATAGTGATTCACACAGAAAGGAAAAACAAACTCCGCCTAGCCATTTAACACTGATACCATTATCACTCATCCAAGGGCCTTAACCTCCAGCACAGAAGTCACAAACAGATGGAATAAACACAGATGCTCTTGAAAGGTGGATTAGGTCTGTTTAAATAGCATGATAAAAAGGCTTTTAAAAATCCTTTGCAATTTAAACATGAAACAAGACAGCCTGCAATAATCAGTGAGTGTTAATAATAACTGTCTGCTGGGCTGCTTTGATTGGTAGACTATCTGAAGTAAATAATAAATTTTTTGCACTATTTCTTGCAATTTCAATGGACTTTTTTGTTGACATTTTCCAAGCAACATTAATATATTATAATGAATGGTTGGCTGAGTTTCAAAAGCTATAAATATCTCAGCAGTGGTTGAGTTAGTCATTTGATTGACAGTTTGAAGAAACTGATAAGTAAGATACCTTTGATATCAAGTCTGAATGGAGGTTATTTGTTTTTGTAAGAGGTTGACCACTTGAGATTTGAATGGGCTTTATGAATGGAAGTTTTCTTTAATATCAAGTGTGCATGAGTGAGAGCTGTATTAGATTGTTAAAAGTCTGTTTTTTTAATCTTCACATGGCTTCTGAGGTCTGTTCATGGTGGATAATGAGTGAGTGTCTATCTGAGTATGAAGGACCAGGGACCACGGACCACGGAGAGTGTATGCATGAATGGGGGGCCATGGGAGTAATGAGGAGCCTTGGGTATGTGAGGGCTAAGGGCTAGAGATCCTAACAAGTTATAAAATAGCTGGAAGAAAGGCTGTGAGAATCAAAGTAGGCTTTCCATGCAGCCCAACTTGTCATGTTTAGCTCCTTTAAAGCAAAAACTGGCTTTAAGAGTTGGGGTACTGGAGTTGGGGAGTGCAGGTGGTGGTGGTGGGCAGGGGTTGTATCAATCGAGTCAGGAAATTTCCCAACTTGAATTAGCTACGTCAATGGCAAAAATTTAGCTCTTTGTTTCTGTCTTTACATATTCTGTTTGACATGATTGTTTCCTGTTTGCATTTCAGATATCCAGTATTCACAGTATTTTCCCCTGCTTTATTAATTCTTGGTGATTCACATTCTGTACTTATTAATAGTAATTTTACAGAAGCCTGCTTTCCAAAATTATTCTGGATATGTTACCTAGAGAAAAAAATGTAGAGCCATGTAAAACAAAATGATACGGCTACAGGGAAACAGAACCAGTTATCATAGGGAGATTTATGAATACTACTTGCTGGCATTTGAAGTGGGAAAGGGTTAATGATGTGTTAAATGCAGTCACTGTCTTTTCTTTAAAGACCTGTGTTGACATTGCTTTTGTAATGAGTCTTGACAATTGTGCTGAAGGTCTTTGATTGTCATAAGCATTTGTGTGTGTCTGCAATATGTCCACATTCATTTAAGAACCTTCGGTGTTAAGGCACCACAGTTTTCCAGTTAATTTTAAGTGGCCTCACCTCAATCAGATCAATAATCCTGCCACTTCCTGCAAAACTCAGGGAAATATTTTATTTTAAAAATCAATTGTGTAAAATGCATGAATATGCATGAGTTTGCATTTGACCTTGAGCATTGAGTGATTTTTGTTCTGAGGTTTGGAAAGGGAAGTCTCTCTTTAGATTTAAAAAAAACTGTGGAAATGTTAGTTTTAAAATCTATTTTTAAACAAATCCTCATTAAATATTGCATATCTGCAGCCACAGGCAATATTTCTTATAGTTAGAAAGAATAATAACATCAGTATTTCATAGCTTTAAATACCATTTTGGTCGTTGGTTTATAAATAAGTAGCTGATCTACGTTTCCACTGCTTTGGATTAGTCCTCTTGTGGTATCTTAATTCAAAGCTGTCCCCTGTTCCATTTGTTTTTTCCAAGGCTGCATGACGGCTTAGAATTTGGACTGAAAGATTGCTTTTTTGTCATCTTACCATTCACTGTCAAAAGTAAAGGCATAGTCACATGATTTCAAATATCACATCTTTTGCATCTTGTCTGATCTCAATTCAAGTCCAAGCAAATTCAGATTGATAACTTTGGGAGATCCTCCCACCACATAAATCAAATAATATTTCTTGTGGTTATTGAAAAAAAAACACTCCTTTTTTAGCTTTAAAAGTCTGCTTTTGTTAAAATTCTGTTTGCATTCAGTGGTTCCATCTTTAAAAAGCCAAGATTTACATTTACTCATTCCCAAACCTTAGCTAATTCTGGTAACACATTTTACACTTGGAATTGTTAGTCTCTTTAGCATGGCCAAATTATCGAATGCGGTTTTTGTTTTGTTGAAAGATCTGTAATTGCAAGATGCCCTATGAAACCTATAGGAACGCATTTTCTATTTATCTTAAAATATAAAGTGGAAGCAGGTCATTAAATCAAAGCAGTTCATGATGGCATTTATGTCATTCAAAGGAAATTACATTTATCCACCTTATTCCTGATTTTTTTTTTCTGCATCTACCTATCAGATCTTACCTTGAACATTCATAATGTCTGCTTTAACCACTAGTTCCAGAAGTGAATTTCACAGGCATCACATTGAATCATAGAATGGATACAGCACAGCACAAGGCCATTTGACCCATAGTATCATTACTGGTATTCAGTAAGAACAACTCAGCTCTTCTTTCTCTCCCGCCCTTTCTTCCAAGTCTGCAATTTTGTCTTCTCTTCAAATACTTATCCATTCCTTTTTGAAAGCCATTATTGGATCTGCTTCAGCACCCTGTCATTGGGCATTGCTGATCCTAGCCACTCAATGCATTAAAAAGAAAATTTTACCCCCTGTTAGATCCTATCCCAATCATCTTAGATCGTTTTTTTCCCCCTGGTTCTCGAACAGATTATTAAGATATTGAAAACAGAAGTTTTAAGCATTTAAGCACCCCTCAACCTTGTGCAAATACACACTAAGACATTGAAAAAAACTCAGCACAGGATAAATGACGTACTATAACATTATAGAGATGTCAATCAAGAAATGATAATGCTTTGTTGTACCTGCATAAACTTGCATAATTCTTTTGAGAGTCTGGGCTCTCAGTTGAGCATGGCTCGACACATTAATAGTCTGTTTGACAGACACTTTGAAGAAACCAGTTTTTTTTTTCAAAAGATATGAGTTGGTATCTTTTTCTAAGTTTCATGCCATGGTTACTGTATGGTTCATGGTTCTGTAGATAGCTTTTGCAAGCCCAATCACCGATACACTATGTGTTAGTATGGTGATTATGCAGGGCCTGTTGAGGTGGTCAGGGCATGAATTGGCATTCAGTTGCTAAGGGTTGTAGGGGCAATAGAAATGGGTGAGGGGCTTGAGTGGGCCTTGGGTTGGTCTGGAGGTGGAATGAAATATGTGTGTGTTTGTGGAAGGACAAAGTGACAGGGAGGAGTGAGGGATAGAGGGCTAGGTGTAAGAAAAACTCCCAGAGAATAAAGGTGGCATCGTGGCTCAGTGATTAGCACTTTGGGACTCTCAGTGCCAGGGGGCTGGGTTTGATTCCACCCTCTGGCGACAGTCTGTGCGGAGTTTGTACATTCTCCCCATGTCTGTGTGGGGTTCCCCCAGGTACTGCAGTTTTCTCCCTCAGTTGAAAGATGTGCAAGTTAGGTGGATTGGCTGTGCCAAATTGCTCATAATGTCTAAGTGGATTAGCTGTGGGAAATGCAGCGTTACAAGGATAGGATGGAAGGGGTGGGTCTGGTGGGATGTTGTTCGGGAGTCAGTGAGGACTCAATGGGTTGAATAGCCTGCTTCCACACTGTAGGGATTCTGTGATTCTATGATATACAAAGAACAAAGAAAATTACAGCACAGGATCCGGCCCGTCGGCCCTTCAAGCCTGCGCCGATCCAGATCCTCTATCTAAACCTGTTGCCTATTTTCCAAGGATCTGTATCCCTCTGCTCCCTGCCCATTCATGTATCTGTCTAGATTCATCTTAAATGACGCTATCGTGCCCATCTCTACCACCTCCGCTGGCAACACGTTCCAGGCACCCACCACCCTCTGCGTAAAGAATTTTCCACGCATATCTCCCTTAAACTTTTCCCCTCTCAGCTTGAAATCGTGACCCCTAGTAATTGAGTCCCCCACTCTGGGAAAAAGCTTCTTGCTATCCACCCTGTCTATACCTCTCATGATTTTGTAGACCTCAATCAGGTCCCCCCTCAACCTCCGTCTTTCTATAAACAGGGGTGGGCTTTTTCATCAGTCTGCCTCAATACTCTGCTGCCCCTATGGTATTGCTTCATTTGCTTCTGGAAGGCAGGCGTGATTCAATCACATCCCTGCCTACTGGAGTGAAAATAGCACGTATAAGAACCTTCTATATGAGGCAGGTCTCCAAGCTGGGAAAATTTGTGACTCGAACTGGTGAAAATCTGGCTCTTGGTACGCATGACCCTCTTATTCCTTCCTTCTGGTAAAGAAAATTCTTCTGAGCACACTTTTTAAAAACTCTTCTCCTATTTGCCCTTCACTGTTTTATCCCAATCTATGCTAGGATAATTTACACCCCCATTGTCAAGAGACAATTGTTCTTGCACCTCTTTGTACTTTCCCAGCGAATTTGCTGTCTGTGTAGATAGTCCTCCTGCTTTATGTTTGAAATTCCGTACATTTAGTCCTGTATCTATGTTTTTTCATTCTTGACCAATCATCTGCTGGAAACATTTTACCTCTTGTTATCCTATCCCATCCTTTAGTTTTTTTTAATCACTTCCGTTATACTTCCCTATCATTTGTGTACTAATGTGAAAATCTTTCTTTTATATTTGCATAACGTTACACAGGGCGTCATTAAATGCCTCTTTGCCTGACTCCTCTAATGCCTCAGTAGCATCCAGTACTTCACTTACAAATTAATTCATCCTTGATATAGGTGGAGTTCACATTACTTTCCATTGTGTAAAAACCTAATTAGGTGCAGCTATTCCATTCTCTGTTCTTGCCATCATTAATTGAATATTGTCTTATTCCTCTTCTTGTACTACATTGCCTTGTTGGCCAGCTATAATTTTGCCAGGTACTTGATTGTTATCTGAGGCTGATAATCAATATTAAGCATGTCTTTTGTTTTAGGTTAACTGATTTGTTTAAATGCATATGCACACAAGGATGAACCAAAATAACATTTGAATACCCTGGTCAAGTTACGATAACATGCGCTCGGTCCAATTTCTTTTGCACTTCAGGGAGATCATAATGCACTTCAGAACGGAGAGGAAGCAAATGTTTTACAGTGACACCACTGAAAGCCCTATGCAAGTCATACATGAATATTGTTGTGAAACTTGCATTTAACTTTTCTTCTTTCCCCTCTAATGTCTGTTCTTTATGTGGTGTTGATCGTAACTCATTTGTGATTTCACTGCTTGTGTACAAATGAACTCTACCCTGCAGGTTTTCAATGCTTATATGAATATATTGCATCTTTATCTTGGTACTAAGATTTTCAGTATTTTAGTTGCTTTTTGTTTTTTGCTTCTGTGTACGTGTCTAACCATTTTTAATAAATGTATATTTAATTTAAAAAAAATCAAAAAACTAATATCAGCTTTGTAATATTAAAAAAAAGCTCCTGCCTTAGTATGTAAAAAATATATTTCATTGAAGATAGCTTTGCATATGAGAACTAGGAATCGATTCTGATTTTCTTGTCATGTCCTATAGCTGAATGTTGGTTGTTAATGATCACAGAATGTCAGTGACAATCTCAGTCTGTGACTTTTCATCAGCATTGCTTGCCACCACTTACTGCCCACTGTACAGAAAGAGAGCCAGCTGCAGTCAAGAGGCAGTAATTTAGGTGTTTAAGCTGAGCTGACAGCCTTTATGTCATGGTGGGTGACAGTGCATATTTGACACGGTACAGCTGTATATTGTGCAAGGTGAAGAATGTGATGCCATTTATCTTATTTTCATACATTTCTTAAGCACAGTTGCTCTATTCATGTGTGTTGGGGGGAGGGTTCTCCCTTTGCTTGGTGAGAAAGGGAGGATTGAAGCATCCCTGTAGGCCAATTGCCTATGACTTTTTCATTTCATATTCATAGTGTCGGAAAAGGAAATGATAAAAGCCACCCTATACAAATTAGTTATGCTTGGGAAGAAGTCATCACATGATTAGTAAACATGATTAGTAAGTGTTTAAAATACGCTTCAATCACAATTTTTTAACTGTAAATGTCTTTTATGAGTACACTGTTATATTGGGCAGTGATTTTAAATCTTTTCTCGTCTGTTTATTAAATATATATGTACAGAATGTCTTCGAGTCATAGTTGCATTGTATTTAGATTTTCAGAGCTGTGCTACTTTCCTTTTCCGTGCCACACCAATATCTTATTCCATATCTGTGTAGGCCACAAATGCTGAATAAGCAGTCAATTCACAGCATTTGAATTTGAGCCTCTTACATGAGTCAAAGGCTGTCAGCTCCTGTACTTTGTCATGTCTATGTATTTGGATAACATCTGTGACATATAAACTTACATAGAATCGTTTTTCTTATCCATTCCAATTAATTGTTAAAATTCTGGATTTTTTGCACAAATGTACTACTTCTTTATCAGGCCAATAATTTTTCTTTCCCTTCCTAATATTTTGAGAGTAGATAAATGCCCATTGATCTAATGCTTTAATCAGACCCTTTTTTCTTTAATACGTTGGAGGTGGAATGTATACCACACATCCTTAGTTGCACTGCACAGGATTTATTGTCTCATTTTCTGCATTTCCACAGTAGATCTATTCAAAGATGCATATCAACCCATATGCATCTTTATGAAAAGATAATTGATTTGAATGTAAGTTAAAAATTGCAGTAGTACATGAATAATTAGTAAATGTACATATATTCTGTCATTATGGGAAAATATAGATTATGTGATAAGTCTGTAATCTGTTATGAAATGTACGGCCTATTTGACATACCTAGCCCATCAAATCATTTATTTCTTGACTTCAATGCATTTTCTATTCAGCCAGTTCAGAGCATATTTCTACAAAGGGCAGGTATGTTGTTTCACCCAGTCCTCTGATTTCACTGTGCTCTTATTATTCACCCCAAGGCAGTCCTGATAGGTTGACAGGCGAGAGGAAAATATCTGCCCAGATACAATACATAATAAACATTGTCTGTTTATATTGTGAACTTTCATTACTAGAATATTGTTCGGGTTATGATTGTAACTATTATCACAACCGATCACTGGCTTTTTTACTTTCCTAGGAAGGATGCACAAACCTACATAAGGAACATGTGAATTAAGAGCAGGAATAGGCCATTCACCCCGATTCATTGAGCCTGCCCTGACATCAATAAGATCATGGCTGACCTGATTGTAACCTCAAACCTGCATTCCCACCTACCCAGATAACCTTTCATCCCCTTGTACTCTGGTCTTCAAAGATTAGCATGCTAAACCACTGCTGCATATGGGTGAAGGTTGCCAATATTTGTGGGGGCAAGGGAAAATGCACAGTTTTTTGAGAGAAGGTGAAAGCGGTAGTTGCTGTTTTTACTGTTATGCTTCTTTCCGTACAGTTATGCTTCTAATCCATAAGCAATAACTCAGCTGTTTCTTCTGGCCAAATCATATTGGGATCATCATTCAACAGTTTCAGAAATTGAAATGTAGGCAGTTTGGTAATTGGAGATTAATTGTAGGCTGTTAAAGATTTAGGGAGAATTTTTACTCATGTACTGCCCTGTAATATTACTGCTTTCACTCTCAACTATGCAAACCAAATTTAAGGGGTTCTTGTGGCACTGTGGTAGTGTCCCTACATGCCAATGAGGTGTGTTCTAGATTGTCTGAACTGATTGATCAAAACTGTTAAAAACCAAATGCAAAAGGATAATTTGTCTGCACAATGACCGAACATTGAAACATTCTATTCTACTTATTTGAGCTAGGGGACGTAGTTACAGAATAGGAGACATTCATTACCCTCTGACAGGAGAAATTCGTTTACATCTAAGTATTAAATGAATGTCTGGAATTATGTACCCCAGAGGGTTGTGAAGGCTATACCACTGGAAGTATTGAAAGAGGAATTTGGTAGATATTTGAAATAACAGAGAGTTGGGATTGGTGAGGAGCTATCACGAAAGAAGAGTTGAGGCCTAGGGCAGATAAGCCAAGACTTTGTAGAATGGCAGGGTAGGCTTGAGGAACTGAATGGCTTCCTCCTGCTTCTATTTCTTATGTTCTTATTGTACAAAACTCGGAAAGAACTTAAGCGGGTATTTAAACTACCACATTCGCAAACAGGAGCCTAGACCATCGATTTTCTGAATCTTGTACAATGGAGGGTGGTAATCCATTTACCATGCTTGACAGCAGATTAATTATCATGTTTGTACTCCTCATACCTAGATAATTTAGGAAATGCTGGTTGGTGTTTTGGTTTTGTTTTTAAAGAGAAAGTCATCTGGTAAAATTGGAGCTTTCGCTGAAAATGTGTGCTCCAAGTAGCGTGTGCAGACCCTAAGTATTAAAGAAAGCTTAACTATGCAGCCATCAAACAGCAAAATATTTACTGAAGACTGATCATGCATGATCATATTAACACATAGCTAAATGCAAACAACAACTTGTGGATCTATCCCAAAATCATACGAAAAAAAACTTTATTTAGTTGCTGAAAATTTGCCTCTTCTCAAAATATATGCAAAGTAGGTGGAGTATCTGCACCACCTACGCAAAGCCACTATTAAAAGATGAAAATTATTTTCAAGTTTGATTTAAATTCTGTAATCAAGCTGTGAATTTGCAACAAGTGTACTACTGCAGCAGAGTGAATTTGGAAGGCTGATTGGCAGGTCAGGCCTATTGAGGTCAAAATTGTCATTTCCACAGAGGAATGAGGAATGGGCTTGGTCTTTCTGTGCCTGCTCTGACTCCACAAAAATCTCTAACATTATCACCCAGATACCTAACCATTTCCTGAGAGACCTACAACAATCCATTAAAGTTAGGCCGCTATATGCCTAGTACAGTTGTGGTCACCAGGCACAGTACCTGCTCTCACATGTATGCATGAAAATGGCAGTTCAGTTTCTACTAGCAGAAAAGGGGCACCCAAGGTGTCTGTAAAAAAAAATTCTCTGCTTTATTTCTATTTTCTGCAGCGAGAGATGGGCAATTGCCAACTAAAAATCACCTGAGTAAATCTTATAACAATTGCAAGATGCATTTTCAGTTAGAATGTAAGCATAGGGGGCAGCACGGTGGCTCAGTGGTTAGCACTGCTGCCTCACAGCGCCAGGGACCTGGGTTTGATTCCACCCTTGGGCAACTGCCTGTGTGTAGTTTACACATTCTCCCTGTGTCTGCGTGGGTTTCCTCCGGGTGCTCTGGTTTCCTCCCACAGTCCAAAGATGTGCAGGTTAGGGTGGATTGGCCATGCTAAATTGCCCATAGTGTTCAGGGATGTGTAGGGTAGGTGGGTTATAGGGGGATGGGTCTGGGTGGGATGCTCCAAGGGTCGGTGTGGACTTGTTGGGCCAAAAGGCCTGTTTCCCCGCTGTCGGGATTCTATGAATATAAGAAATAGGAGCAAACTAGACCAATCTTCCCTTTGAGCCTACTCTGCCATTCAGTATGATCTTGACTTATCTTTGAGCTAAACTCGTTTCCCATCTACTTGCAATATTTCTTGATTTCTGAGAGGCCACAGACATTTGTATTTCTAAACCATAAATAGATTCAATAGAGGAGTATTTAAAATTTCCAAACCATTGTTGAAGATATTTTTCCAGATCTCAGTCCAGATGATCAGCATCCCTTTCTCTGAGATTGTGTTCCCATGTTGTACATTACCCAGCCAGGCTAAACAGCCTCTTGGTGTCTACCGTTTCGAGCCCCATCAGAATCTTGTATGTATGAATCTCTCATTCACTCCAGAGATCCAGAGATAGCTCATTGGACTGAATGGAAATAGAGAATGTGCAGCTGTATGTCATTGCATCTAATACTTAAATTAGTGATATTTGATTATTAGTTATTTGTTTGCAAGACAATACAGTGAATAATGAAAGAGGAATGAAAGGAAGACTTGCATTAATTTAGCGTATTTAACACAGCTAGGATGTCAGAGGACCATCGAAGAGTTGTAATGTAGGAAATGTGGCATCTAATTTGTGCACAGCAAAACCTCATAAATGTGAAGTCTCATTCTATAAATTTGAGTATATAATCTAGGGTCACACTTCAAAGCAGCACTTGAGATGTACTGCACTTTTGGAGGTACCATTTTCGATTGCCATGTTAAAGTGGTGCCCTGTTTGTCATCTTGGGCAGATATAAAAATTCCATAGCATTATACAAAGAAGAGCAGTATTCTGGTCAATCTTTCACCCTCAACCAATATTGTTGAGCAGATTATTTAGTCATTATTTGATGTTTGTGGGGCTTTGCTATGTTTTCCAAATTATAGCTTAACATTGACTGTACTTCACAAATCCCATATGGCTATAAAGTACCTTTGGAGGACCAGAAGTCGTGAACAGCTAGTTCGACGAACACCACTAGAACAAATTAAGTGATGTGAAAATAACTGAAAGTAAAACTGCCATTATGTCAATCATGCATAGCTCATTTTTGCCATTAAGTATCTGACATTATTCAGTTTATTTTCGTGAAGCTGTAGACCAGTCATTTATCTTCTACCTGCTACCCATTTGTTGTTAGGTTCTCCTTCTCAAATATGACTGTGTTTAAATACATTTTGAACAAATATGTCTTCTTTCATTGCCACTTGAGGCTAAGTAACACATCAAGTGCCATGAACAAACATATTTGTGAGGAAGCATTCCACACCTTTAATTATGATCATTATTTAAGAATTATCACAAATTGTTGAGCAGTTTGAGACTGCTGGGCTCTTAATAGCATATGCAAATTACATTATAGCTCATGTTGAGTTTTTTTTTTGTAGTCTAATTTACTTCTGAGATTTTGAGTAGTGTATTCATATAATGTATATCTATTTGTCTTTTGAAATGGTTCAGCTCCCTGTATCTTGAGTCAGGTGAATAAAAATAATTACTAGCTCTATTTGTAGTGGAAGTATTCCCTTTTAAATGAGCAACATAATAGAAATATATTTTGCTCTGTGCAAAGCAGATGAATTTTTTCAATGTACTTGCAGCACTGTTTTGGTTTTCATCATTAGGAGATTTTGATGGGATGTGGTGAAAAATCTGTTTCCATTCCATGTCTGAATTCCACAAAGCAGTCATCAAAAAAAGCTTGCGTCTTTTTTTAAAAAAAAACCTACTAGATGCTTACAAATTGTCATATCCAATGCCAGCCTCATGTATTACAATAGGAGAATGGAACGTGCCACTTTCACAGTATTTGGTGTGTCTGATATGGAAAGCCACAAGACCATTCTATTTGCACAAGCAAGCTGCTCCATTTCACCTGGAAGAAGATTTGAAAACCATGCCAAATTTTAAAATGCTATTTAAAAAAAAAAACTCTAGGAAAGTTTATTTGAACTTCTGCTTTTAATTCTTGTACTCGTCAGGATAATTTTCAAGAAATACCATAATAAAAGAAAACAACATTTATACTGTATGATTGGTTGGTAGAGATGTTGCATTGAAGATTGCAGAGTTAAGCGATAAATGAATGTTAACTGCCACTTTTTAAAATTTTAAAACAGGAAGGTTGACTCTGAGTGGTCAAGGTGTTGAGAAATGAACTAGAGAATGGCTGTCATCTGAAACAATGGCTGTCATCTGTTCCGTTGGGTTGAAGCAGGCACAGTAGGTGTATATGATATTTTGGTCATTAATATATGTAACTTCCAGTACATGGAAGTGTGCAACACTGTGCACATGACTGACAATCCTAAATAGGCTGCACACTGGAGATTATTTTACAAGTATTACCCATTTGAGAATCACATTTAATGTTGGACACTGTGTTTTGAGTTTTGTAAGCATGGGCTGATTAGATACAGTCAGTACCTTGCCTGCTCTGAACAGTCAAAGTCATATGCTGTTGATACGATCTGCCAGTCTTTGGGATGTACAGCCTTCATGCCTAGCATCACATCAGCATTGAAATTCATATATCACATTAATAAAATTTATGTTTTCAGCAAAATGTTCTTTTGGCTTGACGGTATCATACTGTTAGTGGCAAGCACCGCTCATGTCACACTGCTTCTTCATTTTTACCCCAAGAATCATGTATCTTACACCAAGACTGGACTATGTGTTAACTGTACAGTAACTGAGCAACTTCCTGCCCTCCCTCTTGCAGCATCTTGGTCTGCCTGTTCTGCAATTGTAACTCCCTGGTCTTATGCTAATGATGATACAACCACCAAAGTGGCCTTAGCACTTTGCTGGTTATTAAACAATAATAATGCCTGATGCTTACCTGATTAGTTAATCAGACAGGCACTGTCGCTGTGGAGTTCTTTTGAATTTAAGAATTCCACTAACCTTTGGTAGCATTGGATGCTCTTTCACTGGAGTTGTGAAACTCATTAATCTTTATCTGAAACATTTCTATTTTTTCTTCACAGTATAGATGGAAAAGATCCAAAAAAGACAACATTATTTTTGCTAATAACAGGTAGCTAAACAAGAGAATCTATTTTTCCAATAAAAGTGTAATAGTTGAAAGAGCAACTGACAATAAAACTCAGTCCAAACAATTTTAATTATTTCAGGTTTTCTTTGCGTATTTGCAAAGACTATTTCTTCCATCACCAGATTAAAACGTGCATGATCATTCTCAAAACTGTGCCAAACAAAGCTTTGAATTGATTGATACTGTGGAAGCTGCTTAAGCAGAATAGACTGGTGGAAATATAAACGTCTAATTCATCAAGCAATTTCCACTTAAAAAAAGCCAATTTACACTGATTTAAATACTTTAGGAATCAATTGGTGTCCAAGAAGCTCTTTTCTCCAAAGAAATATTTGCCATCAGTGCAGACCCCTCTTTCATTAGCCGACATCAGTTGTAGAATTTTGCACATACAAGGATCAAATAAATATCGAAGTTTTGAATTGAGAATTCAGCATGTTTTAAAAAGCACAATTTATCTATCAAATCTAACATATAACAATACTGCGCACGGACAACTGCTACTGCATTTCCCGTGTCTTGTGTTGCATTTTGGTTCCCCTGTGGCTACTTGCTATTCAGAATGCAGTAGGCCATTTTGCTGACATTTATATTGGAGAACTAGTAGTCTTATTCATGGAATTGCCCGGAGCTAGCATGTTCGTTGACCATTGAGCAAAATGACAAGATGCATATCTGACTACTTATGACCATGATTCTTTGCTAGAATTTCAACCCTGGAGTTATCAGATGGCTGCTAACAGCTTTAAAAAAATCAGCACACAACAGAGTCATGAACATAAAAATTACACCCTTGCTATGCCTGTAAAGCTGCTGTCAAACTGAAACCTTTATCACATTGAAGATTGCTATGAAATTTATACTGCGTATTATATTTTGGGGGTTGAGGAAGATAAAGGTTTATCATAGTCATAGGTATCTGATTCCCTTCTAACACTCAGTAAAATAAAACTTGATGTCACTGCAATACATATCATGTGCTAGAACAGCACTTCAGTTCATGATGCCTGCAGATGGCAAGTTAAGTCTCACTGAAAATGGAATAAAGGTTGGAGTGTGTTATAAAGATACAACACATTTCAGGGTTTGGAAGATGTTCATAAAAACCACAATTTATGTTATCATCTGAACCCATTACTGTATTACTTCCTTATAACATATTCAATCTTTTTTGATACCCTTTATATATGTTCTGACTTGTATTTCCTAATCATAGTTTTGAGTTTTCATTTGATGAGCATACCCTGCTTAAGGGGGAAGAAAAGTGTAGGGAATAGCACTCATACTAGATACTTCTTCATGGTTTACAAATTTATCTCCATATTCAGGGATCATCATTTCCAGAACATTTCTTAGTCACCTATTGATGTTTGAAGGGAAGCCAGATTAAATACAGATTGAGATCTTGACTTCCTTCAATGCAGACTTCCTTATATCAACAACTCGGACTTCTGTGTCTGTCATAATGCTTTCTTATGATGAAGAGAATAGTACAAAACACAATAGGACCAGTTGTACATGTTCCACTGCACATATGGGAATCATCTGGAGGACTTTATTTCATTTGAGATGCAGTAGTTAATCATGAACCATTTGATGAGATTAGATTTCAATTTGGCTCAGTAGTAGCACTCTTCAACATTGCTTTGCACAAATTTTCTCCTATGTTTTCCTATAGGGAAGACTTTAAATAATGAAGTGTTATTGCCATTGATTAAGAGTAAACTGCAAAACTGAAATGAGTGGAGATGAAAGGCAAAACCTTCTAGTGGTTGAATTATACTTGGTATAAAGGAAGATGGTAGGAATTTTTGGACACCTAAGCCATTGCTGAAAGAATGGTCTAACCACCTTCAACTGCTTCATCAATGAACTTTCCTTGATCATAAGGTCAAGACTGAGGTTAATGAAAATGCTATAACCATCAATGAAGTAAATAATAACTGCTACATTCATCAGAAGAATGATCCATTAGTGGATGTATACTTGTCACGAGAAGAAAGCTGACCTACGTAAAGATAGAAATCATGACCACTCTTGAGCAAGAAATGCTCGAGGATGTTTGATTGGACTCACTAAGGAATGAAATGAACATAAGTGGGGGGAATTGCATGTTGAGAGGAGAGTAAGTGGATAATTGAAAATGTAATTTGTTTGGATGATAATACATTAAATGTACTGCACCATCTGTACTTGCATGAGTCAACTGAAGACTATGCAGATATATTGTAAAATATGATTGGTCACAATGGAGAATTTGTGTTTTCTTACTTTCTTTTGTTTTTTCATTGAAAGTGAGTTAAACTTTGGAGTCTTATAACCAATTATGCTTAAAGTGAAAATATCAGAGCAAAAACTGTTGTAGTCTCATTAATGCTATTACAAGACACAAATTACATGCAGCTTATACTGACAGTAAGTGCTGGGAATGCCAACTCAGAATGCCAATTACTAACCCATTTCCGGAGCAACATTGTCAGATTTTTTTATTTATTCATTCGCAGGATGAGGGCATTGCTGGCTAGGCCAGCATTTATTGCCCAGAGACAATTAAGAGTCAGTTAAGAGTCAACCACATTGCTGTGGGTCTGGAGTCACATGTAGGCCACAGCAGGTAAGAATGGCAGTTTCCTTCCCTAAAGAACATTAGTGAATCAGATGGGTTTTCCTGACAATCAACATGGTCATCATTAGACTCCAAATTCCAGATTTTTGTCAAACTCAAATTCCACCAACTGCTATGGTAGGATTTGAGCCCAGGTCCCCAGAATATACCGGGGTCTTTGGATTAACAGTCCAGAGATAATACCACTGGGCCATCGCCTCCCCATAATCGCATCCTCTTCAACACCTTGGGGGAAAAAAGATGTTGACTGGAATGAACTACACCAAGGCTACTATAGCAATGCAGATAAGTGACTCATTTTGTTTTTGGCTGTCTACCAACTTCATGGATCAAGTTGTGAGTATCATGGAATCCTTATACGAAGTCTGTTTGGATACACAACACTGGTGTAACAATACTAAGGAAGTTTGAAATCATTCAGGAGACAGCAGTTCACTTGATGGGTTCCCCAACACTGGACTCAAGACCATATCCTTCTACCACTATGGCAGCTGTAGGTACAATCTGCAGAATGCACTGAATATAAATCGTGAAGGTTTTTCGCAATGTAGCCCGGTCACTGCAATCTCTACCACTAAACAGAATGAGAACAATGATGTTGACTAAACATCATCACACCCTATGCATCAGTGTGACCTAGGGTATATGTTGCTGGTTCTTCATTGTCACAAGGTACATACCTTATGTGGCTCAGTGGTTAGCATTGCTGCCTCACAGCACCAGGAACCCGGGTTCGATTCACCCTCTGGCAACTGTCTGTGTGGAGTTTGCACCTTCCCCCTGTGTCTGCCTGGGTGCTCCGGCTTCTTCCCACGTCCAAGATGTGCACACTAGGTGGATTGGCCATGCTAAATTGCCCGTGGTGTTCAGGGATGTATCGATTAGGTGGGTTATAGCAGTATGGGTCTGGGTGGGATGTCTTAGGGTTTGGCTGAAGGGCCTGTTTCCAGACTGTGGGATTCTATGATAACGTGAATATGAAGTTTAGAAAATTATTGTATATTGCGACCACTGCTATAAATTTAAGGTATCTTCATGGGATCATGTAAGCCTGGGTTGTTAGAAGTTAAATGAAGACCCAGGTTGCTTTGCTGAGAGGAACCTGTAAGGCTTTTACACTTGGAGATGATGACAGCAATCTCGGAGCTGACATAAGTAGACTCTTTGAATCTCCGAAGGCCAAAAAGGCATTGAAGATATTGGATTGCAAAGAGTTGAGCTATAGGATAGCTAATTAGCACTTCAGCCTGGATGCAAAGTTAACGTTTTTGAGTTGCTATGGGGATTATGGCAGAGAAAACTTTTTTTTAAAAAGGTAAGATTACAGGCTTCCCTACAAATCAGTCAGGATGTCAGACAGACTGCAATTCTGTCTGGACAGTAGAGAAAAAGGCTCTGAGGAAGGGTCACCAGACCTGAAACGTTAACTCTGTTTTTTCCTTCACAGATGCTGCCAGACCTGCTGGGATTTTCCAGCAACTTTGTTTTTGTTCCTGATTTACAGCATCCACAGTTCTTTCGGTTTTTGTTGAGAGACAAAGGCTGTTTGCCTTTGTGAGAAGCCATAACAATTACTAGTTGAAGAGACACATCCTGCAGTCTTAGAAGGATTCTCCGAGGTCTGACCTGGCATAGTCTGGGAAGAAGAATAATCAGAACAGATCTCACTGCCAGTGTTGGATTTAAGAAACTGTCTGAAAACTGAGGCAAGCATTTGGAGATGGTTACTCAAAGTTATGTGAAACAGGGATACAGATACCCCTTCAAAGCTGGGACTGACTATGGCCTGCTCACTATAATGACTGTAATTCCCTGAAAGTGGCAATGGGTGATTAGTACAAAAAGGGGAATGTTCGCTTTTCTGGTTTAAAATATAAGTTGCCTTCCAAAAGAAAATAGCATTTAAACAATTGTAATTTTAAAATCCTTCATGGGATATGGGGATTGCTGGCTAGGCCAGCATTTATTGCCCATTGCACTGGAGAAAGTGGTGGTAGGTTGACTTGTTGAACCACTGCAAGTCTTGATGTGTAGGAGCACCCATAATGGTGTTAGGAGTTTCCAGGAGTTTGACCCAGAAACAGTGAAGGGACAATGATATAGTCAGGATGGTGTATTGGTTTGGAGAGAAACTTGCTGGTGGTGATGTTCGCATGTATCTGCTGCCCCGGTCCCTCTAAGTGGTAGATCATCAATTTGAAAGATGCTGACAGAGGAGCCTTGGTGAGTTACTGCTTGCATCTTGTAGATGGTATGCACTGCTTGCCAGCATGCCTTGGTGATGAAGGGAGTGAATGTGAAAGCTGATGGAGGGGTGCCAAGCAAACAAGCTTTTCTGTCCTGAACGATGTCATGCGTCTTTAGTGTTGTTGGAGCTATGCTCATCGAGGCAAGTAGGGAGTATTCCATCACACTTGACTGACTTGAGCGTTGTAGGTGGTGGACAGGCATTAGAGAGACAAGAGGTGAGTTACTCGCTGCAGAACCTTTAGCCCCTTGTATTTACAAGGTTGGCCTGGTTCAGTTTCTAGTCAATGGTAACCCTCAGAATGTTGACAGTTTGGGATTCAGCAGTAGAATGGCATTGAACATTAAAGGGTAATGGTTAGATTCCCTGTATTGGAGATGGTCATTACTTGGCACTTAGATGGACCAAGTTTATTTTGGTTATTTGTTGCAGTAAAAGTTTTCAGCTGTGAAATCTTGTCATGTCATTCTTTCAGCCAATAATTAGAAATTTGAATCTCTTCAAAAATTATCAGTCTCTGCAGAGATTTTAACAAAGCAAAATGCAGAATGCAGAAAATATGTTCTGCAGTATTTTACTTTGGTTTCTAAACCGCGCCCCCCCCCCGCCCCCCGCCGCAAGCACCCAACTCCCCCTCAATTTATTGTGGTAATAATGACTGTAACTGTTTGATATGTGGCTTAGCCAGGTACTTGCATTGGCAAACCATGAACTAGAATAAACAAAGAGCTAGTTTCAGTAGTGAGAAGTGAGTGCCCAGTAGGTGTCCTTGTTATACTAGTTTAACGCTACTTCAGAGTTGTGAATGTGATTTATTTTAATCGCTGAATGTAAATCTACAATAGTTTCAATCTCATTATCTCTACTAGCAGTCATAAAACATGATGTGTACAACCTCCAGTGTGTTCTCACAATGCCTGAATTTTCATAGTCAGCCTTTGCTATCTCTGCTGCACTCTGCAAAGTCTCCCTAAACCCCTTTGCCATTGCACCTTTCTCTCTACAAAGTATTCTTGAAACACACAATTTCAATCAAGTATTTGGTCAGCTTTCCTAATCATTCTTGACATTTTGAGATGCTTCTTATATTCAAAGCACTATATAAGTGCAAGTTCTTCTTAGGAGGTAGATGCGAAGGCTTTCTTTGAAATTTCAAATTTGAAATATCATTATTTGCATTGTAGATATTTGCCGCAATACGGCTATCCAGATGGCAATGTTCTGCATAAACTCCCACAAGCTGCAGTTCTACCACACCACCTGCCCTGAGAAAGAGTTTAAACCGAAGTGCAGTTGTAGAGGTTAATAACTTCTGCAGAAATAGACAAAGAAAAGGATGCAACCTCTTCAGTCACATGAACTTGCTAGTATCATGGCATGTTTAATTGTCAACCAAATACCTTCCCATCGGTGGAGCAGGAAATGGCCTGTCACCACTGTGAGTGCTTGGTGTGTTTGGAAGTTGGATGACATGCTTAATTTTGTGTGACACACACATTTTTGTAGGAATGATTGATCAGTTATTGTTTATCATGCCTTGCTTGTTTTGCCCTGGCAGGCCAGTAATAAGTAAAGACTTGATGGCAGTGCTGATTGATCTGCATGTTCTTTGATAGTTCACTGTCCTCTCCAAGATATTCATAATTTGTCAGTGGAGAATGCCATCAGAGACTTCTTTAAACGTACCTGATTTTCCATGCCTTTCACCCTCCACTAGTCTGCCGAGCCACTGACACCTCTGCTTTGTCAAGATTTTGTTTATTTGCTTGTTTATTCACTTAATTTATTACCACAAAATAAAAGTTGATGAATTTTAAGTAGTGAGGAGAATAACATTAGATTTCATGAGGGTATAAATGGCTGATCAGTGGAAATAGCATTCAATATGGATAAGTGTGAGGTGATGCACTTGGGCAGGACAAACAAGGCAAGGAAATACATGGGGAGTGGTAGGACCCCGAGAAACATCAAGGATTAGAGGGACCTTGGTATGCATATCCCTTAGAGAAACAAGACAGATAGATAAACATTAAGAAGGCACATGGCATACTTGCCTTCATTAGCTAAGGGATAAAAGTTTGAGAACAGAGAAGTAATGCTGGATCTGTATAAGATGTGGTTAGCCACAGTTAGAATATTGTGTGCAGTTCTGGAATCCACATTATAGGAGGGGTGTGATTGCACTGGAGAGTGTGCAGAGGAGATTTACCAGGGTGCTGCCTGAGCTGGAGAATTTTAGTTATGAAGAGAGATTGGATAGATTGGGATTATTTTCTTTGCAGCAGAGGAGACGAAGCAGGTGTTGGGGGGGGGGGTGGGGAAACCATGATTGAGATGTGCAAAATTATGAGGGGCATGGATAGGGTAGACAGGACGGAATTTTTCCCCTTGGTGGAGGGATCAGTGATGGGGTGTTGGTAGAGGGATCAGTGATGGGGTGGGAGTGCATGGATTTAATGTAAGGGGAAGGAGGTATAGAGAGGATATTAATAAAAATGTTTTCACCCAGAGGTTGTTTGGAATCTAGAACTCACTACCTGTAAGGGTGGCTATAACCTTGGGATGAAAAGCCTTATTGCAGATTCTTTGATCATTCCTTTTTCCTGCCTGTGTTGTGTTAGACATCAAAATATGGATGGATTTTGCCAGACCTTTTGAGCTCTTTTTGTTCTAAGATGGTAAGTATGGTCTGTGCATACACTTACAAGCTATGCCAGATGACATTTTGCTGAAGGTGGGAGTGTGCGAGCAGTCAGTGCAGACATATGCAGACTAGGCAGATTATGACATCTGTCAGCATATAGCATTGTCATTCTGACGCTGAACTCTCCAGCTAGCATCTGAACACTCAAATTATTTAAAGCAATCATCAACTATTTTCAAGCTAGTTTGTGTCAGTGTTCAGAGGTTTGTACAGTTCCATGAAACCAAAGTCTACATGGACTGGTGTAATACATGCAAAAGGGCTTTGCTTTACTTCAGCAATTCTGCACAAACTGAATTGAGTACTGAGGCATTTATTTCCCTTGGATTACACATGGTGGAGTATGAATAGCAATGACAGAAAGCAGGGCAAGCGGCTTGTAGAGGGAAAGAAGTACAGGAAAAAGGCTCTTAGCAGGAGGGCATATCCACTCAGTTTTCATATGTGGAGGAATCGTGTCCTTCCATTGACTCCATCTACACTTCCCGCTGTCTCAGGAAAGCAGCTGACATAATCCAAGACCCCTCCCATTCCAATTATACTCTGTTCCACCCTCCTTCCACCGGACAGAAGATACAAAAGTTTGAAAACACATACCAACAGATTTAAGAGCAGTTTCTTCCCAACTTTTATCGGATTTATGAACAGACCTCTCGTGTATTAGATTTGATCTTTCTCTGCACCTTTTCTGTAGCTGTAACACTATATTCTGTCTTCTGTTCTAATAAACTGATGTAATTATGTAAAGTATGATTTGTCTGGTTAGCATGCAAAACAATACTTTTTACTGTGTCTCGGTATGTGACAATAATAAATCAAATCAAATCAAAATGTTTGCGTTTTTGTGTGTGCGTCATGAAATCCTCAGAGAAGTTTATCATCTGCTGCAGCAAGAATACAGTCTCAAAGCGAGACAGACAACATTGCAGGTAGCCGTGGAGGTGACCATGAACTTTTATGCCTGGGCTCCATCTCTCAGTTCGTCAGCCACTGTTGCATAAGGGAGATCACTGATACACTCTATTCTAAGAGTGCTGAATGCATTTTAATCTCTCTTTCCAGAAAGCAGAGAGCAAAGTAAGCATGTAACTTTTGTGAGTATTGTAGACAATACCTGCTGCAGGGTGTCATTGACTGTAGATTGTTCTTTACCAGGCACTGTGTCTTAACCCTGAGATGTGCCATGACCCAAAGGAATTCGATGCTGTCTATGTTCAAATAGCGTACAATCATTTATAATATGTTTGCAAGTGCTCGCAGAATTCAGTTACATATGCAGTTTCACAGCTAATGAGCACGACTGCATGCAGCAAAACCAATGCAACATTCAGACTTAAGCTGAAAACTGGAAGTTGATATTTGTGCCATACAATTGCCAGGCAGTGGTCATTCCTAACGAGAGATTTCAGCCGTCTCCTCTTGCCATTCAGTGGCATTACCATTGCTGAATCTGCCACCATCAACATCCTGTTTCTACGCTGACCAGAAAATTGGCTACACCAATCATATAAAAGCTGTGCCTACAAGAACAGGGCTGATATTCTAGTGCAAGTAATTGAATTCCTGACTCCCACAGACTTTCCACTATCTACAAATCAGAAGTTTGAAGTAATTAATGCCTCTTGCCTGGATGAGCAAAAGTCCAGCAACACACGAAAAATTATGGTGAGGCCAGGTGAAAGGTACATACTGAAATCATTTATAGCTTATAATTACAGTTTCTTCTGAATTTTTTAATCAACCTGATCAGATGTGATATGACACACATCCAGGCAGGTGGGACTTGAATCCAGACCCCCTGACCCTGAGGTAGAGGTGCTATCACTGTGACATGAGAGCACACAGAAGAGATTGTAAGCTGAGGGGAGGAATAACAAGAGCGAAGGAGAATTAAGTATGAGGAACGTCAATGGTTTCAACTCTATGTTGGTCATGGTCAATGCTGTGGTGGCAAACACTCTCCTCTGTTGGGTCAAGTGCATACAACTGCACGTGTCCCCCACTGGTCAGCTCTTATTGCCTCTAATTATGAAATAAGTTGCCCTGCAAGAGAGGGATAACTGTGTCAGTGACCGGAACTAGTGCTCTTAGCACAAATATCAGGTGACTTCAAGATAATACCCTACCCGTGAAAAAGATTGCAGGATCAAGCACCATTTAGTTAATTAGGTGCTCGCCAACAAGTGTTTAGTCCAGACATAAGCTTCACCACTTAAGTTCCATCCTGCCTGAGGCTGCTGGTGAATCAGTGGTCAGTGCCTGAGATGTAGTGTCACTGGACACCCAGGTAACGAAGACATAAAGAACAGCACTGGCGAGAAGGTAATGGTATTTTTGGGAAGATCATGGGATTGGGGTCATGGGGACAGGGGTGGTGGGAGTGTTGGAGCTACGAACAAGCTGTAGTGTGCAGCAGCCACCTGATGTGTCCATTCCATGCCCTCAATTGGCCACAGGTTGAGGCCCTTTGCAAATAAACAGAGAGGTAGTGCTACTAACAGACAGAGAGGTAGTGCTACTAACAGGCAGAGAGATCTAGCTGCTGGCCCCCTGTGGATAGATCACTCTCCCTTTCCACCTTCTCCACCAACGCATTGAGTGCGTTGTCAGAGACTGTTGGTACTGACTTTCTCCTTTGTTGCAGCATAACTTACTATTCTTTCTCCTCACTTTCCTTTCCACAAATGTTCCAGCACATGCTCCAGTCAGAATTCACCTCCTTTCCCAACAGGCTTTAAGCAATTCAGGCTAGCTTTAAGTGGCGTTAGGTTTACATAAACTTGGGTCTCATTCTGAGGCAAGCAGTGACTCAATATCATGTTTAACATTGGTGGCACATAGCAGACATGGAGATTAGCAGGCAGAGCAAGGAAGCTGCCTGCATTGGAAGCAGTCATAATGCCTACTTCTATTTTCCAATGTTAGCCAATATAGCCCTCGTAATCTCTAAAACTACCCGTTCTTATGAACTGTCATTACCCTGAAGTATTAACTCTATTTCTCTCTCCATTGATGTTCCCAGATTTGCTGAACGCTTTCCAGGATTTCTACAACATTATCAGATTTCCAGCACTGACATTATTTTGCGTTATATGCATAGTTCTTCATTAGTTATACATTTTCATTTTTTTTTTGAACCACCCCATAGGCATACAGCTTTGCGATGGGCGATTATCCAAAGAGTGGACTGCCATTTATGATCAAAGGCTTGAATTTGCAACATATTGGCAAACTACATAGTGGGATTGGTGAGTACATTAAATTTACCATTCATCTAAAATCAACACGTAACCATGGAATTATGTGGAAGGAAAGTCCAAGTCCAATTGTTGAGTTGTTTGGATATATTGGTGAGTTGCTCCTAATCAAAATAACCTGCAATAACATTATCTGAATTGCCCAATTACAATGCAGTTCAATAATTAGAATTGCCTTTTTATTGATATGTTGCCTGGAGTATATTTGTGAAATGAGGTTGTTATTCTAAATTTTACAATGGTGCTAGTCAAAAGATGATTGCAGTAATGATTTGTACAAGCAAAATATGTAATGTGATTTGCATCTCCCTCATGATCTTGGTACTTTTCTTTTTCTACCAGAAATAAGGCATAGTGGGGTAAAGCTCAACTTTGATGTGAGTGCAAAGCAAGCAGATTTGTTCCGTTTATGTACTTAGTTAATTTTCCTTTCTGTTGAAGTTGTTATGAATAAGGTTTGTAAAATCTATTCACAAATTTTGGCATAAAGTAGAAATGAGGTGCTTTGATCTTAGGAGATAGAAAGGACTGCAGATGCTGGAAGTCAGAGTTGATAAAATGTGGAGCTGGAGGAGCACAGCCGGTCAGGCAGCATCAGGAGCAGGAAAGTCGATGTTTTGGGTCTGGACCTTTCATCAGGACTGGGGAGAGGGAAGGGAGCTTGGAAATAAATGGAGGGAGTGGGCTGGGGGAAGGTAGGTGGATGCAGGTAAGGGGTTGTAGAGATAGGTCAGTGGGAAGGGTGGAGCAGATAGATGAGAAGGAAGATGGATAGGTTGTATCAGGTCAAGGAGGTGGGGATGAGAGGGGGGGCTGGACACGGGATGAGGCTGGGGGGTGGGGAGATTTTGAAGTTGGTGAACTCAATATTGAGGTCATTGAGCTGTAAGCTCGCGAGGCGGAATATAAGGTGTTGCTCCTCCAGTATACGTGTGGCCTCTTTTTAACAGTGGAGAAGGCCCAGGATGGACATGTCACTAAGGGAGTGGGAGGGAGAGTTGAAATGGCTGGCAATCAGAAGATGGTGTTGTTTGGAGCGTACCGAGCAAGATACTCCGCAAATCAGTCCCCAAGTCTGCGCTTGGTTTCCCTGATATAGAGGGTTGAATATTTATCTGTAACTTTTTAGTTCTCACTGAAAACTTTGTTACTTTAAAATTTTTGAATGTTTCTGGCATTTTGTGAAGAAAACCTTGCCTTGATTTCTCTTTTAAGCGTTTTTTTTTGTTGTTTGATTAAATACAGTTGGATCTCACATTTATAAATTCCAGCTTGATTCAATTGGTGCAAATCTCCTTTTGAAACAAAAATGATTGCCAGTTCAAGGCCCACTCCAGGTCCTGAGTACATAATTTAAGCTAGTGCTTGAGTACAATGTTGAAAAATAATCTTTAGATGTGCAGGCATTTGGATAGGACCTTACATCAAAGCCTTGGCTTTCTGCAGATATGTGTTAAGGATCTTGGAGCTTGTGGCAGTTGGCAAAAAGAGGGAATTTCCAGGTTTTTTTTTCCCCAATGAACCATGAAAATCGATTCACTGAACATTGATCACACAGGTAGATAGGAATTGCCACATAGAAATTTTGCTGCAATTATACAGGTCATTGGTGAAGCCATACCTGGAATGTTGTGTGCAGCTTTGGTCTCTTTATCTGAGGAAGGATGGTTTTGCTTTTGAGGGAGTACAGGACTGACATATGAGGAGAGATTGACTTGGTAAGATCGTATTCACTGGAGTTTCGAAGGATGAAGGGGATCTCAGAAACCTATAAAATTCTAACAGGACTAGACAGATTGGATGCAGGAAGGATGTACCCAACATTCCTGTACCAGGGGTTTGAGTTTAAGGACAAGGGGTAAGCCTTTTCGGCTTCACCCAGAGCATGGCCAACCTGTGAAATTCACTAACACAGAAAACGATTGAATCCAAAACATTATGTTTCCAAGAAGGAGGTAGATATAGCTGTAGTGGCTAAAAAGATCAAGGGAAATGGGGGAAGAGCAAGATTAGGCTAATGAGCTCGATGATCAGTCATGATCATATCGAATGGCAAAGCAGGTTCGAGGGGTCTAATGCCTACCCTGCTCCTGTCTTCTTTTTTTGTATGAAAAGGACCATGCTCTTGCTAATTTGTTGTGTAAATCCCCATTCTGGTAATCAACTGGTGTAAAAATATAGAACCGGTGACTAAAAATGGCAATCAATCACAATCCATTAGTCTACAATACTCTCAGATATGAGATAAGGACAATCCACCACTGATGGAAAGCCTTGGGATCTGTTCCTCCAAAGCAAGTGGAGAGTAGTATAGATGCATTAAGTGGTAAGTTAGACCAGCATTTTGAGGGAGAAGAGAATAGATGGTTATAATAGTGGATTTAGATGAGCAAAAAATGGAAGGAGATTCAAGTGGAGCATAAACATATTGGTGTGGACTTTGGCTGTCTCTCAAGTTACTCTAAAGTTTAGCCCTTTCAGCCCTAATACAATACTGGAGAATCAGTACATCTTCTACCACCACCACCCAATACAGCCCCATTAGGGCCAATATGCCTTTCCTGAGATTTCCCAGAACTATATGCAATACTCCAAATGTCATCCAGTCAATTCTGCACAATTGAAGCATCAAATCCTCCTCTTTATATTTCAGCCCCACTGATACAGAGGTCAATACTCCATTCGTGCTCTTGATTACTTTTGGTCCTATGCATTAGCTGTTACTTATCAGTGTACCTGGATACCCAAATCCCTTTACACATTATTGCTCCCAGCCCAGCACCACTATGAAAATACTAGAATTTGTCCTTCCTTAATCCAAAGTGGTTGACCTCATACTTGCCTTCATTGACCTCCATCTGCCATGGCTTTGTCCACTCACTTAATCCATTTGCAACCCCTCCTGACATCCTGTCCCATCCCCTCAACATACTCCAAATTTCATATAATCTTAAAAATTGGATATGCAATGCTTTATTTCTTCAGCCATGTCATAGATGTACGTAGTGAAAACCTAGTCTCAGGACACATCTTAGAATCAGATTATATTCGATTTGTGACCCAACTAATTACTAATACTTCCAATATCACCTCTGATATTTGTGGGTAGAAGTGTGCTGCCTCCATTTCTCTTTCCTTGACTGTATCTAAGTGGTCTAAAATGCATGAGGCTGTTGTAAGAAGATGTAGTTCATAATATAGCAGTAATTATATACATGTTACATCTGCTAGTTAGACATTGGGTGGAATTTTCCCAACCTCAAGTGGCATGAACAATGGTGAGTAATTTAGGAAAATATAATGAGAATGAAAAAATCTGATTCTCAGCACTGAGAAAAATATTGCAGACTTGCTCCTTAGTTTTTAATAGATGAGATTATTGCGAGAAAGTAATGAACACTTTATGCATTTTCATCTCCTTATCAACTAATGTTGCCTCATTAAAATGCAGTTTGTGATTCTCTCATGCACTGGTGAGGAACTAGATAGCACCAATTCCTAACTTGAAAGTCAGTGTGGTTACCTAGCGGCTGAAATTCACCGATTGTGGCCTTGGACTTCAGGTTCAGGTTCATTCAACGGCATCTCACAATGCATTCCTTGGGCAGCAGCTGCCTCCATCCTTTGTCCACAGATCCCTTTGGCAGCAGCAAAACACCAGCATCACCACATCATTATGGCAGATTTTGCACAAGCTCAGGATATACTTCAACACTTCTCTCCATTCGTGTTCACCTACGCTTCACATTGCAGTGCTCCTGCCAGGTCACTCTGCGTGCAGGGACAACAACAGAAGCTCCTCAGGGATCTGAGCAGGTTGTAATGCAGGGCTGTTAGCTTGAATTCTTAGCATTCACTTACTTGTAATTTTTGGACACACTGACATCTCAGGCTTCTCTCGCCTTTTAGCATATTGTCATTTCATTTAGAACTCACAGGCTTACAACATTTCAGCATTGACTTGCTTCTTAGTGAAGACAGAAAGCCAGGCAGCCAGACAAGGGAGTGGACACTTTGCTGTGTGGCTCTATACTGTGTCATGTCACACCTACAGCATATGCCAGCAGCATATGTAGCAAACACATTGCACGTTCTTCAACTAAATGTTCTGTCTGAAAGTCTAAGGTGAAAGAATCCTTCGTCCAGTCAAGGGGACTGTGATCAGTCAGAGAGTGAGGCTACATTCGGGGAAAGGCATCATCTGACCTTGGCGGTCGACCAGTGTCAATCAGACTCTTGGTGCAATCAAGATCTGGGAATTTGTTTCGTTGCAGTTGAAAGATTGGGCCACACTCAGTCCTAAAGGTCAAGTTCAACAGTCTGAGCATTACAGCTGAGTCTGTTGAAAAGCAATAGAGACATCAACCAAGGACCGATGGGGTGCCCTCTCAAGTCATTCTGTCAAGGGGGCTTATCAAGAGATAGTTCACGTTGTATGAGGAAGGTGGAAAGCTCAAGTGAGGGAATTGGAGCCCTTATACTGGGACACAGTGGGATAATGACTACGAAGGGGAGCAACTCCAAATATAATGGGTCGGATTTGATATTGCTTGGGGAGGTATCGATTATGTGGAACGGAGTGAGGGTAACTGGTGGAGGGGGCAGGAAAAACCCCTGCCAGTGCCATCTCTGAGAGATTTGCTGCTTCTTCCTCCAAAGGTGGAGGAGGAGCTGCTGGGCTGCAGGGCTGCATAAGACAGGACATTAGTTACTTTATAGGAGTAGAAGCTTGACTGTGTTAAGAATACATTCACAGTGGTAGTAATGGTACAGCAGCACAGTACAGATCAGCATTTGGTTGCCTCAATATAGAAGTCTTGGTGTTTTCACATGCGCAGTCACAGACCTCTTCTGCCATTTCAAGGATCTTCTCATGAAGAATAAGTTCACATATGTCGACTGCTCCATCAACCATCTTTACCCTCTGAATTTGTACTTAACATTGTAATTAATCAAGTGAATCAACTTATAAGAAAAAGGAAGGTTTATATTTTTCAGACTTCCTCCTTCTCGAAGATAAATTTTTCGTTCAGGGCATTTGATTTCCAATGCTGGGCATTTGTTGCCCATTCCTCATTGCCCTTATACTGAATAGCTTTTTAGACCATTTTGCAGGACAATTAAGAGTCAACCATATTGCTCTGGGTTTGGAGTTACATGTGGCCAGACCAGGTAAACATGGCAGCTTTCCTTCTCTAAAGGAAGTGAACAGATGAATTTTTATGATGATTGATGGTACTGTCATGGTCACCATTGTCAAAATACCATTAAATTCCACAATTATAAAAATTAAATTCCACCAACTGTTGTGGTGAAGTTTGAACTCCTATCTCTGAGAGCTTTAGCCTGGGTCTTTGGATTACTGCTAGTCCATGTTTTACCACTATACCACTGTCTTCTCATATCACAACATTCAAAATTGGAGCAAGAGGTTTGATTTGAAAGAGACACAATAAATTATTGAGTTTTTTTTAAAATTAAAAGATGATTAAAAAATGCAGGTATTAAAAGTAGCAGGTAAAAGCACAGCTGTAAAAAAAAAAATTAAATATAGTTTTTAGGGAAATAGTTGAACAGTACAATAACTATTCCTTAAAATCCAAATTTTAAACACACTTACTAGGTTTCACGTCGAATCAATCTAACATTTTTACATGCAGACTGTGAGCAACGGTGATCACTTTCTACACAATTGAATTTTGAATATAAATTTGTTTGTTATATACCAATAAACAACTTGAAAAATTTATATATATCAAATGTGTTTAAACTGGCAGAGGGAGTCAAGAATATGTTTCCAGTAGATGGAACTGAGTCACATTCTGCCTGAGGCATGGTGAAAAAGCTGACTTTGACCACTCTGAACAATTTTGAAAGCCTTTGCAGTCAGAAAGCCAGGTAACACAGAAGATTAGAGAAAACATTTAATTCTGCCAGCAGCATATTGTATTTTGGATATTACCAAGACTCACTAATGAACACACATCTGTAAATCTTTATTGCCTTTAAAAATAAAACATCTGCTACAGTGGGCATTCAAGTATATTTTATGCTTCACCACAGAATAAACTGTATTAATTTAAACTGAATTTCACTTTTACAATTGATTATATGAAAGTTGCAAGATCATGAGAACTTTATTTGCAAGCCCCTCATTTTGCACTGGATGCTGGTGATCTGTAATTACCTCGGATCTGGTACACTGTCAGTTATAATAATGAGACCCTAATATTGGACGTATACTGTTCAGTAGTAGTGAGTCTGAGAGGTATGTGAGACAGGGAAATTCTAGAATTATAGAATATTTATTTGGGATTTAAAAATGGACTTGGCAACAGATTGATTGGAGATAGTGGGAACTGCCGATGCTGGAGAATCTGAAATAACAAGGTGTAGAGGTGGATGAATACAGCAGGCCAAGCAGCATCAGAGGAGCAGGAAAGCTGACATTTTGAGTCTGGACCCTTCTTCAGATTAAGATTGGATCTTGTTTATTATCACAGTATCAGCAGTGTGTACTATCTACAAGATGTACTGAAGAAATTCACCAAGCTCCTTAGATAGCACGTTCCAAACCCACAACCATTATCATCCAGAAGGACAAGGGCAGCAGACACATGGAATTACCACCTACTACAGGTTCCCCTCCAAATGACTCACCATCCTGACTTGGAAATATTTTGCCTTTCCTTACCTTCGGTGGGGCAAAACCTTGGAACTCTCTCCCTAATACCCACACCAAATGGATGCAGTGGTTCAAGACAGCTCACCACTATCTTCTCAAAAGCAATTAGGGATAGGCAATAATGCAGGCCTGGTCATTGATACCCACATTCCGTAATAGAAAAAAAAAGTTGGCTATAAGTTTCTTCATGTTTCAAACTTCTTTGGGATTGACAGCAGCATTTTCTTGTTTCCAAGCAGTACTTTGCCTCTGCTGTGACTTTGCTGTGATCTCCACTTTTGCTGCTGCTTTCAACTGAGGCTGTATTTTCTTGAGGTGTTAAACATCTCACGTACTCGTAGACTTTTACCACCCTCCACTCACCCGTGCAGTTATTTCATTCCCCTGCTACTGCTTCCACTTTCAAACATACCTAGTGAACCTCTGTTCTCGGCAGTCACATCTCTGTGGACTTCCCTCTCACCAATGATCCCAAAACCTGGGACCTCTATCCAAGTGCTGCCATAGCCCTCCTGTCAGGCCCATCTAAATGTCATTCCCAGGGATATGACCACATGACTGTTTCTCCCAACATTCCCACACTCCACGTTCCACCTTCCATCTTCCTCCCATCATGCATTCGCAATGCTGCAGGACTCTTAGCTGCTGCTTTCATGCCCCAGAATGCTCATCATGGTGAAATCTTCTGTCTCCTGACAGCAATTTCCTCCTTTTAGAGAGTGCAGGCCACCTGCAGAGATGCACCATTGTAAACCTAGCTGAGAATACTTGATGGTAAAGTTACAACATTTTGATTTGATTTCCAAGCAAATATTCCAAACTGTGAAGTAAACAACAAGTAATGAGAAAGTTACAGAAAATTCTTTCACTGCATATTTCTTACTTTTCAACCTAATTATAATAACATGTCTATTGAAAAGCAGTTGACACTCAAATGGGAAGGAATACAAAAATGAGTTGACAGGGAGATGTACTTCCCTTTTCAAAGATGAAAACCATTTGTTTGAGTTACCATCATCATTTGTATTTCTTTGCATTTGTGTTGGATTTCCCATTTGATAAGTGGGCACAAAAGTTGCAGCAACTGTACAGTGCCATGGGGTTGGAGGAAACAAACTCAGTTACTTGATAAACATGATGTTGCACAGGAAAAGATCCATCAACATGGAGTCATACCGGGCATTGTTTAAGGTCAATCGTCTCACTCCGAGCACATTAGAATACTGTTCTAGGCCCAACCATCTTCAGCTGCTCCATCAATGACCTTCCTTCTGTCATAAGGTCAGAATTAGTGTTAGCTGATGATTCCTCAACGTGCAGCACCATTCATGAATTCTCAGATAATGCAGGCTTGTCTATGTGGCACAAATGTTACTTGCTACGTAAGTGCCAGGCAAGGACCACCTCTAACAAGAGAGAATCTAATAATCTCCCATGACATTCATTGGCGTTACCATTGCTGAATCTTCCACTATCAACACCCTGGGGCTTAGCATTGTCATGAAACTGAACTGGATTCCATGATTAGTTTAGAAGCTAGGATTCTTCACATAACAATACTATATTGCTTCATTTCAAACTTAATTCCACATTTGGTGACTCTGTGTCAAAAAGAATCTCTTGGCATCTGTCCAAGAGAGATGTTTTGAATAATAATGAGTAGAATTAGATTAAATTATTAATTGACTTTATAAATCTTTTGATTTTAATTGCAATATTTTTGGGGAGGACATTTGCTCATGTCTTGTCTGAGAAGACCTCTTGCTGCCATTATAATGTCTATCACTTCTCTCACTGCCGTCTTGTTGTGGTACTGAAAGCTTTTGTTTTACTATTTTATAGTGCATGCAAGGTGTCTCTTATTCATGTGGCACCTTTTCTTGTATTCATACTAGTGAGACCTATTCTTTGGCAGGCTGATTCTTCTCCTTGTCTTACTATTAACTTCCTTATTACTTTACTCAATTTTCTGTTTATTTCAACTAAGTTCATTGGTTTTAGAAATATATTTTCCTGCACATTCAGCATTTAAAAGTGCTCTAAGTAATATGAATGAAATGCTGCTAAACAAATTCCCTCAATTTATCTTCTTTAGAATTTTCTTTGATCCACATGATTCACTAGTATTCTTGCTGAAACAATGAATCTTGCTGATCACTGGGTCCAAATCTGGGAGGCATGTTATTGGAGAGGATACTGAGAGACAGGACCCACCAACATTTGGATAGTCAAGGTCTGATTAGGAATAGTCAGCATGAATTTGTGCGCAGGAAGTCGTGTCTGACAAATCTTTTAGAGTTTTTCAAAGAGGTAACCAAGAGCATTGATGAGGATAGGGCAGTGGATGTTGTCTATATGGACTTTAGTGAGGCCTTTGACAAGGTCCCGCATGGCAGGCTAGTCATGAAGGTTAGGTCGCATGGGATCCAGGGGGAGCTAGCTAATTGGATTCAAAATTGGCTTAATGGTAGAAAGCAGAGGGTGATGGTTGAAAATAACATAATTTGGAGCTGGAGGAACACAGCAGGCCAGGCAGCATCAGAGGAGTAGAAAAGTTGATGTTTCGGTTCGGGACCCTTCTTCAGAAATGGGGGAGGGGGAAGGGAGCTCCAAAATAAATAGAGAGAGAAGGGGTGGAGCTAGGGAAGGTAGGTGGGATGATGATGATAGGTGAGTGCAGGTAGGCAGTGGTAGGGATTGGTCAGTGAGGTGGGAGGAGCGGATAGTTGGGAGAGAAGATGGACAGGTTGTGTCAGGTCAAGGAGGCGGGGATGAGAGGGAGGATTGGTCATGGGATGAGGCTGGAGAGGGGAAGATTTTGAAACTGGTAAAGTCCACATATAGACCATTGAGTTGTAGGCTACCAAGGTGGAATATGAGGTGCTGCTCCTCCAGTTTGTGGGTGTCGTCATTGTGACACTGGAGGAGGCCCAGGATGGACATGTCGCCCAGGGAGTGGGAGTGGGAGGGGGAGTTAAATGGTTCGCAACCAGAAGTTGTTGTCGTTTGTCACAAACAGAGCACAGGTGCTCTACAAAGCGGTCTCCGAGCCTCTGCTTAGTCTCACCGATGTAGGGAAGGACACATCGTGAGCAGCGGATGCAATAGACCATATTGACAGACGTGCAGGTGAGCCTTTGTCTGATATGAAAGGTTTGTTTGGTGCCTGGGATGGAGGTGAGCGGGGAGGTGTAGGGGGCAGGTATACGCGGTTGCAGGTGTAGGCGGTTGCAGGGTAAGGTGCTGGGGGGTGTTGGGGCTAGTGTGGAGTGTGGAACGGACGAGGGAGTCGTGGAGAGAGCGGTCCCTACAAAAGGCAGATAGCGGTGGGAGGGAAATATATCTTTGGTGTGGGGTCGGATTGCAGGTGGCGGAGAATGATACGTTGAATATGGAGGTTAGTTAGGTGATATGTGAGGGGGATTCTGTCTTTGTTTTTGTTGCAAGGAAGGGATGTGAGGGCAGAGGTGTGGGAAAAGCAAGAGGTGTGGTCAAGAAGAGGGAGTTGCGGTCCTTGAAATAAGATGACATCTGGGATGTTCAGGAGTGGAATGCCCCATCTCAGGAGCAGACGCGGTGGAGGTGGAGGAATTGAGTGTGGGTGATCGCATTCTTGCAGGAAGGTGGGTGAGAGGAGGTGTAGTCTAGTCTGCCTATTGTAGGAACCACTGTCTCTGCAACTCCCTCGTCCACTCCCCACTAGCCCGACCATTCCCAGCACCTTTTCCTGCAATCACAGGAAGTGCTGCATCTGCCCCCTCACCTCCAGTCCAGGCACCAAACACATCTTTCACATCAGAGATTCACCTGCGCATCCGTCAATATGGTCTGTTGCAGCCGCTGCTGCTGATGTGGCCTCCTCTACATCGCTGAGACCAAGCGGAGGCTCAGAGACCGCTTTGTGGAGCACCTGCACTCTGTTCGCGACAAACGACAACACCTTCCGATTGCCAACCATTTCAACTCCTCCTCCCACTCCCTGGACGACATGTCCATCCTGGGCCTCCTCCAGTGCCACAATGACGCTACCCACAAACTGTGGAGGCACCTCATATTCCGCCTCAGGAGCCTACAACCCACTGGTCTAAATGAGGACTTGACCAGTTTCAAAATCTCCCCATCCCCCGCCTCATCCCATGACCAATCCTCCCTCTCATCCCCGCCTCCTTGACCTGACACAACCTGTCCATCTGCTCTCCCACCTAAACTGGAAAGTGTGCAAAGAAGATTTATGGGACGTTGCCAAGTCAAGTAGGCCTGAGTTATGGGGAGAGGTTGGCCAGGATGGGACTTTATACCTTGGAACGTTGGAGAATGAGGGGTGACCTTATTGAGGTGTATAAAATCATGAAGGGCATAGATAGAATGAATGCGTATAATCTTTTTCCCAGGGATGGGAAATTGAAAACTAAAGGACATAGGTTTAAGGTGAGAGAGGATGGACTTAAGAAGGACTTGAGGGGCAACTTCTTCGTGCAGAGAGTGGTGCATATATGGAATGGGCTACCAGAGAAAGTGGTTGAGGTAGGTACAGTAGCAACATTTAAAAACATTTGGATAGGTACATGGATGGGAAGGGTTTAGAGGGAACTGGATCAAATATGGGCAATTGGAACTAGCTGAGTGGTCACCATGGTCAGTATGGACCAGTTTGGGCTGAAGGGCCTGTTTCCATGCTGTATTACTCTATGACTATGTGTTTTTCATGCACTCATTTCTTCTTTTCATGATATAAGCTGAAATATTTACCCCATAATAATTTTTGTTACTTCAAAGTATTCAATTTTAGAAGATATGCACACTTCTTTGATTTTAATACTAAACTTCGACCATTCCACAAAACTCTTGTACTGTTGTATTTTAATAGTGAATAGGGCTGCTGAAATAGTTTCTAAATCTGAAAAGTGTAAATGCTACTTTGAGAGGAGGGTTTAATGGGATAAGCAGAAAAATATAATATTATTGGCATAATTTGCAGATAGCATAAACTTGGAAGAGAAGCAATGTTGAGAAAAATAGCTATAGTTTGCAGGAATCAGAGCAAGCTGGTGCAACAGGCAGGCATGTGGCAGATATAATTTAATGCAGAAAATTGTGAGATAATACATCATGATAGCAAGGATGAAGAGAAATGATGCATGTTAAATGGGATACATTTAAAGAAGGCTCAAGGAGATGTGTATTATTTGTGCACACATTTTTGAAGACAGGACAGCCTCAAACAATAGTTATTAAAGTATTTAAGATTTTGGTCTGATAGCTGCCTACAGTGCTATAATCCATTCTGAAATGTACATATAAGAACATGAAAGTTTTCAAGAGGCTGCTGAAAAGACTTTTTGGAATAGTTCTAAGGATGAAGGAACATAGTTACACAAATAATCTCAAGTTGTTTTCCTTAGATCACCAAAACCTAGAAGTTTTTATAGATATGTTTTAATCTTGAAAAACGATTAGATAGAATAATACACAACAAATCATTAGGATCTGAAATCACTGACAACTAGGGGGGTGGACAGAAGTTTAGCAGTGACTTTCAAAGGGAATTTGGATAAATATTTGAAGGAACAGAATTTTTGGGACTATGAAGAAAGAATGGGACTAACTAGATTGCCTTTCGAAAGATCCAGCATGATGTTGTGGACCAGACCAAAGCCCTTCAAAATAAATCAAGGAGATAGCTTAGACCCAAACTTTTATCTTATTTCAAGGCAAATATAAGGTGCTATGTTCCAGATGTGATTTAATTGATCAAACTACTAGACTTCAAGCAAAACACATTTTATTCTTAAACCACAGTTAAAATACAAACAAAAAAGAAAAATTGGCATAACTTTAATGCTATCAAAATACTTAATAAAATCATGTGTATTTTGACTACTACTCATCAACTGTTTTAATATAGCAGCATCCCATAAACATACCCTTGGCAAAGGCAAAATCAGATGTCCCTCACTTGATATCCAAGCAAAGAAACACCGAGAAAACGAATGTAGCAGCAGGGAGAGAACTCCAGCATTTTACAGTGACAAAGAGAGAGCTGTATCGAGCAGCTTCAACTTCAGAACCACCAACTTTAACAAGTGAAAGCAAAATTAAAAGCCTGAGTCTGTGTGAGCTTGACTCCACCCACTCCTTTTTTTTTTCGTCTATTTTAAAAAGAACCCAAAGTTATTTACTGTCTTTCCATGGAGCAAACACCTCTGCACCAGGTTTACAACACTCTTATTCAAGAGAAACAGGACAGAACAAATCCCCCTTAAAGGCACATATCATCACAGTGGAATTAATTGGCCAAATAGACTTTTAGAGTCACAAAATATGACTAAGTTTCTTGGCTTGTGCCAGACAGCTTTGTAGGCTAAGATCATTTTTTAAAATTTGTTATATGTGCTGCCCACAATGTTCCAATTGTTTGAGTTAACAGAGCCAACTCTAAGATGGCTGGCAAAGTTGGCCACTGTTGTCTGCGCATGTGCAAATGGCAACAGTAACACTATTGTGTTGCAACACAGCCTTCAGGCTCCACATCACCCCTGACTGTCATCTGATGCTGATCATCCATCCTCAATGCACACAACATACACACACAAAACTTACTCAATACACACATAAACACACACACTGCACAGCTTGATCATGCTCTTTCTGATCATGCCAGACACTACACCAACCTATTGGTGATGCTGGCAATAAACAAAGTCTTAAACTAAAATCCAAAATCATGCTGTATATGTTCAGACTTTAAAAGATCACAAATTCTGAAAATGATCACAAATATGATTCACATTGAAAAATACAGAGTATAATTGTATTTAAAGTCCTAGAGAAATAACTGGTTCATTTTTGTATCCTGCTGTTAATTTGAATACAGGCATTTTTTATATTGACTCCTGTTTTACAGTGGTTGGAATGTATAGTCAAGCAAATAATTAGGGTGGGAGAAAACTACCTCTATCATTGATATTAATCTGTTCGAGCTTCCATGACTCTCTGCATTTTCAAGCCTGTCTTAGTGCTTGTCCTGTTCTGTTTCCTTTTCTTCTCTCCAAGGGCACCTTAAGCTCTGCATTTCAAAACCATAAAATAAATCAAATGTTCAAAGTGCCAATAATTTTAGTTTTGAAGTATATTTTGTTTCACTCCTATGTCTCAGATTTGCCTCAATTACAGTGACTGTAGGAAGCTGTTTTAATTTAGTAGCAGTAATCCCCCACCACAAAAGTGTCAAATCAATACAAGTTAAGGAGATTAATTATTTAGACCTCACCAGCTTTTAATTAGTTAGCTATTTCTGAGGAATGGATTTGGTTACAATATTGATGTGCAACAATATGGTTACCTCATTGTTAAAAATCCTATTATAGAAAGGGTGGTCTGGTTTAGAGAAATCTGAACATACAGGTTTTTATTATGGGTTCTGTATGCAGCTGTAAGAAATATTGTATATGTTCCTCTTAAGGGATTCTTAAGATATCCGGTGTTCAACTTCAAGCTTTGTAATGTAACTCAGTTAATGGAGATCCAGATACTTGCTTCCTTGATGTTAGAAGATTGAATTAGGTTTCCAAGTTTAAGAAAAGCCTTATGCTAGCAAAGAATATTTTTGCTTGTACAAAATTACAATTTCAAAGTTGTAGTTTTCCATTCAAAAAATGAAGACTCCAACACTGAGTTAGGTTAGTGACCACAATTATGTTTTTTTTTGGAGACGTACTGTTGGAAAAATTAATTGCAATAAAATGGATAGCAACTGTCTCAGCTTTTATTTTCTTAATTTTGTTTTGTTAAAAATATAAAATAAGATACAAACATCAACTAAATAGTGCAGTTATTATGATCATTGACCCCTGAGCTGCTTTTGTGTTATCCTGGTGTTGTTGTGTTCCAACATATCTCTATCTCATTCTCAATCAACATTCACCTGTCATCCTGGTGCTGTCTGTTCGGCAGTATCTTAAATTGAAAAGTCTCATCTTTATGTTAAAATCCCACCACATCTTTGCCTCATTTTTATCTTGTTAACCTCTTCCCACCTTGCTCTGAATTTCTGTCTTCCACCAACTGTGGCTTGTTGCTAATCTATTTCTTTTACCACTCCTTTAGAAGCTAGGCCTCCTGCTGGTTAGGTACTATACTCTGGATTTCTGGCCCTATGCCTCTTCATGATTTTACTTCTGTTCCTTTAATATGATCCTTCCCCATCTGTTTATCAAATTCCATCTGATAATACTCCTGTGAAGCATCTTGAGATTTTCTACATTTAGATTTGGGGAATCTAGTCAGACAAGTATGTACAATAAAGCTTGGAAGAGGTAGCAGCCATTCATTAATCCATTGAAACAGCTACACCCATTGGAAAAATATTATTTCATTTCTAAAACCTAGTTCTCAATTGTTCAATGTTTATTTACACGACATGTGAAGTGCTTGCAGTTTCTGCTATGGGGGTACTTTGACAGTCTGTTTGATGGCTTTTACTACAGGCTTAGAAAAGTGTCAGATTTTTTCATAAAAGTTATCAATAACTTCTTAAAAGTCTTTTCATATATGATGTTATTACTGTAAGATGAATTGGTTCCATACAGTGTATGCTGGGTGAATGGGCAAGGAATGCCTTTGGATGGCCTAGGAAGTAAGAGAAGCTACAGAGTTTGGTGGTATGACATAAGTTGACATGGAAAGGGCATGGAGATTGTGCAGGGCGAGTGGTAGAGGGGTGTTTTCTGTTTTATTGATTCTGTTGCAAGTGGGATGAAATCCAAGAGCATCAGGATGGGCCCTTTGAACAGCCACCATTGCACCCAGCAGCTTCTATGGCTGTCTCCAAACTATTTCTGGCAGCAGTGGGCATGACCCCTGTTCGCACTGCCACCCTAAAATAGAAGTCCTATCTTTTGAGGCACTTCTTCACAGAAAAGGCAGGTCAAACTGGGAAATTTCCCAACTTTTGTTACCTGACTTTAGGATGAAAATCCAGCCCAATGGCCTTGCCATATTAAAATAAAAAGACTTGGTTAGGGAATGGCACAGAGTCCACTCTGGCAAATATAAAGCAGTTTAGGAGTGGAATTGTCTCCTGAGCAATGAATGCACATAAATAAAGAAGGTATTGCAGAGGATTAGATTCCATGAGTTGTACTAGATTCACAAAGTTTTCCTAATAAGTAGCTGAACCATTGAAATCAGGAAGATATGTTTAATACTTTTCTTATGGTGTTTGATCTTATTTGAGATCCTATAAAATCTCTCAAGATCTGATAGTTCCAATGCTGACAACCATCCAAGGATTTCACCTAGGTGTGTCTGTGCAAATATGTTTCTGGGAACATTGAGTGAAGAGAGAATGAGGGCAGCTGTGGTGTGTTTTGCATTCTAATGGTGAACAATACACTTTAACTTCTTCCCCTCCCCTGCCTATCCAATCTTAGGTGCACCTTTCACGCCTCCATATGATAGGCATTCCCTCCCAGTTCATGAATCAAGTATAATTATTAAAATAAAATTAGATTTGTTTCTAACCTTTTTGTGCAGTTCATTAGGCTGTGCAAAATAGTACATTACTCTATTGTTATACCTCCTCGGTGTGAAATTTCCAATGTAATGCTTGAAAATGAGCAGATGTACTATAGTTACTCCTGGCTTTGTGGTCTGTTTTGAAGTGTGGAACGGTGGAGCAAGTCAATATTTTTGCACTTGTTTGTTTTGATAAACATTGCCAATCAAAATCAGAACAGATAAAACTTAGGTTTTACTATCCTCATCTCATGTTAATTGTCTAAATACAGAGTATAAATGCTAATGAATTATAAAACGAAATTTATGGTTATCTGCTGTAGCATATCTATTGTCTATCCTTGTGTCACCATTCATCAATTGGATTTCATTCGTTCATGCTTGTCCTTTTATTATTCTAGAAGAATTCTGAAAAAAATCTTTGGTCACTAGTTTAAGATTGGAGCATACAGTGAAATCTTGCATTTCAACATTTCAGAGACATCAAAGAATATGATCCATTACCTTCCACTTCTCCGTATTGAAATGCTGATACTTCAACTTCCACGTGTGATTTCCCACATTGTGATCTGGAATTTGCGCGACTTTGGTTCTCTAATGTTTGCCCACCGAGTAAAATTTTAAGCAAGTTAGGTTGTGTGTAAATTGAGTCTCAACTGTATTTAAAAATGCTTTAAAGATAGTGCTGTGGAAGCCATCTCATTCTCAAAATTGGCCACGCTGTGGGCAAAATAAGCTCTATGGCTTTCTGTTGATTTCACCTGTTGTGGCCATTCAAAGGGATTCTTCAGATTCTACAGTATCTCAGACACACCAGCACTAGTAGACACAGTTTAAAAGTTGTAAATTCCCAGAGATATTTAAAATACTAAGAAACTGACTAGTGTATATTGGTAAAACTGGTTAATAGTTCATGATAATTTTTAAAAACAATTTTAAATTATTTAAAAACAAGTCACGAGTGGATGGACTAGATATTTATTAAAAATGGTTATTTTTAGATAAAACTATTTTCACATGCATTTATTAACTTGTACCAGGTTTACACTCTTGAATACACCAACGAATATTTTTTATTCAAAATTAATATATAAATGCATTCAATTATATTGCCTGGTCGATATAATTCATAAAAGATTTTATGTTTGTAATTATCCTTGAATGGAAATTTGCTCTGCAACTGTGCTTAAATAAAGCTAAAGTTTCAAGCACAATTTTTATCTTGATTCTTGATTGCATCCACTGTGGAATCTCTAGCCCTAATGTTTTAAGTGACAGTCTTATGTAAATGTGTAAAGGAGCTCAGTGTAGGAAAGCACAGCAGCAATAACCTTCAAAATCAGGCCATTTGATTGCTGTCAACTTTTACATGGTTCTTAACAGCCCAGTTAAAAATCTGGCCCCTGGGCTAGAAAGAGTTAATTTGATTCCCTATTCAAATTAATACCACTTGTCTCTCATGACATTACAAGGAACCTGTACTTATTACAGGAACCTACAGTTCTGACAAGTCCTTGCCACAGGAAACACATTTTAAAAATCATTGTCCTTCTGGTAACATAATTTTCTGGTAAAACTGCCTGTAGCGTTCCTAATTGGAAGCTATGATTTACATCAGAACAATCTAGTTCACAAAGACCAATTTTAGGATATGGCAGCTTGTCTGTTTAAGATACAAAAATTCTTTACAACCATTCATTTTTTTGAAAAATTGTAAGCCAAGGATTGTTTGTTGTGTAATTTGCAAACCTGCCTTCAGTTTGTATTCTCACAGTATGTCTAAATTCTAATGCATTGTAGGTATTTTTAATTAAGCTGTTCAGGGATAATATGACACACCTCTGGAACAAATGGGACTCGAACCCAGGTCTTATGGCCAAGAGGTAGGGACACTGCCACTGCACCATAAGAACCCTCCCACATACAGTTACTTTTACTCAAACTGTTGAGATATGTTATAACACAAGTCAGGGCAGACCGGATTTGAATACAGACCTTTTCATCCAGAAGTAGGGATGTTGCTACTGCTCCAGTAGTCTGCTTCTAATGTAATTATCATTGCCAATAATATTCTTTACTGTATTTCTTTAAGACCAGTTTTTCACCTGTAAAAGACTTCTTTACAGCAGTTGTTTGATGACAAAGGTAAAGGCTTTCTGTACCATGTACAATCTATTTATAATTGTAAAGTGTATCACTATTCTGGTTACAGTGGTTCATTAAATTATTTTTCCATTAAAGTTCTTTCTAAGTGCACAATTGACTTTAGAAAAAATATTGTCAGCAGCACTTGATTCAACTTGCGCTTTACTGTAAAATTAAATTTGAAGAGAGGAAGGCCAAAGTGAAGCAAACTGCAGTCAAGTGCAATGACTCCACTCATGCATGTGCAGGAAAATGTCTTTCTTTGTGCTCGGCAACATTGGCTGTACTTAGCATCTATTAAAAACTGCACATTTTACTGCATCTTTTAAACCAATCATTATCCTGTCACACCAAACAATTATCTCTTAACCCTCATACTCCTTTTCCTCATTGAAACATTGCTGGTGATTATTTGACACAGAAATTAAACCCCAGAATAGAGAATGAAATGAAAATATTTTACTTACATATTGCTTATAATCAAACTTATTTACAAAAATTAGTATGGTTATTTTAGTTCTTCATTTTGATTTTTCTGCTTCTTTCTCCCACTCCAAGTTTTGTAAAGTACGCTGTTCCTAGAAAGGAGGGTACATTGATATTCCTGCCCTTAGTTTTGAAGTAGATTTTTAGCCAGCTGCTAGAAAGCAGGTGAGAGTTCCTCACATCCCGTTCCAATTCTGACATGCCTTTCTTTGGGTGATGTACTTTCCAGAGATTGGCCAGCCAAGATTAGAAACTTCTAAATAGTGCAATCTTTCAAGTAAAAGAACATTACAATATAGGGTTAGGTCCCTGATCCAAAATAAACCAATATTCTAAAACCTACTTTTAAAGACTTCCAATTCAAATGCTGTTAATTCGTTTTTGATTGTTAAATATATTCCTTTTTTATGAGTAGTTACGCCAGCTATTTTGATTATACAATTATTGTAGATAAAATCTGGAGGTAAAATCTGTTGCCAGATATGGTAGTCTAGTAATTTGTGAATTCAAGCCTCAATTCCGTGCTGAGAAATTGAATTTTAAATAATCACGATTTGTAAACCTTAATCAATGAAAAATGCAATAAAAGCTGTCAGATTGTCATAAAAACCCAACTGGTTCATTAATGCCCTTCCAAGGGAAGGGTATCATCCCAACACATCGAAATATAGATGAATGCTATGTCTTCCATAAACGCAGAGCCCTTCACATTGGTTAGCTAAATTAGCTCTGCTTTGCAGTATTATGGAATTTCATAAGAACTGGCCATTTAGTTGGAAACTGGTTATCAGTGCATTGCTTTTTTTGCCTAATGTAGTGTACTGTCAAAAATATTAAATAAAGAGAATACGAAGAAGAACTGACGGTTGGCAAAAATAGAAACAGTAGAAAATGTTATAAAAATAAAATGTGCAAGGTCAGCTAAAAGTAGGATGGGGCTGGCTAGGTATAAACAGAGAAAACTACGTTATGGAGGGTAGAGGTGTGGTGGAAATACTAATTGAGTATTTTTCACAGCAAATTGTTGCAGTGAGACTGAAAGAGCACAAGATTAGTTAGATAGAACAGGATTACTATAGATAAGAAAGTAGTGCTGAAAAACTGGTAGACCTCACAATGAGAAAAGCATGAACCCATGATACTTCCAGATAAAGGAATTCAGAGTGGATCTCTGACTACTATATCATCCCTGGATATGGATCCTTTGCCAGCAGAATGCAGGGTTTCTAATGTAACTTAGCCTTTTCAAAAAGGAGAAAGGAATAAAACAGGTTACCACATGCCCCATTATCTAACAGTTTTTGCTGATAAGCCTCTGGAGCACATGTAAATTGATAAAATTAATACTTATACAAAGTACAGCCAACAAGAATTAGGAAAAGCTAATCGTGTCTGATAAACTCAGTCGAGCGACCTGAAGAAATGGTGAAGTATAATAATTTTGTTTTCTTATTCCTGTATAGAATGTGAGTGTCACTAGCAAGGGCAGCCTTAATTGTAAGTTGTTTATAAACTAAATTGCACACTGCAAAAGGAATTGAAGATTAATACCTACAATATAGAGAAGAGATTAAAACATAACCATTGAGACATAGAATTCATGACCCGAAAACATGAGGAAGCTGAATTTATCATACCTTTTAATAAGTATAGCATAGGGATGGGAGTAGACTATTCAGCCCCTTAAGCCTGTTTCCCCGCTCCCCATTCTGTTTAATCATGTTAATCTAACCTAAACTCCATTTACCACCTTGATATCTTCAGGGAGTAAAAACTTCTCAATTGCAGCAGTAAACATTTGAATCTATCCAACAACAGCAGCAACTTGGCACATTAAAATCCATATTTTCATCATCCTTTGTGAGAAAACAAATTTTGCGTTTCAAATACCCAGCTTCAATCCTTTACAATTTGCCTACCAACTTAACAGGTCCACAGCGGATGCCGTTTCCATAGGCCTGCAACATCTGGACAACAAGGACATCTACATCAGACTCCTGCTCATCAACTACAGCTCCCCCTTTAACACCATTAACCCCTTCAGACTGATCTCAAAATCCGAGACCGATGTCCAGGCTCCACCCTCTGCAATTGGATCCTCAGCTTCCTGACCCACAGACCACGATCAGTGAAGATAGACAACTGTGCCCTATCCACGATAACACTCAACACTGGACCCTCCCAAGAATGCATTCTCAGCTCCCTACTGTACTCCCAATGATGATGTTGCCAAATTCTGAACAAATGCCATCTAACAAGTTTGTTGACAACACCACCGTGTAGGACAGATATCAAACAACAGTCAGTCAGAATACAGAAAGGAGATAGAGGGTTTGGTGACGTGGTGCAATCATGAAAGAAGGGGGGAGAACGCGCCCCCATCTACAGCAACAGTGCTGAAGTTGAGAGGGTGGACAGCATCAAGTTCCTAGAAGTGACAAAAACTGACAACTTGTCCTGGACTTCTCACATGGATGCAGTGGTCAAGAAGGTGCAACAACACCTCTTCTTCCTAAGGCAGCTCAGGAAATTTGGCATGTCCATAACGTCCCACACCAATTTCTACAGATGCATCATTGAAAGTGTACTGTCCGGATGCATAATGGCCTGGTATGGCAACTCCTCTGCCCAGGACCATACAACACTACAGAAGGTTGTTGTGCAAAGCCCAGACCATCACGGAAGCCAACCTTCCACCCATGGACTCCATTTACACAGCACATTGCTGTGGAAAGGGTGCCAACATCATCAAAGACCCATTGCATCCCAGCAATGCTCTCCTACAACCTCTTTTGGTCAAGCAGAAGATGCAGAAGCTTGAACACGCACACAAACCGGTTCAAGAACAGCTTCTTCCATGCCATTTTTAGACTGCTGAATGGACTCTCTAACTTCAAATAGTGTTGATGTTGCTAATGTAGATCTTGCCTAGCGTATGCCCTGTGCAATGGAATTTGTATGGTTCTGTCTAGTTTTTTTGTTCTTCCACACCCTATGGATCTGTATGTCCTTGCTTACTATGATCTGCCTGTACTACTTATAAACAAAGCTTTTCACTGTACTTAAGTACACATAACAATAAATCAATCAAAACTAACAGAATCTTACCAGTTCTTGCAGCATCTGGTTTGATAATAACCATTTCATCATCAAGAAGGTACAAGGTCTATTCAGTGGTAGGAGAGTTCCATTCACGGTTGTCAGCTTCTTATAGAGGATGCACCCGAAAGGAACATTATGATGTTATCCTTTTGTTACTAGGGACAAACACTGAGGTAAATATATTAGACACACACACTCAATAATTTCTAATGTCTTACATTCGTCTATACTTTTTTTCAGCCTTGTCCAGTGAGTAAACCTTGGATGGTGCAGAAAAAGGTAACAGTAAGAGAAATGTAGTTAAAATAGAGCAAAGTCAAAGTTAGTGAGCTATATTGACCACTGAATACTACTAGTGATTTGGAATACCCATAAACTTCGGTAAAGTCGACCTGGGGAACAATAAAGGTCTAATTTCAGAGTCATTGTTTGAAGTTCTTTGGATGAATAAGTTGTGTAGCATGCAACAGATAGTGATGAATTTGAAGACCCTAGTGGATCTGTGCTTTATTATGTTCGCACATGTAAAGCACAATTCAGAATGTTTTTTACATGCATTCGATGATAATGATGGCTACTCGAGCAGACTGCTTTAGCCAGCTGCAAAATCCATTTCTAATTGTGATACTTTAATGGAAAAGGCATAGTTAATTAGTTAAATGCCTAATATGATGCTGCAGGATATTAAATAACGAGTCTAGATGATGTCCTAACAACAAAAGCAAGAATTGAGCATTATGTAAAATCCCACCTAAGTGCCGAAGTGCAATATTGCCTCCAAATTCACTTGCTTTTTTTTGTATTTTCTTTAGTCTATATTTTCTGCAAAATAAAGAGCATTTATATAGTCAAAGCAAAGTTTTGCAGATGCCGTATGATTTATGTTGCAGTCATGATAGCATGAAATGTCGCCCAGCAAACTTGACTTGATTACTTCCCGGATTCTTCACTGTCAGTGTGACTGTATATCAACTGTGTATGTATATACAATTTTGAAATAGTAATTTTCTGTTTAGGTTCAGGTGAAAGTTACAAGTTAGTCATTGTGATGTCATCTGAATCTTTCAATACCATGGCTGCATCAGCCACTTTTGGATCTGGTCTCCCTTATTTATTTAATTGTTTGCTACTGAGGAGTGTTGTGACTTGCATCTATTTTAAAGGAGATTCCAAAGAGGGTGTAAACTAGATCTCTAGTTACAGTGCAGTAAGAACGACAAATGGAAAGGGATTGTCCATGAATGCTATAGCAATCCTTGAAAATGGTTAGATTGGATAGAACCACTGAACAGGCAATGAACAACAAGTCAAGGTTGAACATAGGTTGAGCTAAAGATGGTTTGTGTGCATCACATTTCATATTACTTATAAGGCTTTGACAGGATCACAGAGAAACTGATTATTTTGTGTCCCAGATTTTACTGGTGAACAAATGGTCCAATTATCAGCGTTTGCCATCATTTTCTTCAATTCTGACAGCATTTTCTGGTGTCTGCGTTTACACAATTAAATGTGAATGTGTTGTTAGTGACAACAAAACCAGAGAGGTGAGAAGATTTCATTTCCACAGAAAATTAAGATGTAGCGCATTGCCTGAAAGGATGATGAAAGTAGATTCAGTTGTAACTTTTAAAAGAAAATTGCTGAATAATTGAACACAAAAATTACTGAGCTCTGAGGAAAGATCAGGAAAGACAGGCTAATTAGATAATTCTTTCAAAGAGGTTGTAGAAGTATAATGGGCCAAATGGCCTCCTTGTACACTCTATCTACTCTATGCTTCTATGAGTCTTCCACAGATTGTAAATTCAGTATCTACCATGTATATACTTTTGCTTCAAATATTACACTTATTTTTTCATGGAGTTGTGGGTGTCATTGGCTAGGTCTGCATTTTTTGCACATCCCTAATTGTCTTTCAGAAGGTGATGGTGAATTGCTGCAGGCCATGACAGTAGGTTCAGCAGCATTAATACATATGAACCTTTTGGTGTCCATTTACTACAATTAGCAATATCCATAGACAAATTATTTTTGTCGTACTACATTGCAAAATAGTCTTTCAACTTTCTGGTTTCTTCCTATTTTATTAACTGCTAAATTAGTTGTAAAAAGAAATCCTTTTATACTTAAGAGAAACAAAATATTTTAATTTATTTGAAATTAAGTAGTAATGGTGATAAGGGTAGTTGCAGTTTTAAGTTCACTTTAGAGCCCATGAGTTATAAGGGTGAAATCAGAGTCCCAACAGTGTACCAGTTGGCCTGTTTCCTTTAAAGTTTATTTGATTTACTGCTTTCACCACTAAAAAACATTGACACCACCATACCAATGGTTCTGTTTATTCACATGGTACAAAGAGTCACTGCAAAATTCAATGGAAATGTATTCTTGAAAGGCGAAGCTTGCAGATAACCTCAATTTCTTAGTAAATAGTGGTTTTCCCAAGTTGTCTCTTTCACTGAGCACTGAATTCTGAAATTGTGAGAATAGCAGGCAGAGAGAGTACCTTTCAGTTCTTGGTTACAAATCCTTTCTCCTTTGTCTCTGCTCTGTTGCCCAGAAGCAGCTGTTGATACAGGTACATCTGTATATTCCTGAACCTACTCATTGTCTTTCTAAATACTCCACAGACAGACTTTCATGTCAGAGAGATGTGAATCAACTGGGATATAGATATGAGTTTTGGTGCCTTTTTTATGATAATATTAATTTCAACTCAGACTAATCCTTATTTACTGAAGGTTTTATGACCTTTGCTCAATCTGGTCAGGTAGTCACAGCAGCCTCTTTAGGTTAGTAATTATCTTTTTTTAAAACAATCTTTTAGCCAACCTGTTCAGGTTACTGACCTCTAGAGCAGATGGGCGAATTGGGGCCTCCTGGCCCAAAAGTAAGGTCACTACCACTGCACCACAAAATCCCTCTTCATCAATGAAATTCTAAGGTATTAAAATCAGATGGTAGAAGTGAATTATCCATTTTTGCTACAGTCATCATGCCATTAATTGGCTATTTAAATGTTTCACCAAGCCCAAGGACAGGTAGGTCACCTGACACCTCCCTCAATCCAAATTTCAGACAGGGAAGGACAACGTAGGCAGCAGGAATGCTAATTGCTGTTTGAAACATGCACTGTCCACTAGCAGAATGCCTAAAATTTAGACCGTTTTTCTTGTTCTCTTAGTCTTTTCAAAAGATGTATATTTACTTTTCAAAGAAATGACTTATTACTAACTTGGAGTTAACCAAACCCTCAGTGTACTAGCTTTATGGCCTGTTATATGCTATCAACATAGACAAAAGCATGAAGTGATGGCCTTCCTTGTAGCATTCCCTGCATTACTCTAAAGACAAATGTGTGTGCATGTTACTGTAACTGCTGGTCTATTTCCACAAATGTATTAGACCTATACGTATCTGTAGCTGCATTTGTGATTCTGCAGTCATTTTGTCATATTTGCAGAATCTTTCCTTAATAGAAAAGATACAGTTCATTTCTGTCTGATATGATATTGCTTGTGGTTACCTTAATGTTGAGCTCCCTACACTTATATCGCAGGTTAGATAAGCTGATTACTTACGATAATAGATAGACATGTATTTACATGCAATAGTAGAATAGACAAGATTTAGTAACATTGATCATTTCAAGAATACATTTACATTGAATTTTGTGATGACTCGATGTACCATGTAAATAAACAAAGCCATTGGTGTGGTGGTGTCAATGTTTTTTAGTGGTGGAAGCAGTAAAATCAAATAAATATATCTGTAAGCATTAATGGCTCCATTTCAGAAATAACTAATTATACTTAGGTGATTTAGAATTTTCTATGGGGAATAATGAGATGCTTTATATATACAACTTTCTGTCTTTCAATGTTCCTTATTCTTGATTTTAGATGCAATTGCAAGTAAGCATCAACTGGAGGTCTAGTACTTTCAATCCAGGAAAAAGGAACAGGGATATGAATTACAGGCTATTTATGCATCTTTTCTAGATACAAACTTCGGAGTACTCACAATGGTACTCCTAGAAACCTAGCAGATTGTTCATAATTGGCCAGGAAATGCTATATGTCACACAAAGAAACCTTAGACCAGAAGGGGAGAGAATGTGAAACGATTTGCAGTATTCCTGTTTTTTGCTCAACTTGTGTCAATCAGTTATCATAACACTTTGATATTGGCTTTCATACAAAGTCAAACTGTTAATAAGAACAATTTCAATTCACAGCAATATTTTCATGTAAAGTTCCATCTGCCCTTAAAAGGAAATTGACTATTCCTGGACCTTGCAAGCCCAAACACATTATATTTTGGCATACACCAATGAAGCAATAGCATTCTAATTTCAGTTGCCAAGGCATTTGTGAGTCGCAGCAGTTCTAGTTTGCTGCAGAAAATTAATTCAGAGTGATGCCAAATTAAGTACATCCAGACTGCTTGGATTGCTACAGTTAAACCAAAATGAACACTTGATTTGGTGTCGCTCCCAATTAAAGACCTCTGTCTGAACACAGCTATTGTAATACAATCTGTCACAGGTCTGATGGTGCTCCTTGGCCATGTTTATACAACTGTTAGGAAAATAAGTTGATTAATATTTTTTGCACACCAGCAATAGGAACATTTGTGCCTAGGATTATACTGTGGTATAACGATGCAAGATTTAATTTGTGTCACATTTCCATTTTAAAGAAAATGTAAGCCAATATAGTTGTTTTAGACAATAAATCATGGTGACTGGATGGGTGCAATTTTAGATCAATGACAGCACAGTTATTGAAGGTATCACCACCAGATCTCTACATTAGCAGCAGTGGATCATATATTTACATAATGTAAAGCAAATTATTGCTTCATGAGCTTGGAACGGTTATGTCACAAACATCAGTCCTCTTCCGACTTCAGTAAGTTTCACTGTTGTAATATTTGATGATACTTTTGTTGCAGTTATTTTCTTTCTTCCTCCCATTCCTGCAACAAAATGACAGTTTTCTCATTACTCACCACTTGCAGCCTTTATATCATATTGCTCAAAAAAAGAGACATGCTGTTGAAACTTTGTGCAGTGTATTCATCAGGACAAATACAGGAATACCAAATTTCAAAGGAAATATTAATTTATGTCTCATGTGAAAAGGGGTTCTTACAAATGTTAGAAAGTGAGGAAGAGTACAATGGGAGATAAAGAGCCAGGGGGCATGTGGGGGTTTGGATGGTGGCTAGGGAGTGGTAATGTGAAGAAGAATGTATATCTTTCTGCTGATAAATTTAGATCAGATTTTGAGTACAAACACCAGTTGAATTTTGAAGTCATCTATTTACCTCGTATGTTTTATTGACCATGGTCAATAATAGTGGCTTACATATGTAGGGCAGATGCTAATTTCGAACACCTATATTGAAGGAATAAGATACACACGGACAAAAGTGGCACATAATCAATTTATTTCCTTGTTCTAAAATAATTGGTCAACCACATTCATGTGGATCTGGGGTCCCATGTAGGCCAGGTCATGTAAATATGACCCTTCCTCACTCAACGTGAAATGTTAACTCTGAGTTCTCTCTGCAGATCCTGTCAGACCTCCTGAGCTTTTTCAGCAATTTTTGTTTTTGTTTCTGATTTACAGCATCTGCAGTTTTCTTCGGTCTTCCTTGGATTACTAGTCCCGTAATATTACCACTGTGTGACCTTTTCCTCAACTGCAAATTATTGTTTCATCAACTTGGAATGATGATGTCGTAAACACTAGTCCTTTTGTGAGATCATAAGACATAAGAGCAGAAGTGAGCCATTCAGCTCATCAGGTCTGCTCTGCCATTCAATGAGATCTTGGTTGATATGATAATCCTCAACTGCACTTTCTTGCCTTTTCCCCATAACCCTTGATTCTCTTACATTAAACGTCTGTCTGTCTCAGCCTGGAATATACTTAATGTCCCAGCCTGTCCAGCTCTCTCTGTGGTGAAGAATTCCACAATTCCCTACCCTGTAAGAGAAGACATTCCTCCTTTATTATTGTCTTAAATATGCAACCCCTTGTTCTGAGATTATGATGTCTGATCCTAGACTGTCCCTCAATGGGAAGCAACCTTTCTGTGTGTACCCTGTCAAGTATTCTAAGAACCTTACATATTTCAATATAGTTGTTTCTCATTCTTCTATATTCCAATGAATACAAGCCCAATAAACTCAACCCGTCCTTATAAGACAGTGCCTCCACACCTGGAATCAGCCTAGTAAATCTTCGTTGGACTGTCTCCAGTGCCAGGGGTATCTTTTCCTTATATTTCACTGTTGACATATTTTTTGCTGCTTTATTTTACAGTTATTTCTTTCTTTTCAGCCCCTAACCTAGTAGCAACAGTATTTATATAGCTGGTCCAGTTGAGTCTCTGCTCAGTTGTAACCCTTCGAATTTTGATAGTGGGAGATTCAGTGATGCTAGTGCCATTGGGTGTCACAGGAATATGATTAGATTCGCTCTTGTCAGATATGGTCATTGCCTGACACTTGTGGAGCATTGATGTTATTTGCCACTTAGCAGTCCAAGGCTAGATGTTGTCTTGCTGCATATGGACAGGGATTACTTAAGTATGTGAGGGGTCATGAATAGTGCTGTGTGAAGTGCAGTCATCAGCAAATATCCCCACTTCAGATTCTGGTGGAGAGAAGGCCATTGATGGACAGCTGAAGAATGTTGGGCCCAGGACACTACCCTGAGGGACTCCCACAGAGATGTCCTGGAGCTGAGATGACTGACCTCCAACAACAACAACTTCCTTTGTGCTTGGTATGACTCTAGCCAGTGGAGATATATTCCCTGGTTCCCATTGACTTCAGATTCTAAGTGCTCCTTGATGCCACAGTCAGTCAAATGTTGCCTTGATGTCAAGGGCAGTCATTCTCTCCTCTGCTCTGGAATTCATCTCTTTTAACCATTTTCAAACCGAGGTTGTAATGAAGTCAGGAGCTGAGGAGTCCCAATGAAACCCAAACTGAGCATTAATGAACAGATTATTGCTGACTACGTGCTGCTGATAGCCCTTTTCATCTTTTTTTCTGATGAGCAAGAGTAGATTGACAGGGCAATAGTTGCCTGAGAATTTTTCCACATCGCTAGGGAGATGCCAGAGTTGTGCCTGTACTAGAATAGCTTGGCTAGAGATGTGGTTTGTTCTTGAGCACATCCTTCTTAAGCACCAGCAGGAGGACAACCAAGATTAATCATACACTTGGTACTTTTGGCTGAAGATTATTGCAAATGCTTCAACTTTGTCTTTTGTACTTAAACGTTCCTCTCCCCCGTCATTGGGAATTGGGATGTTTTTGGAGCCATTGCCTCTTTTTAGTTTAATTGTCCAGCACCATTCATGACTGAATCTGGGAGGACTGCAGGTCTTGGTCTGATTCATTGGTTATGGGATCATTTCTGTTTATTGCATGCTACTTCTCGTGTTTGACATTCAAGTCATCCTGCTGTATCTTTGCCAATTCACACCTCATTTTAGGTATGCCTGGCATTCCCTCCTGCACGCTTCTTTGATGGACGGAAGCTAGTTGATGATGACAGGTCCCCTGCCTTTTTCTACCTGCCCTTGAAGGGAATTGGGTGAAGGATTCCAGTTGATGTAAGTTACAGGAGAGCGAGAGAGGGAAAGCTTAAGAACATGAACAAGAGCAGTCCATAATCCTGTCCAGCAAGTTTGTTCCTCCATTCAATAAGATCATGGCTGCAAATGTACTTCCTGCATGAACTTGAATAGAGAATTCCAAAAAAATCTCAAGCCTATTGATTAAAGACATTTCTCACTTCCTTATCCAACGAGAATGGCCCAGATATTGGCCCCATTTCGAGACCCTGTCTAAATGAATTGAGCAGGAAATTCAAAGGGTAAGAGATAGGAATAGTGAAAAGAATAAGGATTTGTTTGGAAGAGAAATGGGTAATGGAACATTAAGCATCAAAGAAACGCTGAGAAAACGAGTGGATTTATCTTGAAAATTATGGAACACCTCAGGAAGGAACTCAATGAAGACCACGTTTATCCATCCCAAATATAATCTCTAAGTATCGGTGGCTCTCACCAAGCTTCAGCCTGCAGGTAACCATGAAAAAACATGAAGGATTTCTTTCTGGCAGCCCTCTCAGGATTAAACTCTGATTATTGAATTATGCTTAATAAGTCTGAGTTGTTTTTCTTTTAATTTTATATAGTTCATATTGAAAAATATATCACCTTTCCTTTATGACGATAAAAATATCATAGATAGTAAAGTCTTGAAGGAAACTTTGACGCGTTAAACCTGAACTGGTGCTTGTTACTTAACCAAGCTTTCTACTTAGAATCTATTTTTCTGTATTTCGCCACATCCTATTTTCTGACCTTTTGAATTAAATTCCCATTTTCGCTCCATTTATCTGCACTCCACTCTATGAAGACTTATACTGGAACCTTACTGTTTATTATGAAACATCTTGGAATGTTTTAATGGTATTGTCTATACTCAAGGAGTTTGAATGAACTTTATGTGGAACCCATAGTGTTATCTCCAGAATTTGCATTTAAAACCAGTGCCAATTTGAAGCATTCAGACATTTACTGTCTAATAACTGAGTGAAACAAAGTTGGCCAATCTTGATTTATTTCACAATCAACCAAACAACTTAAGAGAATAAAAGTATTCACAAATTCACCACAATTTGCCACTAACTGTTCCCAATATCAATCACAACAGAAGAGAACAGTAAATATGAAGTCACAGTGGTTAGCAGAGGGTGCTAATTGCATGTTAATTGGGCAAATGTTGCTTAATTAAGCACTTATGAAACAGCTAGGACACTGGGTTAATAGGTAGGAAGAGCCATATGTAAAATTACATTCTATAAATGAACCTATTATCAAGGAAAACATTAAGTCTGAGTCTGTAAGGTTTTGGAGTAGATTTGTAGCTCGGGTTGTGGGTGTTGAGGTTGTTGAAGTTGGTTGGCTCGCCGAGTCTGAGTTTTCGCTCCATCACGAGTAGATAGTTGGGACATCTCTACTGATCTGGGAGAAAGTGCCCTGGAAATTGGGATTTTCATTCCAGGGCAGCACAGTTTTTTTTGAAAGTGGACAGGATGACTCTATAACAAATGCGGGGGCTGTAGGGTGTTGAGATTGGCTAGGCAGAAAGCCTTTCTTGGTGCTCCAGCACTGTGTTGAAACTTCCACAATTCAATGAGATCAAGGCTGACCTATGGCCTAATTCCATATACCTGCATTTGGCCCATATTTTTGCTTAACAAAATTTATCTATCTCAAATTTAAAATTAACAACTGATCCAGTGTCTACTTCCATTTATGGAAGAGAGTTCCATACATAATGTAGATGTAGAATAATTTGAGGAATAATGTAGGAATTCTCTGACATTGTGAGAATCCAGGCTGGACTGTCTAGTTTCATGCCATACCAACTGACTTGGTTTTGAAATGGCTGTTTGTGATTCCTTCATATTGGGTTTAAGGATCAGTGTTGAGAGGATCAGTATGTTAGCCTTGCAAACATATATAAATAAACATGATCCAGCAAAGCTTTAGATTTTTTTAACATACAAGTGGCAATTATGTAGAATTGTAGAGCATAAAGGAGACCTTAGAGGGTTCTTTGCTGCAGAAATAATTCCTTCCATCTGGGCTAGCTGCCTGGGTTCAAATCCCACCTCTTCTGGAGGTGTGTTATAACACATATGAACAGGTTGACCTTTAGTCCATTGTGTTTATACTGGCTTTTTATGAAAGCTGTCAATTTAGATCCATCTTCTGATCTTTTCCCATTAACGCAATGTCTCCCTGTCAAATATTTATCAAATTTCTTTTTAAAAGACCGTGCTTACTAGAGTGTCATAACGTGCTGTGTTGTTTTTCCCTTCATCTCATCTGTGGTTCTTTTACATTAAATCCATGTCTTCTTGTTACCAACTTTCCTGCCAGTTAATCCCCATTTATTCAAAGTGAAAACTTGTAGCCCTCTGCAAGGTTCCCTGTATTTGATCTACAAAGCAAAGTTGTCAGTGGACATATTTGAATATTGATTTTTGTGTAGCATGCAAACCTTCTGATTAAAAGAAACATTAATGTGCACCAGCTCAACCTTGTATCTGCCCAGGTCATCAGAGACATTCCAAATAGTCAACTGATGTGGATTGGCTTCTGCTTTAGTATTTGGAAGCAAACTTCTGACAGTAGTAGTAGCAACACTGTCAGACCGCATTTAGTTAGTGACACAAATCTAATTAACAACTGGCAACGTGTCACTGAGGGGAGGTAGAACAGAAGGACGTGCTTTAGAAATCCCTTTGCTGTCAGCTTGTTTTTTTTTCCTTGCTAAATTCCTACAAGATTCTGCTGCTGTGTCTCAGAGCTCATCAGAAAGGGATAATTAGGATGTCTCAGTGCCTAGACCTTGAACAGAGTCCTGGGATTAGTCTTTAGTTAACGACATCAGTCCCTACAATCTTACTCCTTTTTGGCCTTCAAATGTTACAGACATAATGACAAAAAAATCAGAGAAAGATCAGCACAGGCCAAATTAGCTAAGGAGATAGACTGCACTGGTGATGTTAGACTCTGACCCTTGTTGATCCCTCAGCCTTCACAGGCAATATTATGCAAATTGCTTCCATCTGATGGCACAATTCGAGGCATAATGGTCCAAGGCCTGATTGACAGAGGAGATAAGGTGATGTGTAGGATTCATTTGCAGCTTGCAAGTCGACAAGCAAAGGATTATGAACAGAACCAGAGATGGGAGATAATTGAACTTCATTTAGGTTTATTCGTTTAAATTTAACTCTCTTTTCTGAAAACGTCAATATTCACAAGTCATTACTAAACAGCAGTTCAAGGTTAGCAGCAATGTCATTGGTAAAGAAAGGCTTCTGTAATGAGACAACATTTCTGGGTAAAAATTGGAATCCTTACCTTGTGAAGATTTTGAAAATAAAATACATTGTTTTTAATAACTAGAATATGGCTGCTAGTTAGTGGAAAGGAGGGCTTCATCCTTTAAAAGAAAACGATAATATGTACGTGTACAGCTAAATCAAAATGGAAATGAGTGGTTAGTACAATTAGGCAATATGAATCCATGCAGAGGTTGCATTTGATGTTGAAAGTTCTAACACAGGGATCAGTACTGAGTCCTCTTTTGTTTGTCATTTTATAAAAATGATTTGGATAAGAATATAGGAGACGTGATTAGTAAGTTTACAAATGATGCCAAAATTGATGTTATAGTGCACAGTGAAGAAGCTTATCTAAGATTACAAAGAGATCTTGATCAATTGGGTCAGTGGACTGAGGAGTGGCAGATGGATTTTAATTTGGATAAATATGAGGTATTTCATTTTGGTAATACAGACTAGGACAGGATTTATACAATTAATGGTAGGGTCCTGGGTCGTGTTGTAGAACAAAGAGACCTAAGTATTCAGGTACATAATTCTTTGAAATTTGCATCACAAGTAGTCAGGGTGGTTAAGAAGACGCTTAGTACACTTGCCATTATTGTTCAGACCTTTGAGTCTCGGAGTTGGGGCTTCATGTTGAGGTTGTACAAGATGTTGGTGAGGCCTATTCTGGAATACAGTCAATTCTGATATAACGCGATGGTTCCATTCTTGTGCGAACTCGCATTATAAGAAAATCACGCAATAACCGTAGATAGTCAAATTCCTACTTTGGAAATAAAACCAGTCTGACTCCATGTTGATACACAGCCAGATTGTAAACAAGGCTTCACACCTAAAATGCACTGTCTGACCTGGGAGGTCACCTCTGGTATACTGAGGGAACTAATAAAACCTTTAGTTATCTAAGGGCAGTGACTTGAAAGAAATTCAGGAATTTGCATATTAACCCTTTCTAACTGATTAAAGATTTAACAGCCATCTTAGGTTTGTTCAACACCACATCTTACATCCGCAAAACGATTTCTTATCCTGGGGAGACAAAAATCCAGCCTCTATTCCATTAATGGAAATTTGTCTTTTAAAGGGTTGCAGGTCCATCACAAATTTTTACCAATGGAATATTGAGATGGGAGAGTTGCAGGGCATCTGGCTCTCATATAATTAAGCACATTGTGAACATTAAATACTAATGGTTTTATCAATGACAAATTGTTTACCCTAGAGTTCTCTTGGAATTAATTCATCAGTTTGATATGAATTGTGGAAAATATTTGCCGTTGACATGCATCCATCAGAAACTCCCCAAATGCATTTTTCTTACAACGCTTATAAGTGGAAAGCAACCTATGTGCCATTGGTATGCATTAGATTAGATTGGATTAATTTCTGGAACACAGTCTGAGGTGGTTAATCCTACCAATGCTGCTTCATAATGCCTTTTGGAAACAGAAACTCTAAACAGTATGATAGTAATTATAGACAACAAGGTGCAGGGCTGGATGAACACAGCAGGCCAAGCAGCATCATAGGAGCAGAGAGGATGCTGCTTGGCC
>NC_063341.1:49718927-49724065 GCF_021869965.1 Rhincodon typus | reverse complement strand
GGCCAAGCAGCATCATAGGAGCAGAGAGGATGCTGCTTGGCCTGCTGTGTTCATCCAGCCCTGCACCTTGTTGTCTCGGATTCTCCAGCATCTGCAGTTCCTACTATCTCTGATAGTAATTATAACTTACTTTCTCGCTTTCTTTTGTTAGAGAAGTTGTGAGTATTTATGTCTAAAATGTGAGTGGTGGTAATATCATTGAGAGAGTTGGTGTGGAAAATTAACTGAGCCTGACCAAGTTAGGAAATTTATGCACATAACAAAAACAAAGCCATCAAGCCATCACTTGAAAAAAACTGAAATGATATTGGAAAACATTTTCGGTCTTTTTAATGGGTTGATTTTTAATGGGCAAGAGTGTTCCTCTAATTAATCAACAGAAGCACCTTGTCTATTCCTAGAAAAAGAGGAAGAAAATCATGTTGAGTAGTTTTTTTGTAAAGATTTAAAGGTTTATATGTTGTTTAGTCTATTTGTGAGGCAGTGAAGTAAGTAGTCATATACATACAAGAAGACTAGTTTTGCCTGTTCATGCAGCAACAGCCAAACAATTGTAAATCATGAGTACCTTGGGATGTTCAACTACCCTAAAGCAACTATAAATACAAGTGTTTTTTGGTGATAGAAGTTGAATGATTTAAGAAAGAGAGCTTTTATAATAAAAATTGATTTCAGTATAACATAAGGCGACAAAAATAGGCTAAGGCTGGAACACATGTGCAGGGATCATGATGCATGATTGATCTGTCCCTATTATACCTGTGAAGGCAGTGAGGAAATTTTGAACCGCGTGCTAATTTAAAAGATAGCCCAGTATTAAGTGTGTCACTGAGTGGCTGCACAACTCCGTAGGCAACCACAAGTGGGTTCGAGGCTAGCACCATTCAATGCCAGCCTGCTTGATTTAACGCCACCTTTCACCTTTCAAATGAGGTATGCATACTGGCCATAACAGCTGCTGGAACCGGCTCAAGGGCAGTTTTGGAGCAGGTAGAATGCTGAACAATGGTTCAGCGGCTTTGACCACTTTGGAGGAACCATTTTCACTCTCTGAATCTGGTGTCCTTAGTTGTGGTGGTCTGCTTTACCCATCGCAACATTGCCATCGTGCAGGCACAACACATCATTAGGTGCGATTCAGTATGCATCATAGATAAGGAGAAGGAGAAAGAGGAAAAGAAGGAGATGGAAGGGATGAGGCAGCTGACACATTCGTCTTTTGGATAACACGTCACCAGGTGTCTCTTTCAACTCTGATCACCATAAATGTAATTCCAAATTTCCTTTGTAAAACAGGCCCCCAACTTAGCATCTTTTTGTTACGGGCAGCCTCAGTATGCACTTGATTATAATCCTGAAATAAAAACCATCAGAGGACTAAACAGCCATTATTTCCTTAGAAGTCAATGAATCTAACTTGTATAAAAACCGAAAGAACGACGGATGCTGTAAGTCAGAAACACAAACAGAAATTGCTGGATTAGCTCTGCAGGTCTGGCTGCATCTATGGAGGGAAATCAGAATTAACGCTTTGGATCGAGTGACCCTTCCTCAGAACCCTTCTTCCTATTCTGAAGAATATTCCTATTCTCAACCCGAAACGTTAACTTTGATTTCTATCCACAGATGCTGCCAGGCCTGAGCTTTTCCAGCAATTTCTGTTTTTGAATCTTGTGCATTCCATTGATGCTTGCCCTCCAAGTATGTATATATACTTTCATAGTACTTCTACACAATGCTGTCTCAGTGATTGCAGCATAACTGATGCAAGGCTGTTGACTGTCAATGGGAGAGGCTGCAGATGGAATTGTGAGATGTAGATGCAAAAGGAAAAGAAGCTAAGCTGGAAATTGACGGTCAGAGAAATATTAAAGAAGTATGCAAGGCAAAATAAACAAAGGCTAGAAAATAGACAATAAAGGAGATTTTAATTAATCAATGGTATGCATGTTAGTGCAATACCTAATGAATAAGTCAGATCAGTTGAGTGTGCTGATATACAGTTAGAAGTATGATATCATAGCTAATACTGAAATACGGCTAAAAGAAGAGCAGAAATGGCTGCTCAAAATTCATCGTTCAGATAGGATAAAGAGAACAATAAAAAATGTGGGGTCACGATACTGATTAGAGTTATGGTGAGCAATGGTATGTCAAAAGGATCTTCAGGTGAGGCCATCGGAATAGAGAAGCCAGAAATCAGATGTTTCTCTAAGAAACTAAGCGAGTATCAGAAGAATTGGTCCCTGTTGAAAAAGAGACTTTGGGATTGTATTTGGATTTTCAACAGTTTCAGGTCTATATCTGAAACAGTAACATGCAAATGCTAACTTGCAGAGATCGTGAACGATTGGTCTTCACTGAGAAGTTTAAATCTCAGACTGTAAGACTATTCAGATAGCGTCTTTTGTTGCAACTATTTCACATAAAGATTATTCAAATAGCTGAGAGAGATAACGTAATTACCGATGCATTGTCCTGAGTGTAAAAAGTTACAATAAGTTAAAGGTTTAAGAAAAACTATGATTTTGTAAGGTTGCATAAGGTGGAGGGGAAGAAGAATGAGTGCATGTAAGTCTTGAGCTTTGTTATTCATGTAACACATATTTTGTAATAAAACACATTTTCATGTTTCTTCCAACATCCTTTTTTAAGGGCAACAGCATGTAAAGACCATGTCCTTTTTATTTTTCTGTATTTTTAATTGTGACCTGAAAGGAGTAAAGTATTATTGGAGGTCTGCTGCATGTATTAAAAGCAAGTAATCTGACACTCATTGTTTGTACAGCTGCTGTCTTCAGCAGTAGTTAAGTGTGGTTTACAGATGAGCTGGTTGTGGAGGATTGTGTACAAATGGATATTGGTGGGCAACAATAGCTGATTGGTCTGTGGACTAGTGATCAGGTATCAATGACAAAGGCTTCCTGCTTGTCAAAAACTGTGCAATTGATTCTGAGGTAGCTGAGCGGCTTGGGGCTATGCACAAAATAGACTTTCATTTCAGGAATTTTGTGTCTTCTTTGTAGTGAAAATTGCTGAAGAAAACCAGTTTATTTTCCCTTCAGCAATTGCTGTAAACTAACAGATCCTGTACCTCTTGTAAACCCTTGAAAGCATCCAGAGAAGGAAGACTGAGAAGCAGCAACCTGATCAGCATAGGAATCATCTCAGCAGATCCTGTGAACAGAGACTACTGAACTGCTTTCACAGTTTTCTCTCCATCCATGGCACCAATTATTTTTAAACCTGTCTGTCTGTCTCTGTGTGTGTGTGTGTGTGTGTGTGTGTGTGTGTAAAGTGAGTTTATAAGGGGATTAGAGATTTACTTAGTCAAATTACATGCCAGTGGTTCATAATTGCTTACCTGTAGCTAAAGTCTAATTACTTGTAGTAAATATTAATTTTTGTTAAGTACAGAAACAGGTCAAAGTTTTCTGTACCTGTCAAGTAAATTGGGAAATCTTTGCTTGCCTTTAAAATATTTAACTTTTGTGATGACTCCATGAATAGCAAGGCTTGATTTCCAGCATTTACCGCAGTAAGACATGACACAGCTATGACTGGAATGTACTTTCTATTCTCAATAGTAAAGACAATCAAAATATTTGTTAATTTAATCCACCATTTCCTTATTATTTACTATTAACTCCCCAGTCTTGCTTCTAGAGGATCAACACTCATTGTACTTGCTCTTTACCTTTTTAAAAATCTTTAGGAACTCTATCTATCCAATTTTACATTCCTAGCTAGCTTCCTTTGATACTCCAATGACTTCCCCTGATTAACATTTCAGTCATTCTCTGCCATTCATTATATTCTGAATAATTATCCGTCCTGCCACTCATCTTTGTGCAATTGTGTGCTTTTACCTAAAACTTGATGTTTTCCTTAACATTTTAGTTAACCATGGTTAGTAGGTCCTCCATTTAGAACTTTTTTATATAGTAAGAATATGTTTATTCTTAGTATTTTGAAATATCCCCTTAAATGTTTGCCACTGTGTCACTAGTGATCTATCCCTGGCCGAGTATGCAAGATCTTTTCACTTAACATCACTTTCTGCCCAGAGTTTCCGGTATTTAAGTTTGAAATACTAGACTTAGACCCAAACTTCTCCTTTTCAAACTGGATGTAAAATTCAATCAAATTGTGGTTGCTGCTACCTAGGGGTGCCTTAACTGTGAGGTCACTAATTAATGCAGTCACAGTGTACAATACCAAGTCTGAGCAGGATGATCAGACACCGAGAAGGATGGTATCTGATATTGATCAGCTGGTAAATTTGTCAGAGCAATGGCAGATGGAATTTAATCCTGATAAACATGAAGTGATGCTTTTTGGGAGGTCTAATAAGGGAAAGATTTACGCAATGAATGGTAGGTCCCTGGGGAGTACTGAGGAACGAAGGGGTTTTGGTGTACAGGTTCATAGATCCCTAAAGGTGACAGCACAGGTAGATAGGGTGGTGAAAAAGGTATACAGGTGCTTGCCTTCGTTAGCCTGGGTGTAGAATCAGACGCAGGGAAGTCTTGTTGCAACTTAATAGAGCATTGGCTGGGCTGCAGATGGAATACTGTGGTCACCACACTGACAGAAGGAGAGGGTTCAGATGAGATTCACTGGTATGTTGCCTGAGGTGGAAAATCCAGTTGTGAGGAGGGACTGGAAAGGCTGAATTTGTTTCCCTTAGAGTTAGGAAAGGCTAAGAGTGAGAAAATTAAAAGAGGCATAGATGGGATAGATTGTGAGAATCTTTTTCCCATGGCAGACATGTAAGTTTAAAGTGAGGAATAAGTTTTTTCACTCAGAGGGTGATAGAAATATAGAATATGCACTGCTTGAGGTGGAGGAGGGTAATCTCACAACATTTAAGAAGCATCTGGACCAGCGCTTAAAATGCCAGGGCACAGTAGGCTATGGACCAAGTGCATAGTATTATGGATTAGTGTTGTTTAATCTTCGTTGGTTGGCATAGACATGGTTGGCTGAAGAGCCTGTTTCTACACTATGACCCAATTGTAATTTTCTGGGTCTCTGGCCAGTACCAAACGTGCTGCTCTAAGTCCATAACAATCTGCTCAAAATACTGAGCACCACCATAAACTCTCACCACCATAAACTCTCACCACCATAAACTC
>NC_063341.1:49700750-49718917 GCF_021869965.1 Rhincodon typus | reverse complement strand
ATAAACTCTCACCACCATAAACTCTCACCACCATAAACTCTCACCACGTGCACAGAAAGGAATTAACAATTAACTTGAAACTTCTTGATGACACATTTAAATATAAATACTGATGACTGGGGATTCCTTCCTATTGCTGACTGTATCTCAGTGCAAGATTAAGAGAGGGCATTATTGTTAGAGTGGCAAGATTCCAAATGGCAGTGCTAGCATTAAATCAGCCTTAGACATTGTTGTGAAGTTGTGTAGAGTGATTGGTGCTTTTAAGAGATAAAGTGCTTTTCTCAGCTTAGATTTTATATAGGAAGCAAAGTGTTTGCATGTAGCTGAAGATGTACAGCTAGTTCTGAAATGGAAACGTGTATCAATTGGATGTGTGATTGGAAACCTTAGGCTCATTATGATGTTTTGGCAACTAACTGGAATCAGCCAATTAATTTAAACCAAGGACTAAGTGATTGAAAGCCAATTGAATTTAAATCTGATGGTTTTGACAACCTTGGACCAATGCTATTGTAAGAAAGTTGATATGTCATCCATGGTATATAAGGAGAGGGTTTTTGAAAATCATTGTGACAGTGAACCACCATCTGAGAAATACACCTAGCTCTCACAACAAATCCCTAAATTCTCTAAGAAGGCACCGCCTTATCCATAAAAATTACCACGGCACTTGTAGCTAAGAGTCTTCACAGAGAAAACACCCCTGATAGCAGGATCAGCAGAAGAAAGGCGTTTATGACTTGAGAGACCGTGGAGAAGGCAGAGCATTCCGGAAGACACGTTCTGTGCGGACTTTGTGAAACTAAGTTTTATTTTTTTTTTCTTATTACTTCGCTTATATAAGTGGGATTTGTGTTTATGGGAATGGCGTACCAGTAGAATTTTGTTCAGTTAGGGAATAGTTAGGGGGGAATTGATCGGTTTGTTTGTAGTTCTATTAATTTATTCACTGTTAGGGTTAAATAAATAAATTGTTACTTGCTATTTATAAAGAGAATACCAGGGATTTTCTTTCATTTAACCTCCCCTTCTCTGTAACAACATTGACTAACATCACAACCTGCCTACTGCACACAGTGCAAGTGCAGATTCCTCACAGTCTTAGCAAGATGTCTTTGGCATAGGTCAAGATAGAAATGAATGCGACATTATTTTGCTACCAAAATAGCATCAATAGCATGATAACTATGGATGCAATGAAACATAGTTTTGCAGCCAAAAAGAAGAAAAGAAGACAGGTCATACAGCCCCTCAAGCCTGCTGCACAATTCAGTAAGTTCATGACTGATCTTACCGTATCTTTTCTTTCTCTCAAGTCCTCAAATTGCTTGATTCCCTTAGAGTTCAAAAATCGATAAATTTCAGGTACTCTATGATTGAGGACCCACATACTTTCATGGTAGGAAATTTCAAAGATTCACAACCCTCTGATGAGATTACATCTCATTTCAGTCCTAAATAACCAACTTTATCCCAAGACAATGTTCCCTAATTCTAGACTGTCCAACCAAGGAAATGGTATGTGTGCATTTACCCTGTCAAACTCAGAATCTTTTATGTTTTAACAAGGTCCCCTCTCATTCTTCTAAGCACAATGTACTGAATTTCTCCTTGGCACAAGGCTAGTTAGACCGAAGGGTCTGTTTCCTTGCTGTATGACTCTCATACCTAGAATAAGTCCAATGAATCTTAATTGCAGTGTCAATACGGTGTGGAGCTGGAGGAACACAGCAGGTCAGGCAGCGTCAGAGGAGCAGGGAAGTCCTGATGAAGGGTGTAAACTCGAAACTTCGACTTTCCTGCTCCTCTGATCCTGCCTGACCTGCTGTGTTCCTCCAGCTCCACACTATTGACTCAGACTCCAGCATCTGTAGTTCTTGCTATCTCTGAATCTTAATTGCACTTGCTCTCAGGCAAGTACATTCTTCCTTTGGTAGAATGAGTAAATTCTTTGCTTCCAGCCGAGATCAATGCTGAAAGAAACCAGACTACAAAGATGTAGCCTCAACTACATGCTCCATTTAAGCATAACCCTGCCATCCGTCCCCTCCTCCCCACTGACAATGCAGAAGCAGAGTCTACACATATGTTTTTCCATAACTGTCCTGCTGTAAAGGCTCGCTAATTTGTTGCAGCACTCGTGTAGATAGTAATACCATGAATATGTCTCATAAACATGCTGCTCTATGAGCAGTTAGGAAACAAGAACCATGTGCTTTATTGGGCTTTTTATATGATTCAAAGAAAAATGTAAAATTGTGCATAAGCCTTATACCATGCCGAATGGTAACAAATTGCTATGGAATTACAAATGCAGTATCCATGAAATCAGAAAATGAATCTTTGTACAACCACTGTGTGTCATCATTATGTTCTATTTGTTTGTTTAATGAACATAGAAAATTCATCTGTAACAGAAATTATATAAGTTTTATCTGTTTCTAACTAGGTTTCCAGATGAGTTATAAAAGGAAAGTAAAGCCATTAATTTTCTGATACTCTTTTTTTTAGTGGGCACATAAAGCCATGGCTATGATTTTATTGGTACAATCTTTGGTTCCAGCATTAGTCATGTTGTGATATGTGAAGCACTTCCATTTACAATTTTGCTGCCAAGAGTTGTCCATGAATAGCTAAAAAATCAGACTGAGAATTTCAGAATTGGTGAAGCAAATAATTAATCATAAAAATGTAACATTTAAGGAAGATGGGCTCAATCCAATGGAATGTTGTTGAGGGAATTTAATAATTTGATTTGTGTAGATTTATATGAATTATTTGGAACCAGTTTGACTGCCTTTTTATTTCTTTAGGCCCTCAATTGTGGAATAATGATACTGTTACAGAGTTTGTTGTCCAAGGTCTGAATTAATGACCCAGAGACTGTATGAGATCCTGCCGTAACAGGGGAAATTAAGAAGAAACTCATGTAATTAGTTTTCTAAACTAGCAACTTCTGCTGAAGCATGGTGTCCTGTCTCCAAGAAGTTATGGTCTGTCAGAGGGTCAGCATTGTTCAGTCGTACTTGCCATCTGGAACATGACTGGCAGTGTAGTGTTGGTTGCAGAATGGATGTTCCCAATAACTGGGGAGTCCAGATCAGGGGTCACTGTCTAAAGATACAGGCAGAGGTTGCCAGTTAAGAGACAACTCTTTACTTGAACCATATAAAGTGCCCCTTTTAGTTTCCAGGGCCAGCAGAGGTGGATTTACCTCTGTATTTCTGGGAACTGGATAGGGCCAAAACCTCAATGGTAAATCTCAGCAATAGATTGGTGTTTTTGTTCTTTGTCTTATGAAAAGTGTTGCTGACCTCTGAAGGTGCTGAAACTATTCTTTCGAGGCCATTTAATTAAAATGAGAAATATCTTCCTCCTAAGAGTGGCAGCATAGTGGCTCAGTGGTTAGCACTGTTGCCTCACAGTGCCAGTGACTGAGTTTAATTCCAACGTGGGGTAACTCTCTGTGGGGAGTTTGCACATTCTCCCTGTGTCTGTGTGGGTTTCCTCTGGATGTTCCGGTTTCCCCTCTCAGTCCAAAGATCTGCTGGCTAGGTGGATTGACCATATTAAATTGTCCAGGGATGTGTAGGTTAGGTGCATTAGCCATCAGTAATGCAGGGTTACATGGATAGGGTTGGATGGATGAGTCTGGTGGGATGCTCTTCGGAGAGTTAGTGTGGACTTTTGGGCCGAATGGCCTGTTTCCACACTGTAGGGATTCTAAATTTCCTTCCATAGAATGTGGGTGAAACCAAAATATTGCATGTTTTCAGGAAAGAGTTAGATGTAATTCTTGGGGCGAGAGAGATTAATGGTTTGGAGAAAAAAGTGGGAACAGGGTACTGAGTTGGATGATCAGCCATGATCATGTTGAATAGAGGGTAGATCAGGCTGAAAGGGCTGATTGACCTACTCCTGCTTCTCTTTTTCATGTTTCTGTGCTTTCTATTTTTGGACTCACTGGCCTCATTCAGGCAGACCCTCACAGGGAAGGTTGGTTGGGTGGCCGTCAGGAGACTTTTAAATAGTGGTAGCTCTTGCTACTGTTTGGACCTTCATCTACCTGAACCCGCAGGATATAGCCATCTCACTACATGGCAAGGCCATGACTCCCTCCTGACCATGCATTTTCTACTTTATAGCCTTGATTGACCCAAGTGGGAGTGGGCCAGCTTCAAACTACTCACTTATTATTTGCCAGGGATGCTTGAAACCAAATGGAACTGGGGAACAGGTGATGGTCATATGTTAACTGAGGGTAATTGGATGAGAATTTGACTGGGTGTATATGGAGATTAAGTAAATAGTCGGGTTAGAGTTGATGTATATGTCAATTGGAATAAATCTCTGACCAAAAAAGCTTATGCTTAGACTCCGTCTAAGTAACGTTTTAACTTTGGATGCTTATTATCAAACTCTGGTAAAATAGCATGGTGCCTAGAAGATGACAGCATGACACCCCAAACATCCCTCTCAATTTTATCAGAGACAGTAGGAATTGCAGATGCTGGAGAATCTGAGATAACAAGGTGTAGAGCTGGATGAACACAGCAGGCCAAGCAGCATCACAGGAGCAGGAAGGTTCTCCCTGTCAGTCAACACATTTTGAGAGTGGGATTGGGTCATAAGATTCTGATATATGTTACTCATATCAAATGCAGTGCAAATACTGAAAAGTTGTTAGATTTTGCTGTTTCATGGGCACAGTTATCTAATAAAGGCATTGAATTGTTTCTAAGCAATTTTCAGATAATTTATTCAGTCTGATAAGAAGGAGTAGTTTAGATAAGGATGCATTGTTTAATTTGACAATGAAAGGAAATATGCAACCTATAACAGATAAGAATACTTCACTAATACCAAAGGTGTCTTGTACAATGGACAATCAGAGGTGGTTGACCTGTACAGTTTGGAACGCTATGATGTTCATACTTGATATTTTGCGATCTTTAGTGGTAGTCCTTGGTGCTAACAGTCTTTGTTCTTACCTCAAACGCCTAGTCTTTTCTCAAGAAGGTGATACCTTGTTGCCCTGCATCCTGCCTCCCTCACAAACATACTTCCCACTTGCCCCTGTAGATATACCTTATTTTGGAGCTGGCAAACGATGCTGTATAAACCACCTGTCTGAACCATTTCAGCCAATGATCCGGGCAGCTACTCATGATGCTGGGATGACCATTGTCCCCTTACCAGTCTTCATCTGAAGGTTAGATTTCTATTCTTTCTAAGAACCAAAGCTTCTTATTTTCCCAAATAATACCTTGACAATCAGAAGTAGCGCCAGATAAATTGTTGATGTCAGTTCAGTGGAGCATTGTGACCTTGTGATCCTGATGATTCTTTCCTTTTGTTTTCATATGCTAGAAATTTGTAAAGCTAGTCACTGGAATAACAGCAGTTAAACGAAATCGCTTATTACACAGAAAATACTAGGAAAGTTCAGTTTTAAAGAGATCCTGATTTCTGACACCGCTAATGTTCAAAGTGGGGAAGTATATCTACAAATAATTATATTGGGTGAAAGTAAGTTTCATAATGAGGAGATAAACAAGACCAAATGAATTTTCTGTTTGGGACTTTTCTATATCCAAAATTGTTGCAAGGTATTCTTTATGTTGAAGGGAATTCTTATTGTTGTTGATGTAAAATAAATTTGGCGTCACTCTATGTTGCTATGCAATAGCATTTGAGAACCATTTATGTGCTTCCAAAGTTTTGCCTGAATGGGGATGAGCAGTTTTGATATTTTCATGGGATAAAGGGGAAAGGAGTATTATGCAAAAATATAAAGTATTTGCTGTCCTGAACACACTTCCAGTGCACCACCCCATAGACCTATTGGAGTGGAATTTGCAGCTGTAATGATAGTGAAGCTGTCAACGTTCACCATTATTACCTGATGAAACTGTAGCAACTTCTGGCATTCTCAAATGCCAGGTGAATGTGGGAATCCTGGACTTGCTTTCAGTGCTTCCCTGCTCCTCTGTAAGGTACATTGACGATGTTCCGCCACAGATGTAAATTTTCAGAAATCAATTAATTGATGAGAATATTACCCTTTAGATATTTTTAATCAACCTGTTCAGATATGTTATGACATACTGTGGAGTAGGTGGAACTTGAACTCAGGCCTTCTGCCTCAGATGTAGGGACATTGCCATTCCACCACAAGAATCCTTCGAGCATTTCCATTTGCACTGTAATAATCCCATTAGAAAGCCCCTAAAACATTGCATCTTATTAATGACATATATCTGGGTTTTTAATTACAAGAACTACAGAATGCCTTATTGGGCCTGGAAAATGAATTTGTCACTCTTTCTTGTTAATTTTTTCCATTATAATTATTCAATATCATTTAATATTTCAGCATGTAATGTTTTTACCTCTATTTATTTTACACTATATAAAATTCATAAAAAATGAAGGATAATTAGTGTATCTTATTTCTTGGCTTGCTGCCTATGAGAATTCTTCAATCAAATTGATTGCTTATTCTGCTTGATAACATCATTGTTACAGGAGAGCCCCTTGAATTGACAGCAGATTGAAATTAATTTGGGGGAAAATTCACTCTACTAAGGTTGCTAGATTTTCTAAGGCAACTTTCCTCAGGCACCATTACTGTTCTGCTAACTGCAAAGTCCAGGCTATTATGCAGAGGGCCAGATAGATGAAAGTGTCATCCAGATTCAAGAGTGAAGCTCATTAGAAAGTTAGTTAGACTGGAATTTTTTTCTGTTACCCTGAGATTAAGTAGTGTAATATTAGCTCCAATGCTATGATAATGACAGATGCCACATTTCATTAGGAGAAAAATAGAAAATTCCAGTTGATTTGGTTCATAATGAAGGGGTCAACACTGTCAGCACGAACTAATATCATGATTAGACGAGTGATATGATATGGCATGGCAAGACTTGACCTTAGCTAGGAATGTTATTGTCATTTTGTTTCCAGCTTTTCTTGTTTTTTGTTAATTAGAATAATATTTATAATATGTTTCTATGTGAAAAATGTTAAACTATTTTTGAAGTAATGACATGCTTCGATAGATTAGCTTTTAAATTGTAATCGCCTATTTCTTAATAATGACCATCAGACCTATTTTAGTTTTAAAAAAAAAATCTCTTGCAAAATTACTAGAAGATCGGACACTGTGTTTGACCAGCTGAAATGTTTGCAAAACTGCAGGTACATCCCCTCAGAATTTTGTGTTTGAATCAATCGTTGATCGTCAAATGGGATGCTTTTTTCCTGCTTGGTAAACCTTGCCTTTACTGCTGCGAATTACCTTCTAAATAGCTAGATAATAGCTAGAAATGTTAATAATGACAAAGTGAAAGTCTATTTTAATTGGTAAGTATATGAATACCTTAATGTTTCTTAGCTATGCCTTGATGAAAAATGTTCTGATATCACCATCATTAAGTTCCGTGACTATTGTAGATTTCTTGCAGTTCTGCATTATGTGCGGTTTTAATTGAAATTTGAGAAGTTTTTCTTTTAATTAAAATTCCAAGCTTTGTGATGAATGTAAGAATATCCCTTTTGTTTTGCAGTTCTAAGTTCTATTTTTACTTAAGTCTTGCTGGCCTCTACATTGTTGATCAAATTTAGTAAAAGACAGAAAATACAACTTTTAGCTCTGGCATTTCCTCTCTGTGGAGATTATGATGAAGAAATAGAGTTTACAAATGTGCTGTAATACGAGGAAAAAATACCTGAAATCTTTTACATGCTTATGGCTCATCTGAGTATTTGAAAGCTGATTGTTTGCCTGTTAAGACTTTGAAATGACAAATTCATACAGCAATCGATGGTTGTGAAGTCAAGTTGATAAGTAAATGCTTTATTTTTAGTGCTACATTTTTAGAAGCCACATTGGGAACTTTGAAGTTGTCATCACATTGATGAGACAAGTAAAGCATATAGATTTTTCTGTCCATGAATGTGGTGTTGCAATTTTTAGCAGGAGTACTTCATTGAAGCAACAGGAAAAGATGCCAGACCAAGAGTGCAAAGTGCTTAGGAAACACATAGCTCACATCCAAAATAATGGGGTGCTGCAAGAGCTTCAGTATCTGCAATAGCGGATGAGGAGGCTCAAGCTGACGAGGGATTCTGTAACTGAAATTGGCCTTGTGACAAACAAAGACCTACAGGAACAGTCAACCATCTGCAATGTATTAACAGTGGCAACAAAGTTTGTCACTTCCCTGCGTTTTTATTTAAATTGATAAAACTCCTAAAGGGGACTTTCTGGACCCGTTACTTAGTTTGCCTTTTGGACATTTGATGATTTCTATCTTGCACAGCTGTAAAATAATGATAAACTCTCAATATGAATTAATTTTATGCAATTATGCAATGCAAGTACTTGCATGAACACAATAAACAAAAAACTGTGTTTGGCCCTTAGGTGCTGGAACTTAGTTTCTTGTATGTGCCCTACCAAATGATTTCTAATTGAAAGAGCAATGTGGGTGGATGGATGTATAGCCAAGGGACAGTTAGGAGGAAATGCAGATGACCTGTATATCTGTGTATTATTGAGAGGGTGCTACATTTTTAGAAGTGTCAACTTTTGCATGAAAATTGGAGCTCAATACCTGTCAATCTGCCGACTGGACATAAAAGATCACATGGTATTATTCCAAAGATATGCAGAGGAGTTCTTCCTAGTGTCCAGAAAAAAAAATCCCTTGACTAATATCTGCTCAATTTTTAATGGATGTTTATGGGAGCTTTTTGTGGCTTCTGTATGTCCTACATTACAACAATGATTGTGCTTCAAAAATGGTTAATTGGATGTAAAGTGATAAGAAGACAACAAGTTTTCTATCTTCTTAGACCTTAACCTCAAATGTAGTTTCCCACATCCAGATCTATTGTCAAAAATTCCTCCTTCCAACCTCTAAAACATGACCTGTGGCTGCCCTCTGTTTCTGCCTGTCCCACTTCTTTAATCTCACTTCCCACCATTAATAGCTTAATTCAGGTTTGTATCACCCTGTAGTTGGAAATCTCCACTGTTGCCTTTGACTGCCTTCCTCTACCTATTAGGCCATACCTACAGGACAGTTAGCCTGATGTCAGCCACGGGAGTACAGCAGAATCTGTTGTTAAGTAGTAATGTGGCGCTTTGAAAAAAATAATATAATTATGCTGAGACACTATGGTTTAACAAGAGGGAAATTATGAATGATAGATCTATTAGCCATCCTTAAGGGTGTAACTAGCAGTGTAAATAAAAGAAAATCAGCAGATATATAACTTGGATTTTCAAAGACATTCAACAAGGCACCACAAGACAAGGTCTTTATCCATTTACATTGATAAAAGATTCATTAAAGTACAGAAAACAGTGCGAATGTATAGGTCATCTTCAGATTAGCAGACTCTCATCAGTGGATTGCAAAGAGGATCTGTGTGAGGCCTGACTTCAGAGACAGTATGTTCCTGTTATTATGAAGGGCAAGGCTCTGGTAGATGTAGGGAATGCTGGATGACTAGAGAAATTGAGGCTTTGGTCAAAAAAGGCCTATGTCAGGTATAGACAGCTGGGATTGAGTGAACCCCTTTAAAGGGTTTTAGGGTAGTCAGAGTATACTTAAGAAGGAAATCAGGAGGGCAAAAAGGGGATATGAGATAGCTTTGGCAAATAGAATTAAGGAAAATCCAAAGAGATTCTACAAATTCATTAAGGTAAAAGAGTAACTACGGAGAGAATAGGGCCCCCTAAAGACCAATCTGGCCATCTTTGTGTGGAAACACAGAAGACGAGAGAGATACTAAACACATATTTTGCGTCAATATTTACTGTGGAGAGTGACATGGAAGCTAGGGAACTTGGAGAAACAAATAGTGATGTATTGAAAAGAGTTCATATTACAGAAGAGGAGGTGCTGGAGATCTTAAAATGAATAAGAGTAGATAAATTCCCGGGACCTGATCAGGTGTTTCCCAAAACTTTGTAGGAAGTTAAGGAAGCGATTGCTGGGCCCCTTGCTTAGATATTTGTATCATAGATAGCTAGGGCTGAGATGCCGGAAGATTGGAGGTTGGCTAATGTGGTGCCATTATTTAAGAAAGGCTGTAAGGAAAAGCCAGAGTACCATAGACTAGTGAGTCTTCCATCAGATTTATATGCATTTGGAAAGGCAAGAACTGATTAGGGATAGTTAGCATGGCTTTGTGCATGGGAAATTGTGTCTTACTAACATGATCGAGTTTTTTGAAGAGGTGACAAATAATATTGATATTGGTGGACGTTATCTATATGGAACAGCAAAGCGTACAACATGGTCCTACATGGTAGACTGGTCAGTGAAGTTACATCATTTGGGATCCAGGGGGAGCTAGGCAATTGGATACAAAATTGTCTTGAAGGTAGGAGACAGAGAGTGGTGGTGGAGGAGGATTGTTTTTCGGACTGGAGGCCTGTGACCAGTGGTGTGCCACAAAGATCGGTGCTGGGTCCACTGCATTTTCAACATTTACACAAATGATTTGGATGCGAATATAGGAGGTATAGTTAGTAAGTTTGCAGACGACACCAATATAGATTGTGTGGTGGACAATGAAGAACATTATCTCAGAGTACAACAGGACCTTGATCAGATGGGCCGAAGAGTGGCAAATGGAGTTTAATTTAGATAAATGTGAGGTGTTGCATTTTGGTAAGGCAAATTAGGGCAGGACTTATACAGGGAAGAAGGCATTTAACGCACCTTTCATTGGTCATAACATTGAGTTCTTGAAGTTGGCGGTCATATTGTGTCTGTACAGGACATTAGCGAGGCCACTTTAGAATACTGCGTACAATTTTTGTCACCCTTCTACAGGAATGATGACTTTAAAATTGAGAGGCTGCAGAAAAGATTTACAAGGATGTTGCCGGAACTGGACGGTTTGAGCTATAGGGAAAGACCAAATAGGCTGGGGCTTTTTTCCCTGGAGTGTTGGAGAATGAGGGGTGACCTTATAGAGGTTTATAAAATTATGAGGCATGTGGATAGTGTGAATAGCCAAGGTCTTTTTCCTAGAGTGGGGGAGTCCAAAACTAGGTTTAAGGTGAGAGGGGCAAGATTTAAAAAGGACCTAAGGGGTAACTTTTTCATGCAGAGGGTGGTGCATGTATGGAATGAACTGCCAGAGGAAGTCGTGGAGGCAGGTAAAATTACAACATTTAAAAGGCATCTGGTTGGGTATATGAATAGGAAAGGTTTGGAGGGATATGGACCAAATACTGGCAAATGGGTCTAGGTCAGATTGGGATATCTGGTTGGCACGGATGAGTTGGACCAGAGGGTCAGTTGCTGAGCTGTATGGTGACCTCAGTTATATAAAATCTATGTTAATGACTTAGATGATGTACAGAGTATAATACATCCATTTGTACCGATGATATAAATCTAGGTCAATAGATAAGCTGTGAGGTAATTAGACAAATTTTGCAAAGCGTTTTGGATGGATTAACAAGTTGTCAAGAAGATGCCAGATGAACTGTATTGTAGTATATAAAGTATTCATTTTGATAAGAAGAGTAGAAAAACTGAATACCAACATTTAGTAATTTCTTGCCACTTGAAAATTATTCTGAGCAATTTGGGTGTCTATTTACTACAAACACAAAGTTAACATGTAGGTATAGCAAATATAGAAAGTTATATTTCGGCCTTCATTGCAAGAGAATATCATACTGCAGTTGTACAGAGTTGTGGTGAAGCAACACTTAGAGTTCAGAAGCACTTTTGATTTCTGTACCTAAGAAAGAATATACTTGCCTTAAAAGAGTGCAATGAAAGTTCACTCAATTGATTCCTGGGATGAAAGGATTATGCAATGAGGAGTGAATGTATGGAATGACACAATGCTGTCTGGAATTCAAAATAATGAGATGATCTCATTAAAATATTTAAGACTTGAAGAGACCTTGACAGGTAAATGTTGGTGTGTGTTTCTAGAGTGTCTAGAACTTGGGGGCATTGTCTCTGGGAAAGTGGACAACCATATGGACTATGATGAAACGAAACTCTTTCCCAGAAGGGAGAATAAAACAGAAATTTATTGTATTTTTACATGAAAAATACAGTGAAAAGTCGTATAAGTTGCCACACCATGGTGTCTATTAATGACAGAAGTCGTACATAATAATAAGAGGAAGTAAAATTAAGACAAAGTTAATCCAGTTCATTTAACAGCTCCTGGGCTCGGAGAAAGCTGATTAAGGAATGATGGAATATCCTGAAGGCACAGCTGAGACTGCCATTCCAGGACGAGACTGCCACGCTCGGCTGCTGGAAACCACCTCAACGCTGGGCCAGGAAGAGCCTCCTGTTCCCCATCCAATGCTGCCACCGATCCACCTTCCATCCCTTTTGCCGATGCTTCTGCTCCATCAGGTGTCCAGGCCTAGCTGTGGACCTGGAGCTTCAGCCCAGCCTGCAATTCCAGGGCGGGCAAGTCAGCCCAGGACCTGCTCCTCGCTCAACAGAAGACCCTGGGGTGGGGTGGAGTGGAGCCATGTCTGGCCCATCATGGCATTGTTGCTGCTGCAATAGGAGGCCTCCTCCATCACTCACCACCATCCAGGCTTTAAAGAAAAGAAAATGAAGAAAAAAAAGAAAAGAAAAAGAGCAAAAGTAAAAAGAAGAAAAAAAGAATGAAAGCTGACAGGAGTGGATGAGTCCCGGGCTCAGCTCCCCTACTCCGCCACCATCTTGAACAAAGTGGATTGGAGGTTGGATCATTGAATTTACTCAAGGCTGAGCAGAAAGGCAAGTGAAGGTGAGACCACAGTTAGATCTGCCATGATCTTACCGAATGACAGAGCAGACTTGAAGGGTCAAGTGGCCTATTCCTTGTCCTAAGCCCTATGTTTCAATGTTCAAAAACTTGTCTACACTCTGAAGCACTATAGCATAGCCTGTCACCACCTCCCTTGCTTTCAAAAATATCTGAAATATTTTTCTCTCATCATATTATTACTGCCTCCTAGCCACTCTGTCCTCTTTAACTTAGTAACTTGGTGTCCACTGCCCTAAACAGTCCTCTGAAAATTCTCTCTGTACCTATCGAATATAGTGCTAGGTATCAAGGAGTGCCAACCATTTTTTACTTTGAGACACCATAAGAAGGGCACGTGTAAGGTTTAGGAATTGAAGACAGGCAGAGTCCTCAAATGATGCAAAGATAGCGGGAAAGAACTTAAGCAAGGAATTAGGAGGGCTAAAAGATGCCATGAAATGTCTTTGGCAAACAGAATTAAGGAAAATCCTTCCATGTTTTGTACATACATAAGAAGCAGGAGGGTAGCTAGGGAAAGGGTAGGTCCACTCAAGGACAAAGGAAGGAATTTATGCGTGGAGCCAGATTAAGTGGGTGAGGCGTTAATGAATACTTTGCATCAGTATTCACAAAGAGAACAACATGGTGGATGGTGAGCCCCAGGAGGGGTATGTTGATATTCTAGGGAATGTCAGTATTAAAAAGGAGAACATGTTGGGTGTTCTGAAAAACATATGATAGACAAGTCCCCAGGATCTATCCCAAAAGGACAGGGAGGTGAGGGGATTGCAGGGGCCTTGTATAAAATCTCTGTATTCTCTTTAATCGCAGGAGAGTCCCCAGAGGACTGGAGAATTGCTAATGTTGTTCTTTCATCTCCCAAAGTGCAGCACCTCACACTTGCCCAGATTAAACTCCATCTGCCATTTTTCCTCCCATATCTGCAACTGATCCATATCCCTCTGTATCCTTTGACAACCTTCTACATTATCCACAACTTTACTGACCTTTATGTTGTCTGCACATTTACTAACCCACCTATCTACATTTTCATCCAAGGCATTTATCTATATATCACAGACAGCAGAGGTCCCAGTATGGATCCCTGTGAAACGCCACTAGTCATGGACCTCTAGCCAGAAAAACACCCTTCCACCACTACCCTCAGTCTTCTATGGGCAAGCCAATTCTAAATCCAAGTGGCGAGGTTGCCATGGATCCCATGCATCTTCATCTTCTGGATGAGGGGCCTTTTCAAAAGCCTTACTAAAAACCATGTTGACAACATCTTGACAGCTGTACTGTCAGGAAATTAATCATAGAATCCCTACAATATGGAGCAGACCATTCAGCCCATTGAGTCCACATCGAGCCTCCGAACAGCATCATACCAGACTCCATCACCCCACCCTAACCCTGTAACCCTGCATTTCCTATGGTTAATCCACCTAGCCTGTACATCCCTGGATACTATGGGAAATTTAGCATGGCTACTCCACCTAACCTGCACATCTTTGGATTGTTAATGTTCACCAATTCAACAAAATTAACATAAAACAGTGATTAAGAAATGGCACTGAATAGTGACAAATCCATAGGCCAGATGATTTCTATCCCAGGACTTCAAAAGAAGTAGATGGGAACACTGTGGAAGCCCTAACTATAATCTTCCATCTGCAACTGCTGCTTTAGTTTGGAAGATTATGTATATAAGAAAGGTGAAAGAGTGAAGCCAGAGATTATAGACAAGTTGGCATAACATCTGTTGTTAGGAAATTACTTGTCCATAATTATGGCTAGAGTGACTGAACACCTTGAGAATTTTCAGCTGATCAGTTAGTACCAATATGATTTGCGGAGTATTGATCATGTTTGATGAACCTGACTGAATTTTTTTTGTGCAGAGGACTACAGCATAAAACAAACAGGAATATCTTTGATGTTATTTTCCAGATTTCCTGAAGGGAGCTTAGTCCCCATAACAAATTGTTATTAACTAAGGTTGAGTCACATGGAAGTGAAAGCAAATTATTGACCTAGTTAGGAAATTGGGGAGGTGATAAAATAAGGAGAACGGTTGGATAAACTAGTTTACAAAAGGGAATGAATTTTCATGGTCAAATCACAACACTGACATTACGATTATTGACAAAACATTGGATGATGGTGATTAGACAATGATAAACATTTAAAGAGCGCATGGGGGAACTGCATTAATTGTTCATTCCTGTCTGGCACAAAAATAAAATGGGAAACGTGGCCTTACTATAGTTAACAAGACAAATTAGCGAATGTGTTAGATCCAAAGAAGGAGTGTACAAATTGGGCAAAAAAGCAGCAGACCTGAGGATAGGAAGTGGTTTAGATTTCAGCAAAGGAGGTCAAAGGGATTGATAAGGGGGGAAAACCGAGCATGAGAATAAGCTTGCGGAGAACATACGAGCTGAAAGATTCAATAGATGTATGAAGAGAAAAAGATAAGTGAAGACAGAAACAGGGCAAGTTATAAAGGGGAACAAAGAGATGCCAGAACAATTAAATACATATTTTGGTTCTGAGGATGACACAACTGACATACCAAAAATGTTGGGGTACCTAGGGTCTTGTAGGAGGGAAGGAAGGAAATCAGCATTAACAGGGAAGTGGTGTTGGTGAGATAGTTGGGATTAAAGGTCAATAAATTAGGTGAGGTGACAGCCTAGTGATGGTACCGCTGAACTGTTAAGATAGAGACTTGGGTAATGTCCTGAGGACCCGTGTTCAAATCCTGCCATGGCAGATGGTGAAGTTTGAACTCAATGAAAAAATCTGAAAATAGGAGTCTAATGATGACCATGAATTTGTTGTCAATTGTTGGAAAAAACGATCTGATTCACCAAAAATGACCTTGAGGGAAAGAAACGACCACCTTCATCTGGTCTGGCCTACATGTGACCCACAACAATGTTGTCTCTTAACTGCGCTCTGGGCAATTAGGGATGGGCAATAAATGCTGGCCTAGCCAGCGATGCCCTCATCCCGTGAATGAATTTTCAAAAAAAATTCCCAGGGACCAGGAATCTACATCCCAGAGTACTTAAAGAAGTGACCCTAGAAATGGTGGATGCACTGGTAGTCATCTTTCAAGATTCTGTAGACTCTGAAATAGTTTTTATGGATTGGAGGGTAACTAATGTAACTTCTGTTTAAAAAAGGAGGTAAAGAGAAAACGCGGAATCGTAGAGTCAGCCTGATATCTGTGGTAGGGAAATGCTGGAGTCCTTTATAAAAGATTTAAAAGCAAAGCACCTAGAAAACCATGATAGGATTGGACAAAGTCAGCATGGATTTATGAAAAGACAATCATGCTTGACAATTATAGAGTCACAGAGCTGTACAACATAGAAACAGACCCTTCAGACCAACCCATCCACACCGACCAGATATCCCAAATCAATCTAGTCCTATTTGCCAGCACTTGGCCCATATCCCTCCAATCCCTTCCTATTCATATACCCATCCAGATGCCTTTTAAATGTTGTCATTGTACCAGCCACCGCCACTTCCTCTGGCAGCTTATTCCATACACACACCAAACTCAGCATGAAAAAATTGCTACTTAGGCCCCTTTAAAATCTTTCCCCTCTCACCTCCTGGTTTTGTTCTCCACTATCCTGGGGAAAAGGCCTTGGCTATTCACCCCATCTACGCTTCTAATGATTTTATAAACTTCTGTAAGGTCCCCCCTCAGCCTCTGACACTCCAGGGAAAGTAGCCCCAGCCCATTTAGCCCCTCCCTATAGCTCAAACCCTCCAACACTGGCAACATCCTTGTAAATCTTCTCTGAACCCTTGCAAGTTTCACAACATCCATCCTATAGCTTGGAGACCAGAATTGAACGCAGTATTCCAAAAGTAGCCTAACCAATGCCCTGTACAGCTGCAATATGCCCTCCCAACTCCTATACTCAATGCACTGACCAAAAAAGGCAAGCTGCCAAACGCCTTCTTCACTATTCTGTTTACCTGCGACCATACTTTCAAGGAACTCTGCACCTGCATTCCAAAGTCTCTTTGTTCAGCAACATTCTGCAGGACCTTACTATTAAGTGTATAAGTCCTGCCTTGATTTGCCTTTCCAAAATGCAGCACTTCATATTTATCTAAATGTAACTCCATCTGCCACTCCCCCACCCACCAGAGTATCTGATCAAGGTCCCATTGTGCTCTGAGGTAACCTTCTTTACTGTCCACTACACCTCCAATTTTGATGTCATCTGCAGACTCACTAACCATACCTCCGATGTTCACGCCCAATTCGTTTGTATAAATGACAAAAAGCAGTGAACCCAACACCAATCCTTGTGGCACACCGCTGGTCACAGCTGTCCAGACTGAAAAGCAACCGTCCACCATCACCCTCTGTCTTCTACCTTTGAGCCAGTTCTGTATCCAAATGGCTAGTTCTCCCTGTATTCCACGTGATCTAACCTTGCTAACGGATCTACCATACGGAATCTTGTTGAATGCCTCACTGAAGTCCATTCAGATCACATCTATTGCTGTGCTTTCATCAATCCTCTTTGTTACTTCTTCGAAAAACTAAATTAAGTTAGTGAGACATGTGCAAAGCCATGTTGACTATCCCAAATCAGTCCTTGCCTTTCCAAATACATGTAAATCCTGTCCCTCGGGGTCCCCTCCATCAACTGGCTCATCACGGACATCAGGCTCACTGGTCTAGCATTTCCTGGCTTTTCCTTACCATGTTTCTTAAATAGTAACACCACATTAGGCAACTTAATCAACTTTTGAAAATTCTTGGCACATACCGTTAAAATTGGCCTTCCTCCAATTTAGTACTTTAACTTTTAGATCTGGTTTATCCTTTCCATCACTATTTTGAAACTAATAGAATTATGATCACTGGTCTCAAAGTGCTCCCCCACTGACACCTCGGTCACCTGCCCTATCTTATATCCAAGTGTAGGTCATGTTTGGCACCTTCTTTAGTAGGCGCATCCACATACTGAATCAGAAAGTTTTCTTGTACACGCTTAACAAATTCCTCTCCATCCGAGCCCTTAACAGTATGGCAGTCCCAGTCTCTGTTTGGAAAGTTAAAATCCCCTACCATTACCACCCCATTATTCTTATAGATGACTGAGATCTCCTTAAAAATTTGTTTCTCAATTTCCTGCTGACTGTTGGGTTCGAAAGTACAATCCCAACCAGGTGATCATCCCTTCCTTATGTCTCAGTTCCACCTAAATAACTTCCCTGGATGTACTCCCAGGAATATCTTCCCTTCATACAGCTGTAATGTTATCCCTAATCAAAAACTGATCTCCAACTATCTCGACTCCATTTTCTCCCCCTTGGTCCAG
>NC_063341.1:49691013-49695750 GCF_021869965.1 Rhincodon typus | reverse complement strand
GCCTGCTGTGTTCATCCAGCCCTGCACCTTGTTGTCTCCACTTCCCCTCCTCTGTTGTCCTCCTTTCTATCTGTCCATTGGCATCTATACCTTGGAACATTAAGCTGCCAGTCCTGTCCCTCCCTGAGCCACGTTTCTGTAATCACTATGATATCCCAGCCCCATGTTCCCAACCATGCCCTGAGTTCATCTGCCTTACTTGCCACCCGCTTGCATGGAAATAAATGCATTTTAATTTATCAGTCCTATCTAATTCCCTGCTGTTGTTGTTCTCTTCCCTGACTGTTTGATTTGCTCCTTCTCCCAACTGCACCATGCTCAGACTTGATCTCTTTCCTCACTATCTGCTTTGGTACCCATCCCCTCCCCCAACCATACTAGTTTAAATCCTCCCAAGCAGCTCGAGCTAATCTCCTCGCTAGTATCTTGGTCCCCTTCCAATTCAGGTGCAATCCATCCTCCTTGTACAGGTCACTTCTACCCCAGAAGAGATTCCAATGATCCAAAAATGTGAATCCTTCTCCCCTCCACCAGGTCCTCAGCAACACATTCATATGCTCTATCCTCCTACCCCTACTGTCACTAGCTTGTGGCACCGGGAGTAATCCAGATATTACTACTATCGAGGACCAGTGTTTAACATTCTTGCCTAATTTCCTATATTCTTTCTTTAGAACCTCGTTCTTTTCTCGTCCTATGTTGTTAGTTCCAATGTGTTCAACGACCTCCTGCTGGTCGCTCTCCCCTTTGAGAATATCCTGCACCCTCTGCAAGATATACTTGATCCAGGCACCAGGGAGACAACACACCACTCTGATGTCTCGCTGTCGGCTGCAAAAATGTCTTTCTGTGCCCCTGACTGGAGAAGTCCCCTATCACAGTTGATCGCTTGGAACCTGACATACCCCTCGTTACAGTAGAGCCAGTCTCAGTACTAGACACTGAGCTGTCGGTGCTACAAGTGCATTGCCCTTACATTCTCCAAAACACCATACTTGTTTGAGATTGGGATAGCCACAGGAGACTCCTGCACTAACTGCCTACCCCTCCTACCTTTCATGGAGTTAACCCATCAACCTGACTTCATCCCGCCCCCTTGACCTGTCCGTCCTCCCTGGACTGACCTACCTAACTCCCTACCTACACTCACCTTTACTGGCTCCATCCCCGCCTCTTTGACCTGTCTGTCTCCTCTCCACCTATCTTCTCCTCTATCCATCTTCTATCCGCCTCCCCCTCTCTCCCTATTTATTTCAGAACCCCCTTCCCCTCCCCCATTTCTGAAGAAGGGTCTAGGCCCGAAACGTCAGCCTTCCTGCTCCTCTGATGCTGCTTGGCCTGCTGTGTTCATCCAGCTCTACACCTTGTTATCTCAGATTCTCCAGCATCTGCAGTTCCTACTATCTCTAACCTGACTGTATCTGCGGTTTTCTCCCTTCCTGAAACTGCCATCCATAACACCCCGGGTCCTATAAATTCCACTGAAATTTTACAGGATGTTACTAGTAGAGTTGATAATGGGGAGCCATTAGATGTGGTTTACTTGGACTTTCAGAATGTTTTCAATAAGGAGCCACGTAAGAGATTTGCATGTAAAATTAGCACTTGGGATTCGGTTAGTACACTGAAATAGATAGAGAACTGGCTGGCAGGCAGGAAACAGAGTGAGAATAAGCAGGTATTTTTCCAAGCGGCGGCCAGTTACACGCGGTTTACTACAGGGGTCAGTGTTTGGACCTCAGCTATTCACAATATATATTAATGATTTAGATGAGGGAACTAAATCTAATATTTCAAAGTTTGCAGATGATACAAAACTGGGTGGGCAAGTGAATTGTGAGGAGGATGCAGAAATACTTCATTGTGATTTGGACAATTCAAATGAGTGGGAAAATAAATAGCAGGTGAAGTCTAATGTGGAAAAATATTAGCTTATCTACTTTGTTAGCAAAAACAGGAAGGCACATTATTATCTGAATGACAACAGATTGGGAAAGGGGAAGCTGCAATGAGACCTGGGCATCTTTGTACATCAGTCACTGAAAGTAAGCCTGTAGGTGCAGCAGGTGGTGAAGAAGGCAAATGGTATGTTGGCCATGATTGCAAAATGATTCAAGTACAGGAACGGGGATGTCTTGCTGCACCATGCACCATACTTGGTAGGACTACACCTAGAGTATTGTGTAGAATTCTGGTCTCCTTACCTGAGGAGGGATGTTTTGGCTATGGAGGGAGTGTAATAAACTGATTCCTGGGATAGTGGGACTACATTGATTGGAATTTAGAAGAATGAGGGGTTCTCAGAGAAACCATTTACCTAACAAGGTAAATGCAAGAAGCATGTTTTCGATGACAGAGGACTCCAGAACCAGGAGTCACCGTCTCAGGGTACAGGGTAAGTCATTTAGAATCAAGAAGAAGAGACATCTCTTCACCCGGAGAGTGATGAGCCTGTGGAATTCTCTGCCACAGAAAGTGGTTGAGGCCAAAGCATTGGCTGTTTTCAAGGAGTTAGATATTGTTCTTAAATCTAAAGGGATTAAAGGAAATAGGGAGAAAACGGGAACAAGGTACAGCCTACTCCTGCTCCTATTTTCTAGGTTTCATTTGGCTATAAGAAAATAGTGTGTGTGTGTGTGTGTGTGTTGTGTACTTCCTGAAACATCACTTCTCTCCCCTATGAATTTGGATCCATGTATAACTTGCGTGTGTCAACTGTGTTCAATGTGTGACATACCCACTTCAGAATTAAATAGTGTGTGTTCCAGATACACTCTAGGATAAAATTATACTGACACTGCTACGTTCTATTCTTTCAATGAAATACTAAATTAAGGTCCTCGTTGCCTGTTGAGGGGAATGTTAAAATCCCAAGACATAATTCAAAGAATATTAAAGAGCTCTTTTTGTGCCTTGGCCAACAATTCTTCTTCAACCAACACCAGCAAAAGCAGACTAAGTTTTTTGATTTATTTCATTGCTGTTTGTGTTTTCTTATTGTGTGGAAATAGCTGCTAAGTAACAATGTAACACTGTCTCTAGACATTTTGCGAGAGCCTTCAAGGTTCTCCAAGTACAAGTCTCTCCCTTCTCAATCATGTGATTTAATGTGACACTTTGTTAGCTATAATTTCACTTGCACCTTGATATTCAAGGCTTTATAATTATACAGTGTAGACAAGCTTGGTTGTACAAAGGTAATTGTTCCCCCAACTACATTATCACATCAGCATTAGTCATTCATGGCAGCTGGAGAAGGGAACTAAATAAGAGTGACCACAGTTATTTTGGGACAGCTGTATTCCAGAGGCTGATTTTCATAATTAAATATTTTCACACAGCCATAATTAAATATATGTGTGAAAATATAATGTGCAACACTCTTTTCTTGTTGAGAAAGCCTACATTTAGTGAGAATCTGAATAATAACTATCAGTTTGTAGTGCATAAATACTTAAAAAGAAAACTTAATTTACATTAATACATTTTGTTAATGGATTGATTAATTGGCCACTCGGCTCAAGGAAGAGCTAAACAGTCAACATAGATATATGATTATTTGTGTCGACCTTATTCTTGTGACTGTTCCAGATTGAAAGGAGGAAAATGCTTTCTGCTTCAAAACGGAAAATTGTGTGCTCTCTCACAAAAAAATTTCAAAGGATCAAGTTTAAAAACAATGAATAGAGATAAATGTTGGCTCATTTCTTATGTAATTAGTAACTTCCTTATCCCCTGTTGTAACAGTGAACAGACTGTAATGTTTAATTACTGGTTAAATGAAACCCAAATTTTATAATGGATAAAGTGACAACACTGACGGTGATGACTTGAAAGGGGCACATTGTTCAGCGATTGATGAAGGCGGCGATTATTCAGCTGTGCGTTGTGCGAAGAAAATGAAAATGACAAATGAACTGCACTAATTAGACAAATCATACAGACTAGCTGATGATTCTTATCTCTGCTGACTAATGAAGCAGGCTCGCTAGGCTGTGACAGATTAATTGTGATTTCTCTAAAGGGAAGGAATGTTTTATGGTGTGTACAAATTTCCCACAGAACTATAAACCCATTCTAGTAGACATATTGATTTACAAAACCTTTAACCCTTTGGGAACTGAATTGGTTAGGAAGTTACCACAGGAGGGGGACAAATACAAGAGAATCTGTAATTTAGATTTGATTTGTTTGTACCTTTTTAATGTCATGTCAGTCAACTGCATTAACTTTAAAATAGTCATGGAGAAGGACAAAACTGGTCCACGGTTTTCAAGTTCTAAATTGAGGCAAGGCGAATTTTGATGGAAATAGACAGGAGCTTGCAGGGGTTGATTGAAGAAGTCTGTTTGCAAGCAAAGGGACCTCTCGTAAATGGGAGGCCCTTAAAAGTGTGATAGCTAGAGTTCAAGATCTGTATGTTCCTGTGAGGGTGAAGGGCAAGGTTTGCAGGAGTAGGGAGCCCTGGATGACAAGAGATATTGAGGCTTTGACCAAAAAAAAACAAGGAGGCATGACTCAGGAACAGGCAGCTGGGATCAGACGAACCCCTGGAGGTATATAGAGGATACAGGAGTTAACTGAAAAAGGAATCAGGAGGGCAAAAAGGGAGCACGAGATAGTTTTGGCTCAGCAGATTAGGGTGAATCCAAAGAGACTCTTTAACTACATTAAACGAAAAAGAATAACTAGAGTGAGACTAGGACCCCTCAAGAACCAAATTGGATTATGTATGTG
>NC_063341.1:49663463-49690513 GCF_021869965.1 Rhincodon typus | reverse complement strand
TATGGATGATAATGGAATAGTTTAGGTTAGATGGGCTTCAGATTGGTTTCACAGGTCGGCGCAACATCGAGGGCCAAAGGGCCTGTACTGCGCTGTAATGTTCCATGTTCCATGTTCCATGTTCCATGTTCTATGTTCAGTCTTGTCAATGTGAGACCCTACAGGTTTTAATTCCAGGAATTGGAAAATGTTAAAACTTCTTTTATGTATGGATACATGTAACTGTAAAGTGGGTAACAATGACAGAGAATGTAACATAAGAACTAGGAGCAGGAGTGGGCCATCTGGACCCTCTAGTCTGCCCCGCCATTTAATAAGGTCGTGGCTGATCTGTTTGAGACTCAGCTCCACTTATCCGCCAGCTCACCATAACCCTTAATTCCTTTACTGTTCAAAAATTTATCTAGCCTTGCCTTAAACAGATTCAGCGAGGTAGCTTCAACCAGCTTCACTGGGCAGGGAATTCCACAGATTCACAACCCTTTGGGTGAAGAAGTTCCTCCTGACCTCAGTCCTACATCTGCTTCCCTTTATTTTGAGGCTATGCCCCCTAGTCCTAGTTTCACCTGCAAGTGAAACAACTTCCCTGCCTCCACCTTATCTATTCCCTTCATAATCTTATATGTTTCTATAAGATCTCCTCTCATTCTTCTGAATTCCGAAGAGTATAATCCCAGCCTACTTGGTCTCTCCTCATAATCCAACCCTTTCAACATTGTGGTCATTTTAGATTTGCAAAAGTGGCAGATAAAAGTCATGCCAATGTAAATGTTTCAGTATGGATGGCAATCTGCTTCTTGATCAAAATTAATTTGATATTTGATGTTCAAAAACTTCAAAGATAGTCCACTGGTAAAGCATGTTAGAATTCCAAGACACCCTGGAAAGGTATTGTTTCTGAGAGAAGACTTTGTTTCACAGCTAGACTTCCCAACACAGCAAGTTCCCAAACTATTGGAATTTTAGTTATTTATTTGTAAATGGCAGTGGGCTTTGCTAGCTAGACCAGCATTTATTGTCTATTGGGAAGGTTGTAGTTAGCCATTGAGTTGAATTTGCTGCAGACCACGTGGTGCAATTAATCCCACAGGGAGGTTAGGAAGGGAATTCCAAGATTTTGAACTAGCCACAGCAAAGGTATAGTGATATGTTTCCAAGTCAGAAAATGTATAGCATGGATGGGATTGTGCAGATGGGTGGTGTCCCAATATATTTGCTGCCCTTTTCCTTCTAGGTGGTAGAGGTCATAGGTTTGGAAGGGGCTGTGAAAGGAGCTTGCTGAGCTGCTATGTTGCATCCTATAGATGGTACACACTGCTGCCACTGGGTATCAGAGGTAGAAGAGATGAAAGTCTAAGGAAGTGGATAAGATGCCTATCAAGCGAGTTGCTTTGTCCTGGTTGGTATCAAGTTTCTTGAAAGTTGTTGGAGTTGCACATATTCAAGCAAATGTACAGGAGAATCAGTGAGCAGAGATGATACACCTTGCCTCAAGGAGTGGAGATGTGATACGTAAATCTACTGGCTGCTTTTAGATTTCTCCTGATTATCTAATAACCAGCATAGAGAATGCCCTGAATGTAGCTCACATGCTTAGTTAGCAGATGACATTTGTTGTGGTGGATGCTAAAGAAAGTGTAGTGTTGCAAATTGGATTGTTCTCAGTATTGATAAATGAACCTTTCACAGGCTAGTACAATTTTGGGAGGATGATATTGTCAATTTAATCTGTTTCAGCATTCAAAAATATTATCTTGCTGAAGTATCCCAAAGTGGAGCTTGTCAATCTTGGACAACAAGGTGCAGAACTGGATGAACACAGCAGGCCAAGCAGCATCATAGGACCAGAAAGGCTGACGTTTCGGGCCTGGACCCTTCATCAGAAATAGCACTTTCTGATTCTGATTCCATTTCTGATGAAGGGTCTAGGCCCGAAATGTCAGCCTTTCTGCTCCTATGATGCTGCTTGGCCTGCTGTGTTCATCCAACTCTGCACCTTGTTGTCTCGGATTCTCCAGCATCTGCAGTTCCTACTATCTCTTGTCAATCTTGACTGGGTTTTCCTTGAAACGTCACTTCCCAAGCTACTTCAACATGCTTATTTGCCAGTTCAGTCAAGGAATAACCTGAAACTGTCTACCTACTATTGTTCCGCTTTCCTGAATAACTGTGCAGGTTTAGGGGCTAACCTGGAAAGAAGAGTAAAGGAAGATCAGTTTTAAAAAAAAATGCCACTCAGACCATTTCGAAATAATCCCCTGCATGAAGCTTTCTAGTGCAGAAAGAGGTTTGGATGCTGACATTGCTGAAATGTGATTAGGGAACATTGAAATATCACAGTACTTGAAACTGTATTGAAATCATGTTGTATTGCTTTTCTGACAGAAGACCACTATATCTGGAGCTCATTATAGGATTAATGTTGGATGAAATGCTAATTCACTCTAATTCATCCAAACAGTTAATGTCTGGAATAATTCTGTCTGTTCGGCGTTATTTATATCAAAATGTTAATATCAGCAATGTTGTAGCCACATTATTGGATCCTGGCCAATGTTATCACACCTCCAAGGAAGCAGCACCATGTTAAATATATTTAAAATACCACACTTAATAATGCAGACCATGTGAAGTAGCTCGCATTTCTCATTGTTATTCTTTTCTAAATAAAGTACTTTCTTAGAGCTCGTGTAATTTTCGAGTTTGCTTTTATAGTTGGATTATTGAATGATAGTTTATATACAACATTGCCACTTGTATAAGAAAATTAAAAATAGCAGGAATACACCGTTTGACTTAACAATAAGATTGTAGCTGACCTTCTCTCCCTCAAGTCTACTATCCTACACTATTCACATACCCTTAGTACCAAAAATATATTGATTCCTGTCTTTAATATGCACAATAACTGAACAATCGCAGCTGCTTGGGAGTATGAGTTCCAAACATTTACACAATCCATTCAGAGAGACTTGGCAGTCCTCGTGCACAGATCACTGAAAGTTAACATTCAAACACAACAAGCAATTGGGAAAGCAAATGGCCTGTTAGCTTTAATTACAAAGTATTACTTGAGCTTGTAGCGCAGATTAAAATCGGCAGGTACGATGTTGTGGGTGTCACAGAGATGTGCCTGCAAGGGGCTGAGAACTAAATATGCAAGGATACACATCCTATCGAAAGGATAGGCAGATGGGCGGCACGGTGGCTCAGTGGTTAGCACTGCTGCCACAGCACCAGGGACCCGGATTCGATTCCAGCCTCAGGCGACTGTCTGAGCGGAGTTTGCACATTCTCCCCATGTCTGTGTGGGTTTCCTCCGGGTGCTCCGGTTTCCTCCCATAGTGCCCAGGGATGTTTAGGTTAGGTGGGTTAGACATGGAAAATACAGGGGTAGGGGAATGGGTCTGAGGGGGATGTTCTTCGGAGGGGCGTTGTGGACTTGTTGGGCTGAATGGCCTGTTTCCATACTGTAGGGATTCTATGATTCTATGATCAACGGGCAGGGAGTTGCCTTATTCATAAGAAATGAAATTGAATCGATCGCAAGAAGGGATACTGAATCAGAAGGCATAGAATCTCTGTGGTTCGATTTGAGGAAACTCATTGAGTTATACACGTGTCTTCTAACAGTAGTCAGGATGTGGGGAAGAAAATAAATTAGGAGATAGAAAAGGCATGTAAGAAAGGCACTATTACAATAATCATGGGGAGTTCAATATGGAACTAGGAAGATCAGATAGGTAGTGGATCTCAAGAAAAGAAATTTGTGGAATGTCTACAAGATGGTTTTTTTGGAGCAGTTTGTGATATAGCCAACTAAGGAACGGGCAACTCTGGATTTAATGATGTGTAATAGGGCAGACTTGATTGGGAAGCTGAATGGAAAGGATCCCTTAGGGGACAGAGACCACTCTTTTGTAGAATTCACCCTGCAGTTTGAGAGAAGATTGTATCAGATATAACAGTATTACAATTGATTAAAGGTAACTACAAAGACATGACGGAGGAGCTGGCCAGAGTTGCTTGAAAGAGAGCCTAACAGGGAAGGTGGTGGAGCAACAATGGCAGGAGATTCTGAAGGTAATTCAGGAGGCACAGCAGAAATTCATCCTAAGCAAGAAGAAACATATTAAGGGGGCAGCCATCACTGACAAGTGAAGTCAGGAACAGCATAAAAGTAAAAGAAAAGGCATACAATGTGGTGAAGATTTTTGGGAAGCCAGAGGATTGGGAAGCTTTTAAAAACCAGCAGAGGATAACTAAATGAGCAATAAGGAGGGAGAAGATGAGATATGAAAGTAAGCTAGCTAGTATTGTAAAGGAAAATTATGCAAGTTTTTTTTAAGATATCCAAAAGATAAGAGTGCGATTGAATGCCAGGAAATGAGGCAGAATTAGTAGTATTGGAGAACAAAGCAATGGCAGAGGAACTAAGTAGCTACTTTGTATTAGACACCAGCAACATACTAGAAGTTCAAGAGAGTTGGGATAGATGTAAGTGCGGTGGCCATCACTGAGCAGAAGGTTCTGGGGAAGCTGAAAAGTCTGAAGGCGATAAATCAGCCAGACCGGATGGACAGCACTCACAGTTCTGAAGGAGATAGCTGAGGAGATTGTAGAGGCATTGGTTGTGATTTTTTAGGAATCATTGAGTCAGGGAGTGTCCCAGAGGACTGGACAGTGGCAAATATAAAATCTCTATTTAAGAAGGGGGGCAGAAGTTAGGAAACTATAGGCTGCTTAGCCTAACCTCAGTCATTGGTAAGATTTAAGAGTCCATTATTAAGGATGAGATTGTGGAGTACTTGGACGAGCATGGCAAATAGGGCAAAGTCACCACAGTTTTGTCATGGGGAGGTCATGCCTGACAAATCTTTTAGAATTCTGTGAGGAGGTAATGAGCAAATTAGAGAAAGGAGACCAATGGACATGATTTGTTTGGAATCAGAAGGCCTTTAACAAAGTGCCATACAGGAGGCTGCTAAATAAGATAAGAATGCACAGTGTTAGGGGCAAGATACTAGCATGGATAGAGGATTGGCTGACTGGCAGAAGGTTGAGGTAGGGATAAAAGGGGTCTTTTTTAGGCTGGCAGATGATAACTAGTGGAGTTCCACTGGGACCCATGTTGGGACCACAGCTATTCATGTTGTACATTAATGATCTGGACAAAGAAACTGAGGGCATGTTGCTAAGTTTGCGATGATACAAATGTAGGCGGAGAGACAAATAATGTTGAGGAAGCTCAGGCTGCAGAAGGACTTAAGCTAGGAGAGTGGGGAAAGATGTGGCCGATGGAATACAATGTGGAAAGTGTGAGGTTATGCACTTCAGAAGAATAGAGGTGTAGACTATTTTCTAAACAGGGAAAGTCTTCAGAAAGCTGAAGTGCAGTGGGACTTGAGAATTCTAGTTCAGGATTCTCTTAAGGTTAACGATCAGGTTCAGTTGGCAGTGAGGAAGGCAAATGCAATGTTGGCATTCACATCAAGAGGAATAGAAAACAAGAGATGTACTGCTGAGGCTGTATAAGTCTCTGGTCAGACAACTTTGGAATATTGTGAGCAGTTTTGGGTCCTGTATCTAAGAAAAGATGTGCTGGCATTGGAGGGGGTCCAGAAGATGTGTGTCCTGGGGATGAAGGGCTAGTCATACGAGGAACGGTTGAGGACTCTGGATCTGTACTCAGTGGAGTTTAGAAGAAAGCAGGGGGAATTGAATTGAAACTTACAGAATACTGCGAGGCCTGGACAGTGGACATGGAGAAGATGTTTGTACCAGTAGGAGAGACCAGAACCCAGTGTCACAGCCTCAGAGTGAATGGATAACCCTTTAGAATTGAGATAAGGAGGAATTTCATCAGCTGGAGCATGGTTAATCTGTGGAACCCATTACAGCAGAAGGCTGCGGAGGCCAAGACAATGAGTGTATTAAAGACAGAGATAGGTGGGCTCTTGATTAGTAAGAGGTTCAAGGGGTATGGGAAGAAGGCAAAAAAATGGGATTGAGAATCATATCAGCCATGATCAAATGGCAGAGCAGACTCAATGGGCTGAATGGCCTAATTCTGCTCCTATATCTTATGGTCTTATTATGCTGATGCTTCATATTTCATGTATCTTGGAAGACTGGGTTTGAACGACTGTGGAAAAATGGCTTGATTTCAAGTTTGAGGGAAATACGTGGAGTGGTTGCTGTAAAAGAGATATTTGAAATGCGAATGTGGACATTGGAAATTTTTTTCAACCAGGCTTTCCAGAAATCATGTGACTGATGACAACCTCTTGCTTTACTGGGGTTATTTGAACAGTGACTGGCTTGGAGAATTTCTTGTTTTATCGGGTCTTCAGTTGGGAGACAAAAGCCTGTAAGAAGAGCTGACCAGCACATCTCCCTTTGCTGAACAGAAAACCTTCCTTTTGAGTTCAGAGCAAAACCTATTTGTTCTTCTGAGAAAGCAATTGAACGAACATTTCAAAATCTGCAGAAACTTGAGAGACTGATGTGTAATTAGTAGTTTGACAACACATGCCTGAATGTTAAAGCACAGACTTGGGATCATTCCATGCTTATCCTTTTGCCTTCAAGAACAACCATTAACTAAAGTGAGTATTTTTTCAAGGAAGCCAGTCTCTGCAGAAAAACCCATCTTTTTTCTCTTTTCCTGAAGAATGCCTGTGTGTTTATTTGTATGTGTGAGTGTTAGTGTTTTGTGGGAATCTCTTGTCTCCCAGGAACCAGCCATATAACACATCTGGTCCTTGAAACAAAGCAGGAACATGACAATTCTTGAAGAATTAGGCATGATAACAGCTTCCAGCATACCTGGCATGGACTTCTAAGGTGTGGTACTAATGATCACAAAGGACTTGTACATTTATGGAATGGAACCCTTTGCTATTGATGATTTCTACTATATTACTACATCACACTCTCTACACATATATCTGATGGAAGCCAGTTGTATTGCCAAAGGCAATTGCCCCCAGGTTGCAGCACTGAAATCATTATGAGGAAATCAGATGAAGCAAGGTAATCTGACACAATTGGCATGGTAACAACCATAATACATTTGTGGGTTGAGGACCGAGAGATCCCACACAGTTCCCCAGCAGATCCTTGGGAACAACCAGTTGCAGATAGATTTAAATCAGTTGTTACCTTGAGTGCCACCAAGATGAGATGGCCACCCATTCCTTCAGCTTACAGCTTCCACTCCAACAGTTGGCAGACTTCTGGGTGTCTAGGAACATTCTCAGGCTGTTACAGCAATGTCCCATTTTCATCTGGAGGAATTGACATTGAGGGTGATAGACTTTGGGCCACTTGTACCTTCTCCATATCCTGAGGTTCCTTCAGCTGTTATGTTTTCATGTGTTTTTCATTTGGCAGACACTGGAGGTGGTTGTGGGTCCTTAATGTATCTATCCCTTAGTAGCGCCATGGCAACGTTAACCCCCGCAGTGGCTTGGCCCATTGGTCATGGCTCTAACGTGTGGGGAAATGTCAGAAACAGAACAGGTTCTTAGTAATGTGAGTAGTCAGCATTCATATTACACACAAATGATTGTTTAGCATAGTCCTCCATACAGCGTGACATGAAACACTTTGACAAGCAGGATCTTGGAATGTTTCTACATGGATCTTATTCCAATGTGTGCAGCACAAGCCATTCTGTGTAAATAGAGTAGGCGATTATAACTGCAGTGCTGTAACTATTTAAGACCATGGTCCTCACCAACCCCCATTCCCACTTTCCCAAGAAAGGCAGCATTGCATGTAAGGGCACATTGGCAAATACTTACAGTTCAAGGTGAGAGGAAATCCAGTGTCTTGTGCAGCCTGCAAGTCCTTGGATTGTCTCTGTGAATTGTATCCCATAGGTGACATTTTAAAGATCACTTGTGATTAATTCTGCTTCACAGAAGTGACTGTGATGACTTTGTATTGACCAATGACATGATTAAGATTGTTTGTGACAAGGATTTGATCATCAGTTGGTCACTATATGAATTTCACATGCAGGGTACTACGATGACAGATGTCTTCAACCTTTATCGTGAAACAATTAAAAAGAACTCTCAACTTGCCTGCATGAATGCACTCCAACAATGCTTGACACCAAAACAGGCCAAAACAGCCCACTTGACAGGCACCCCATCAACACCTTCAACAGTCAATCCCTCCATCACCAATGCACAGTGGCAGTGGTGTGTACCGTCCATAGTAACGCGAGGCTTTTTCAACAGCATCTTCTGAACCTGTTACCTCTACCACCGAGAAGGACGTGAGCAGTTGATACATGGGAATCATTTGCCACACACAATCCTGACTTGGACCTCTAGTTCTGTTGTTTCACTGTCCCAGTCAAAATCCAGAACTCCCTTCCTAACAGCACTGCCATTATCACCACAGCACAAGAGCTCTGGCAATTCAAGGTGGCAGCTCATCACCACCTTCGATGGCAATTAGGGATGGATGGACCCATATCCTAGGAAAGAATAATATTTCAGTTTGCATGCAAATGACTGGTTGTTTCACTTTCTGTAAATCTGCATATATCTTTGTTTCATTTGGCAAAAGATGAAAGGGATAATGGCGTTGCATTCTTCATGTCAGTTCTTCAAATCTGTATTGGATTACACAGTATCTGGACCTTGGGGATGGTATTTGTAGTGGCTTCAAAGTTTTCACCATTGTTTGGCCTGATTGACTTTGTTAGGAACAATATTACTGACTGATGGCAACTCAACTGATTTGTGCAAATTGGCAATTATAAATTGTAATCTAATGAGAAATCCCCTATCAAACCAGTTCTTATCTTCAACATTTAGCAGTTCATTTTGCAGTTCTTTAAAGTCTGACACTTAATCGTCACCAAGGTTTTCACTTCTTCAAACAACTCTGAACTCTGTTCAGTTCTTAACTCTCCATTTCCGTTCCTTTCTGGATGTTTTCTAATATTGATGACTATGAAGAAAATCTCAACTCCTCAGAATTATCATGAATGACATTTGAATTCACTCATCCTGTTTAAATTGACAATCACTTTTTACTGTAAGGTTGTGTGCATGAGTTGATCCTTCAGCGATCTTTTCCAGGACTTGCAAATTTAATGAAGCCTCCAGTGAGCTATTTATTATTCTATTGAGTAAAATCCTCTGTAGCACTTTAAGAACTTTGTTCACATTATGACCATCCAAAAAAGTCTTGGAATTCTTTTTTTTCCAGTCAGTTAGTAAATTTTCTTTTATTTTCTCCATTTTGTTTGGACTATGTCAAAATCTTCTCTTGTAAGATCAATCGCCTCTTCATTTTGAAGTATAAATTGATGTGCATGTTTTCTTTCTTGCAGCTGTTGTGTCAGTCTTGGTTTTACATGTTCCACTCTATTTCAAAATATCTCTGTCTTTTGGTTCATCATTATCTTTGAGTGTTATTGCTGTCTTCTTTCTCATACCTTCAAGTTCTGCTTTCATGTTTAATTCAGCCAGCTTTATTCCAATCCAACTGCTATTAACTCTTTGTTTCCCACCTCATCCAATGTTGTTAACTCTAATGTTGTTTGAACATAAGCAGTTTGGTGTTTCTGAATCCCTGGACACCTCTTTTGTAGAAAGTGATTTTTGTGACTGGGCTATATAAAGGCATGATTCTTTCAAAATAGTTGGCTCTCCTCGCACAACTGCAGTTTTAGTAGCCACAGCAGGTACAGTCTGGATCACTTTATCCCCACACTGGGTCAGTTCCAAATAAAAAATCCATACCATCAAAGGGCAAATAATGAACAGTTATGCACTGGAAATTAAACTGCATTTTACAGCTACAAAGGAATGAATGAGCAATTCCCATTAGTAGGCATTATTGATACATTTTAATTTAGCAAAATGTTTTTTTACCATCTGCTGTAGACCAATTCTAGCAGTTATGTTCTATAGGGCTTGTCCAGCTTGGTCAGAGGTGCTAGTCCAGAACCACTCTTGGTGATGGACATTGAAGACTCCTCCCCTCCCCCTGAGTACATTCTGCGCCCTTGCTACCTTTTAGTGCTTCCTTCAAGTTTGGTCAACATGGAATAGTACTGATTAATCAGCCAAGGGCATGGTGGAAAGCAGTAATCAGCAGGACACTCTTTCAGATGTCAGCAGGTCAAACATAAGACTTCATGGGATCCAGTGTCAATGTAGAGGACTTCAAGGGCAAGTCAGTCTCAACTATATACAACGGTACCACCATCTCTGGTAGTATGATGGTGTTGGTGTTTTGTCTGCAACATTTTAATTATCTGTAAAGACATTGCTTGTAAGAATGGTTCCGTGAGTATGACTATCTCGGGCTAATGTTTAACTAGCCTGTGGGACAGGTCTCCCAAATTTGGCACTAGCCCCCATTTTTTAATTAGAAAGACTTTGTAGGGGTGACAAGCCTGGATTTCCCATTGACATTTCTCATGCCTAGGTTGAAGCCAAGTAGACTGTTCAGTTTGATTCCTGTCTTTCAACTTTGTGGCCGTTTCAATAACAACTAAGTAGCTTGCTTGACCATTTTAGTGGCGGTTAAGAGTTGAACATATTGCTCCATGTTCTGGAGTCCCACAAGACCAAACAAGATAAGGACAACAGATCTCCTTCCCGAATGGGCATTGGTAGAGACAGATGGGATTTCATGACAGTCAACAACAGTAACCTGGTTGCCATTAGATTTGTTTTTAATTCCATATTTAATTGAATTAAAATTTCACTATCTGCCCTAGTGGAGTTGAAAGCTATGCCAAGAAATTAGCCTGGGGTATTGGATTTTAGACCAGTTACATTACCATTGCACCACCTCCTGTCATGCTTGACTCACCAGAAGGACATGAGAACGCCACTTTTAAACAGAAAAAATCTAATTTCCTGCATCTTGTCCCCCTCTTGTGGTGAACAGAAGTGAACCTACAGGTTTCTAATTATTTTTACCCATTGGGACAGTATTTCCTGAAAAATATTACGTATCCTCACAAACTCAAGTTTTGGTTTCCAACAGTGAGCACTTGTATATCCTTTCTTACAAGAATGGATGGGTATTCTTACATCAAATTTATCCTCGTGGCCGTCTCTTGCTATTTTCAGGAAAGTTTGATTTCTCCCCTGAGCCATTCTCCTCATTCTGATCTCTTTTCTCTCCAGTCTGTCTGTGGAGTACATGAGCAATGTAACTAACATGTTTGTCAGATAACTCAATCGTCAGCAATTGCTGCAACTTCTTGTGTCCTTCTAGCTGGGACCTTATTCCCAATACTATTGACACTGTTTTTAAATACTACCATTCTAAGGTTTTGAAAAGTCTTTTCAACCTAAGACCATAAGATATAGGAGCAGAATTGGGCCATTCAACCCTTGGAGTCTGCTCTGTCGTTCGATCACAACTAATATGGTTCTCAACTCCATTCTCCTGCCTTCTCACAATAACCATTGAACCCCTTATCAACCAAGCATCTATCTATCTCTGTTGTAAAAGCACTCAGTGTCTTGGCCATCTCAGCTCTCTGTGGCAATGAGATTAATCACCCTCCTCCTGTCAGTTCTAAAAGGTCATCCATTCACTCTGAAACTATACCCTCGGTTCTTAGTCTCTCCTACTAAGTTGAAATATCTTCTCCATGTCCACTCTATCCAGGCTCTCAGTATTCTGTAAGTTTCAGTGACACCCCCTTAATTCTTCTAAATTCTATCAAGTACAGACCCAGTGTCCTCAACTGCTCCTCATATGATAGGCACCTTCCCCTGTAACTTAGAGCAGTTCATCCACTTCACTAACAATTTCCACCCTGCCCTCAAAAGTCATTTGGGTCTATCTCAGACACTATCCCTCCCTTTTCTTGACCTATCCGTTTCCATTTCCGGTGACAGTTTACGGACCGACATTTACTATAAACCCACAGACTCCCATAGTTACCCAGACTACACCTACTCCCATCCTGTATCCTGCAAAAACTCCATTCCGTTTTCCCAATTCTTCCATCTCCATCGCATCTGCTCTGACAAGGAGACATTCCACTCCCAAGCATCCTGGATATCCACCTTTTTCAAACAATGCTGTTTTTCCCTCTCTGTCGTTTAGACAGCCCTCCACATCGCCTCCTCTATTCCCCGTTCTACAGCTCTTAACCACACCCCCTCTCTAAACGTAGTAAAGATAGTGTCCCCCTTGTCCTTACTTTCTACCCCACCAGCCTCCGCATCCAACGTAATATTCCTCAAACACTTCAGCCAACTCCAACTAGACCCTACCACCGGGAACATCTTCCACTCCCCACCCATCTCTGCCTTCTGCAAGGACTATTCCCTAAGCCACTCCGTAGTTCGTGCCACACTCCCCACCAACCACTCCAACCTGCCCGGTACCTTCCCCTGTAACCATAAAAGATGCAACACCTGCCCACACACAACCTCCCCCACCTCCATCCAGGGCCCTAAACAGTCCTTCTGGATGAGACAGAGCTTCACCTGCGTCTCCTCCAACCTACTGTATTGTATCAGGTGCTCCCGATGTGGTCTTCTGTACATCGGTGAGACCAAACGTAGATTAGGTGGCTGTTTCATTGTGGATCTTCTCCTGGCCTGTAATGGCCAGCCTAACCTCTGGGTCACTACCCATTTTAACTCTTCTCCTCCTCCTCCCCACCGCACCGCACCCCACCCCCTGACCACACACACACACACACACACACACCCTCTGACATGTCTGCCCTTGGCCTCCTCCAGTGTCACAGCAAGTTGGAACGCAAATTTGAAGAACAACACCTTATCTTCCGCCTGGGTACCCTACAGCTCGGAGGACTCAACACGGAATTCTCCAATTTCAAATAACCATTCCACCTTCTGACCCTCCCTTCCAGCCACAAACTGGATTCATCCCTCCCATCGACCAACCAGATCGTACCTACTATGAGTGTCCATCTATCACCCCCATTCCGCTAACCCCCTGCACTCTTTTTCCGCAGCTCGCCCTACCCCCACATCCAGTCTTGAAGAAGGGTAATACCCGAAACGTTGACTTCTCCTTTCCTCCGCATGCTGCCTAGCTTGCTGTGTTCTTCCAGTCTCCTGTTTGTCTACCTTCTCCAGCTACCTGCTTCCATGACACTACCCACCTCTCTGCCTGTCTTTGTCTAAAATAAAGGCCTTACAAACTATGAGCTTACAAACAGTCAAGAAGCTTGACACCATCCAGAACATATCAGTCTGCTTGATTGGCTCCACATCCAAAAACATTCTCTCCATCTATCATCAATGCTCAGCAGTAGTAGTGTGTACCATCGACAAGATGCATTACAGAAATTCATCAAGCCTCCTTAGACAGAACCTTGCAAACCCATGACCACTTCCATCGAGAAGGACAAGGGGAGCTGATACATGGGACTGAATTGCCCACTCTTGCTCTTTTGTTCTTCTGGGAACACCACTTGCAGCTTCACCTCAAAGCCACTCACCATCCTGACTTGGAAATATATTGCTATTACTTCACTGTTGCTGGGTCAAAATTCTGAAATTCCCTTCCTAATGGCATTGTGGCACTACCTACAGTACATTTACTGCAGTTGTTCTAGAAAGAAACTCACCACAACCTTCTCAAGGGCAACTAGGGATGGCCAATAAATGCTACTCCAGCCAGTGATGCCCACATGCTATGAATTTAAAAAACAACAACTCTGCACATCATTCCATTGTTAACCTGTTGAAGCACCTTTACAGTTCGATATGTCATCCTAGTTTGGTTTCCTAGTTATTTTGCCAGAACAACACGGCATGGTAGAGTCTATCTGTTATTCTCAGCATTTCTGTTGTTTTCATCAAAGCGTGAAGATCTGTTACAAGTTTCTTTGCCTTTCCAACTCCATTTTTTGACATTCTGGTTTTGTCGCAAAGCAGCAATGTTGAGTAGAATATTTGCTAGAATCATACCAGCTACCAGATGCAATGAAATTCCCCTGTGGTTTTGCGGATAGATTTTTGTCTTTTCCCTTTGTACATGTGGACGACCACAATGTCTTTGAACTCCTGATCCTTTGATCCTACGTTCTGTGATATAATTGTGAGAGTTTGATTGCTAGCTGGAGTCTCTGAGATTTGTACATTTCTGATTCAGGTGAAATTTCCTAGCAGACAAGCACCCACTATCAGGACAATGAGCAGGCCAAGTCTTCTGCTAGGTAGGCAAACTGAAGAGTAAGAACAAAGTGGCAGGTGTTGGCTTCGTTACTAAATCTGACATTGCAAAATTCTGGATACCTTCTTAGAATCAAAAACAATCGCCTTCTACACCTCCCTCTTGTGAACAGCATGTCCACAATAAAATACATCCACTCCAATAGTGACTCATACAGAGATTATCGGGGTGAATTTTGTGAAGAACTATTCAATGAATCTATACCAACTCTCAAATACCATATCCTCTTCTCCAGCAAATTCCATAAAAGTCCGACTTTGTTTCTTCCTTAAGTTTGTACTAAGCCTCTGGGACTACCTCATAGATAATGAGAACATCAATGTTCACTGTAAAATGATCGTATGTGTAGAAGAGATGAGTGTACTTTTAAAGCCTTCCACATGAACACGTTCTTCAATAAGACAGTACAGTTTTCTCTTGGCTATTGCAGTTTCAAAGCAATTTTCTCAAATGTCACAAAATGCATTTCAAATTCTTCCTTGAAAATTATATTCAAATCTCTCGCAGTTTTCAAAAGGCTCCTTTCTACCTGTCATGTTAGAGTGCATCTTCCACTTTGCTTCTGCAAATTTAGTTTACTCCGTCTTCCAATAATTTCAGCAGCAAGTTTCCACCTGGTCACTCTTTGACTCTTATATCTCCAAGTTCCAGCTCTTTGAACGGAGAACTATTTCCAATCAATATGCTGCTTTGCTTAACATACAACAGTCTTTCCTGTGTCTGGCACAGAAGCAGGAGTTTTCAGTCCTCCTCGTCTGACTGAGAGTCCATGTCCAACAGGACCAGCTGCCCCTCATATGTATCAAGGTGTGAAAACGGACCAGTCTCTGGGGATCATTCAGGACGATTATCCTCTCCCTTTCAAATCAGTTTTACCTTAAAGGAAACATTATAAGACAAGTTTTTGTTTATACCATCTCACATTTATAACACTATAATCAAAGCAGTGACTAAGTGTACAATTTCTGTCCTCCCAGCAAAGTTTTAGAACATAGAATGTAGAAATGTACAGCATAGGAATAGGCCCTTCAGCCACCGTTGTTGTGTCAACCATGATGTCATTCTAAACTAATCCCTTCTGCCTGAATATGGTCTGTATCCCTCTATTCCCTGCTTGTTCCTATATCTGTCTAATGCCACTTAAATGTTTCTATCATACTTGTTTCTACCACCTTCCCTTGTAGCAGGTTCCAGGCACCTATCACCCTCGCACATCTCCTTTAAACTTGCTGCCATCCTGGGAAAAAGAATCCTGACTATCTACCCTATCCATGCCTCTCAATTTTATATACTTCTATCAGGTTGCCCCTCAGACTCCGACCTCTAACGAAGACAATCCCACGTTTGTCCAACCTCTTATAGCTAATACACTCCAATCCAGATGACATTCTGGTTAACAAGATGTAGAGCTGGATGAACACAGCAGGCCAAGCAGCATCAGAGGAGCAGGAAGGCTGATGTTTCGGGCCTAGAAGGGTCTAGGCCCGAAACGTCAGCTTTCCTGCTCCTCTGATGCTGCTTGGCCTGCTGTGTTCATCCAGCTCTACACCTTGTTATCTCAGATTCTCCAGCATCTGCAGTTCCTACTGTCTCTAAATATTTTAGAAGACAGTTTTCCTGTATTTACTGTTGCATCTATAAAGTGAAGCAACTATTTACACTAAGATTTTGAGTTAATTTTCAGTTCCATCAAAGCATACTTTGAAATGTGATCCCACTCCCTTTTTCTCACATTCTTACCCCACGCCCTGTTTTAGACTTACACTAAGCAGACTGGTTTCATACTATGAATTTGAGCATTTGCAAAAAGAAAAGCAGCTTTGACAACAGTGGTGCCAATTATGTAGATTGTGCAGTTGTATATAGTTTTTTTTCTCCCCCCTTGTATCTTGCTCCTCCCTCCCCTATGAGTGAAAGGATAAAGAATAAATTCTATCCTTAATGCATTTGTTCAATACCTCAGGCAAACAGATTAAACATAACCTTATCAGACAGAACACATTAATGGGCTTCTCCAAATCCTCCTGCTGTCACAGATTAAACTGCAGCTCTAGAAGCATTAGCACTTTCCAGCTTCCCTCCTCCATTGGATTTCTTGGCTGATCTGTTATGGCAAGTCCTGTAAGATATGAGGAAGGGTAAAATGAGGAACAGTCAGTTGCAATCTGATAGACGATTGGTTTCTAGAGGTGATCTCTGGTCCTATTATTGATTCATGGCCCCAGTCTTTGTCACCTTGTCTGAAGAGCACTGTCCAACCTTGGAGTTACTGTAAACTTGATACATAAGATTGATCTCCTGGTGTAAACAGAAGGAGATGGACATTACAGATAAAGACATGGGATAGGGTCATCAAAGACTGACTTTCTTTCCACTAACATAAAGAACTTGAATATTTAATTTGTTATAGTTTCCTTTTATGCATCTGATGGTCTGTATGTTAAAGCCTTTCCAATTAAAAATGATTTAAGGGAAGGAAGGCCATGTATTAAGGGTAAGATGCTAATCTCTGACTTTTACACAATGTCATTTAAAAATGTGCTCAAAATTAATGGATACCAAGAGGTAAATGATGGAAGCTTGGAAATAAACTATTTTAGCTGGTGAATGTGGCAGTTTGTTATAACTGTAGCTGCAGTGTATTGCTTTTCCAAACTGTCTGTACTATTCTATCTTTTGTAACGTTCTTGCAAATAATTGCAAAATGCCATGTACATTGTAGCTATACATGAGGAGTTATTCAACTCATTATACAAAGCAAAAACTGGTATTTGTAATGAGAATAATGTTTTGTTCTTTTTTAATGAATACTATTTTGTTCGAACTGCACACATCAAAGAAACACAAGTTTGTTGGGAAATACGTGATTTGTAACGAAAGAAGCAAGGTTTGCATACGTAAACGATTTAATTTGAAGCGACTGTCCAACATATGTTAATTTATTATTGAAATATTTTCAGCTGCATCAGCAACAATCTGTGAAAATTAATTTTCCACAGGTTTTTTTCCTTGGAGAAGTAATGAGTATGGAATACTCTATATGTAAATTTCAATGAGTGTTTTTTTTTGCAATAACATAAGTTGCATATCACTTCTTCCCTAGCAACAGTGCTAGTGTACTAATGCAATCTTTTGTTATTTGACAGTCTACTACGATGAGTTCAGAAAAATGCAATGTAGTAAGGATGTCATTAGGTGGAATTTTTGACAACACACTAATTGGTTAACCCATTGTACCCTGTTTAAAACCCTTCACAGATTTTGAAACACATACTTTGTGTGTGGTCTAGCATTTGTGCATAATTTTTCTAAAGTTTGTTTTTAATATTCGTGAATTAGAAATAGACAGTGTTCCAAAGACACTTCTTCATTTGCAGTGTTTTGAAGGCGAATATAAATGTTATGATTTTATATTTATAATACCACTATAGAGGCCAGTATTTTGTTTGAATTTAATAATCACAATATGGAAACGCATGGACACAAAAAATACTGCAGATATTGGCAATTAGAAATAAAAACAGAAAATGTTGAACAATTTGGCATGGTCACCTAAAACATGGGACAGAATCTTGTAGAAGGCTGAGCAATGTGGGCCATGGTGAGATGTGTGGCAGAATAGGAAGAGAAGTCCAGTAAAGTCCACCTCACTGTTGGTAGCATCTTGCACCATCTTTTATGTTTTTCAGAAGCGATGTGACAACATTCTCGCTAGGCAACAACATGTTGCCAGCTAAGGGACATTACTGCAGCCCAGGGCACAATCCATAGCACTAGCTGCATGCACCATTTGCTCCACAGACGTCAGAATGCAGCATTTGCCAACTCCTCATGGCCATTGGGTATCAAGCTCTGAACGCACAAACTCATATTGGGGCACCCCATCAACTAGTATTAGAAGTCTGCAGAAGGGACACTTTGATGCATGGACGGGGATGCAGCTCACAGGTTGAACCAGGCTGCATATCGGGAGCTGTCCAGTTAGGTTCTTCAAGGGAATGGGCCATGTCCAGCCTAAGATGCGGCAAGTCATGGTGCAGGCATGGGGGAAGGATAGTTGACTGGGAAGGGGCTCAGCAGTATCTAAAAGGGAGCGAGAAAGCATGGCTGTGAAAGGGTCATGCACAAAGGGGGTTCATCCATGGTCTGGTCTGGAGCACTCAGCTTCAAGGAGGGGCAGTTTATGACCACACATGGTAACCTCATATATGCCAGGATCTGAGTGTGAAAGGTGAGTAGGTGCAGATAAAAGTAGATGGCTTGGTTGGGGCTCTGGGGAGTCCAAAGCCTACAGGGTTTATGGGAATGGCTCAGGATTTGAATGTTCGGGAGCTCACCAACATATTCAGGTGGAGGCTGGACACCACTGGTAGAGATTTACCTTCCATCATGCTGGAAATTGGAAATGCACAATGAGGAAAATAATGGCTGTGACCCACAGTCAGAGTGGGCAGGGTACTTTACTCAATCTGTGAAGGAGGCAGCAGCAGCATCTGCCAATGATTGGAGTTTTAAAGGGAGAAGCCATAGCACACAGACCCATGTACTGTACAGGACACAGTCCGGTGGGTCTATTCCTTGGCCATCCTAATGCATTGCTGCCCTCCTTTTTTTTTTTCATCTCTGCCGCAGACATTGCTGAACAACTCCATGACAGCTAGATTGTCACAGAAGCTAAGAAAGAATGGAGATGTTACATGAGGAGGGTCAGTATGACATGATGCAACGTATTCACATTATTCTGGCTTCCAGATGATGCAGTTGGCCTTCAGCACAAACCTCCATCCATTGAACTTCATTTGCTGCCATCGCATGATGTCGACTGTTTTCACTAAGCCCTTTAGACCCACATAGAGAGACGAACAACCAGATGTAAATTAAGATATTGAAATTTATGCAGAAGTGCCAAATCAATTACAGTCCATTGTCACTCATGCCACCAAAGTAATTGGTTTTCTTCTTCCACTCACTACTACTGCCTCTTCATTGCAAAGGAGAACTGTCCTCTTCCTGGAAGACAGTTACACAGCTGCATACGCCAGACATGTCAAGGCTGTTCTTGTCAAAGGTACTCTTCCCCTCAGAGATTGAGGAGGGAGCTTCTGAGGGAGCCTGACATTTCTCTGTAGATACTCTGCAAGGCACAAGAAGGAGAAGGTGTCACGGCCAGTGACTGGACGTAGTGTGCAATGAATGAGACTAACAATGGGATCAATGTGATAGTTGCAGTGGAATGAAGTATGGTACTTACTCAGATGATGGGACATGTATCTGTATCACAGAAGGAGTGGTCCTGATCTCCTCCTGCAAGGGCCAGGAATCTCTTCTAGGGAGTGAGGAGCCACATGTTGACCCCCCTCTATCACTCCTGCAGCTCTGTGTCTCTATTGTAATGAGTGAAAGGGAAGAATTAAGTGAGGTAAAAATGGGTGACAAAGCTAGTGCAAGTTGTTGAAAGGTGGTGAGGTTTTCCAATGGAGTGAGGAGGCAGTACAGATGTAAAGCAAGGTTGGTACTGTGGGAGGTTGAAATATGAGAGAGTATGTGAGGAAAGATGTTGCAGGCGATGGTGAGAGTGATGGGAGGTGTGTATAGTAGCAGAGATGCAATGAATATGAGCTGGCAGAGAACAGTGTGACCCTGACCCTGCCACAGCGGAAGAAGTCAGTGACCTTCATATTTCACTGTTGGCAATTCCTCCAGACTTTGGATATGGCACTAAACCAAGTGGTGACCTTGGACTAGACTGCCCGTCCTCCGGAAAGAGCCACCTTGCTTCATCTCTTTGACCAGGACCTCTAGTTGCCTGTTGAAGAATCATGGTGCCATCTGACCCTTGTCCAACATCTTCCAGAAACTTTTTTGAGCGAGCAGAGCAGCTTTGGAATGCCAGTGCCTGTCCAGGTACACAGTGGCCTTTCAAAGATGCGACATGCTTCACTCTGTGTTAGTCTTTCAGTGGATAGCCGAGGAATGGTACATCTTAAGATAGGACTGGAATCGACACCACAGGTCAGAATTCATGGTTAATGTGACACATTTGGTAAGATACAGCGCAAAAACCCATGAGGCCTTGTGGTGCAAAACCCTCCAAAAAAACTCCAGGCAACTCCGACTTGGCCAAATAAATATCCAATTCAGCCCATGAATTCTGTTTCTCTCTTCGCTAATGCTTCATGATCCACTGAGTGTTTCCAGAATTTTATGGAAGCATGAAATTTTTTTACATTTATAATTTGAAAAACAAAGACTATTATTCCTAAGCAAGTGATGTATTTATGCAAAAATGGCATAATTATTCCTTGCACTTAAATCTTTCCTTCTTGCCCCTGCGCCCTCTCCAATTCTGGCCTCCTAACCAGTTCCAATTTTAATTGTTCCCAGATGGGCACAGTGACAGTGCTATCAACCATTAAGGCTGCAATTTACAGAATTCCCTCCATAAACCTACCTTGTCTCTATTTTTATTTTATTTAAGACAACCTTTAAAACCTATCTCCGACCAAACTCTAGGTCAATTGGCCTATACCTCCTCAAGTGAATTGATGTCAAAATTTGTTTAATAACATTGATGTGAAGTGGCTTGAAACATTTTACTATGTAACTGACGTTTTATAAACTTAGGTTCTTTCAAACACGCAATAAAATTATGTAATTTACATCAAAATGTAACATTTTTCCATTTGTTTCAATATTATCACAATTCAAATGATATTTGGCTGCTTGAACATTTTCCCCTTTGCAAACAAGCTCTGGCTTCTCGAGCATTTTTGTTCATAAAAACAATCCTTTAAAGTACCATGAGGGTAGAAATCACTGTTGGGGATACTTTTATATAAATACTTAATGTCCTCATGTCAAATTCCTCTCTACTGGTTTAATGGAGACATTAACCTCTAAATGTGTTAATGCCTCAAATAAAATAACAAGAAAAAGAAGTTTGGTACATGTGCATTCAGTCCCTGCATAACACTTACAGTAGTGTCTATCCTTTGATGTTTGTTTCTGATCCTTGCATGCCCTTTTTTTATCATTGGCAATCAATGTTTTTATCAGCTTTGTTAATGAGAAAAATCCTCTGTTGTTTTGCTAGTTAGAGAGCAGAGGCCAGGTGTTTTCCTCACAAGGGCAAATGAAAAACTGAAAGGCAAATTTTCCCAAACTGTTGATGTGATTTGCAGCAGATCAGCTCGAGTTATATGGATAGAGATCTTGAAGAAAAGTGGTCTAACTATTACCTTGGTCAGGAAACAGTTTCTGCTGTGAACATATAAGTTGAAAGACCAGGCAAGATGAAAATTTGAGTCAAAAATAAAATACATTTGAACCGTTTAAATGATTCAGAAGTAATAATGTATTCTAATCAGGTCAGATATGGGGAGGTTGTGATTGTTAAAGTCAATCATCTCAGGTTCAGGACATCACTGCAGGATTCCTCAGGATAGTTTCCTTTGCACAACCAATTTGAAAAACCTTATTAATGACCTTCCCTCCATCATCATGTGAAAAGTGGGAATGTTTGCTGATGATTGCACAATTTTCAGCACGACTCACGACTCCTCAAATATTGAAGCAGTCCATGGCCAACTGCAGCAAAGCTTGGACTGACAAGCGGCGATTAACATTTGCGCCAGACAAGTGCTGGCAATGACCATCTCCAACATGAGAGAATTTAACTATCCCACCTTGACAAGCAATTACATCAACATCCTGTGGTATATTGTTGACCAGAAACTGAACTGCTCACATCGTATAAATACAGTGCTACTGAAGCAGATCAGAGGCTAGGAATCCTGCAGAAGATAGAACACCACCTGATTCAGAAAAGCCTTCCATCATCTACAAGGTGCAAGTCTGGAGTGTGATGGAACACTTGACTAGATGAATGCAGCTCCAACAACGCTGAAGAAGTTTGACACTGTCTAGGTCAAAGCAGCGTGCTTAATTTGCACCACCTCCACAAACATTCACTTCCTCTACCATCAATGTTCAATAGCAGCAGTGTGTACCATCAACAAGATGCAGTGCAGAAATTCAACAAGGCTCCTTAGACAGCACTTTGCAAATCCATGACCATCCAGGAGGATAAAGGCAGTAGACACATGGGAACATCATGATCTGCAAGTTCCCCTCCAAAGCACTCACCATCCTGACTTGGAAATTTATCACTTTTCCTTCACTGTTATTGAAACAAAAGCCTGGAAGTACCTCCATAACAACACATTAGGTGTTTCTACACTAAATGTATTTAGGCTGTTCAAAAATGCAGTTCAGCATCACTTTCTCAAAGGATATTAGGGATTGGCAATAAATTCTGTCCCAGCCAGTGAAGCCCACTTCCCCAAACGGTAACACAAGATCCTGGTATCAACTTCCCATGGACTGAGTGATGATCCTGTGTAAAGGTTGGAGCCTTCTAACTTTGGCACTGGTTGTCAACTCTGTTAGCAGACTAACAGACTTAACCATGAAGCAGCAGTGATGGTCAATATCTCAGCTTTCGTAACAACCCATTTCGATACCACCCTCGGCGCAAGCTCAGTTTGTTGCAATACATGCTCAGACCTCTGCAATCAAAAATGTGTATACCATTGAAGGTGTTTGACCACAGCAGTCAAGCAATCTGTTCTCCCACACAGAGCTAGGATTGTTGAGGCAACATGGAAATGGTATTGGCAGTATTATACATTGCAATTACGGCATTTGTTCTGTCACCACTGCCACTCCTATTAGTGACTTAAGATCATAAGAAATAGGAGCAGGAGTAGGCCATTCAGCACCTTGAGCCAGCTCCACCATTCAGTACGATCATGGCTGATCCAACAGTCCGCACATTTACTTTGCTGCCCTCTCCCTATACCCATGATTCCCCTACTGATCAAGAATCCATCTATCTCAGCCTTAAGTATACACAAAGACTCTGCTCCCACAGCAAATAGTTCCAAAGACTCTTAACCCTATGAGAGAAGAAATTCCTCCTTATCTCAGTCTTAAATTGGGGTCCCTTAATCCTGAAACAATGCCCTCGGTCCTAATCACGCCGGTGAGGAGAAACATCCTCTCAGCATTTACCTTGTCAAGCCCCTTAAAACTCCTAAATGTTTCAATTATGCCTCTTATCTGTGCCTTTCTGTTAGTTTAACATCGAAAACTAGTTCTTCAGCAATTGATGTTGCAAGAAATTATTCTCCAAGATCATCTGCATTGACCCCCACTGAGAGTCAGCAGGTTTTCACCAGCCATACTGGAGCATTCCTGTAGCACTATATATTGACATTGGACAGCCAAATGCACATGGAAGACAGACACTAAGAAATGGATAACATTAGCTAATTGAATGTTGGATGGCTTGATTGATAAAGTTGGATTGCAGTGTTTTGTGGCAGTTTTTACTTTATTATTATGGCTATGGTCAAAGCAGAGGGAAGGTGAAGTGTGGAACTGTTGTTGAATGAGACATTAAGGTTGGGTTCACTGGTTCCACAACACCAGTGGCAACAGATGTGTTAATTTCCTCCCTCTTCCTCACTAACCCCCACCACTACCTTCTCTTCAGCTATATGTCATATACCTAATACCAAAGCCTGTGTTTTCTGGAGAATAACAAGGGATTATCCAGAGGGGTGTTGACAGTAGAAGCATTGCATATACACTACAATAGTCTTGATAATACTTCTGTATGGCAGCAGGACTATTGCTGTATGCATGGTATCCATGTGTATGTGGGTTGTTTATTGGAGATATGAACCAAGCAGTCAGAACTTAACCCTTGTAGTATGGTGGAGACCCTTTGGTTTCTTGTGATGATTCAAATGCTGAAGGTACAGTGTACTGGCACAGAATGAATGGATCTTAATTGCTATCAAAATACTAAGTGTTGACCTGCATGATCTCCTAAATATGGATGTGAAGATTCTGGACTTTGAAGGTTTGGAACTGTTTTCCATTGAGGTATATTGTGGAATTCACTAAGTGAAGAGTGTGCAATTGATGGCTCCCTGCAACATGAAGAAACTTACAATCCTGGTCAGATCACCTTCTTGTCTCTTGAGAAATTGAAAAGAATTACCATAGCTTTGCTTGCAGAATGTCAGTGTCATTTATACAATAGCAGCATGTGAATTGTGAGAGGTTGAAGATATCACCTGCTGTGGTCTGGAACGAGCACAATTCAGTAAAGTTCATGGCTGCAATCATCTTTGCAGCTCCTGACAACACTGTTCTCCCCCTGCTCTTTAGTAAAATAGAGATGTTACATACACACCTCCTGAGGTTGAGATCAGAGATTTGATCCTTGAAGACCTTGAGTGGCCAAGATCTCCTAGTGAGAATCCTTCTTTCGACCACCTTGTTCCCTTCATGCAGTTTTATTCTGTCTTTATGGTAAAAAAAAGACATTCATTTCTAAATTCTTCAAATGGCTTATTTTGGTCTCCCATTTACTCATTGAACATTACAGCCTGGCTTACTGCAGAGGTCTGCTACACATAATTCTTCTGCATAAATGTAAGATTGTACATAACTCTAGTCTTAAGATCTTAACATTATTTTATCTGATTTCACTTGAACTGATAAATAGGAAACTGCATGATTGTGGGTGTATGTGCGTGCAGATATATGCATCTAACATCTTTGTATTCTGCTTTATAATCAGCTACCTTGAGTCAAGGTTTTGGATTGTAATGGAAAGATAATCATCTATGCTTGTGGCTTAAAGCTAATGGTTTGTAGGTTAAAAGCGAACAGTGAAACATCCAGAAGAACATGCATTGTACACATTACCAATAATAAATCTTTAAAGCAAAAGTTTGCTATACATTCAGTATTCAAGTTGCTCGAAATTCATTTGATTTGAAGCACCTATGGTATTTGTGAAATTCTTGTTATAACCTTGGAGAACAATCGAGAGGCTTCTATTGATCATTATTGTTTCTTTGTTGAGACAGATGAAGAACGAAATGAATGCACAGACAATGAAATAATCAAAACCTGTGTCAATGAGGGAGATTCCAACTTTTACAACAGTGACAATTGAATATAAGTTGTTTTATTTTATAAGCTATTTATTTTCCTTGTCTTATTTTGAAAGGTATTTATTTTCCTTTCTGTGGTTTCCCTGCACCGCAACATTGCAATTCCCTCTCTGAGGAAAGAATTTGTTCTCAGGATGTTCCAAAATACCTCACTGTAAAAGAAGTATTTCTGAAGTGTAGTCACTGTTCTAAAATAGGCAGATGTAGTAGCCAGTTTGCCCGCAGCAAAGTCCCATAAAAAGTGTACTAAGGAACAACTAGATAATCTGTTTTAGTTATGTTGGCTAAGGGATAAATTTTGGACAGGATACCAATACAATTCCTTTCGACAGCACTTTGGAATCCTTATATTCACATGTGGGCAACGGGGTCTTGGTTTGATATCTAATTTGAAAGGTGCCTTCTCAACAGTCCTGATTGCTGCACAATCCTTTGAGATGATTTCATTAAATCCTGTCATGAAGTTGAAAACCCATATCCTTTTAGCCCAGAGACAGACTGAGCCAGTAGCACATTCCTTGGTCACACCTAACCAGTGGTAATACATCTGATTAAAACAAAACACTAAGTGCTGAAAATCAAAAATAAAACTGAAAAGTGCTGGAGAAGCACTGTAGGTCTGGCAGAATCTGTGGAGAGAGAAACAAAGTTAACATTTTAAGTTACATGGGAGGCAATAGCCTGGTGGTATTATCGCTGGACTGTTAATCCAGAGATCCAGATAATGTTCTGAGGACCCGGGTTTGAATATCTGGAATTAACAATCTAATGATGAACGTGAATCCTTTGTCAATTGTTGGAAAAACACATCTGGTTCACCAATGCCTTTTAGGGAAGGAAACTGCCATCCTTACCTGGTCTGGTGTACATGTGACTCCAGACACACAGCAAAGTAGTTGACTCTTAACTGCCCTCTGGGCAATTAGGGATGGACAATAAATGGTGCCTAGCCAGCAGTGCCCTCATCCCGTGAATGAATAGGGGAAGTCCAATGACTCTTCCTTGGAACTGGTACATCCATACTACATCTGAGCTTGATATTTGGTGCAAGGTATCATAAACAGATCAATTATACCATAAAGCAATTTATGTAGTCTGTGATGCTTTGTTTTGTCCTCAATCAGTGAGTTTACACATGATATTTATTCCTGTAGATAACAAGAAAAGAAATCGCTAGAAAAGCTCAGCAGGTCAGGCAGCATCTGTGGCAAGAAATCAGAGTTAATGTTTTGGGCCCAGTGACCCTTCTTCAGAACCAGTTCTGTGCAATTTCTGTTTCATTTCTGATTTCCAGCATCTGCACTTCTTCCAGTTTTTTTTAACGTTTGTAATTTTCATATTTCATTAACAATGATTTTTCTTTGTTGTTCTGGCTACAAAATTGGTACTCTGTGATTTCCATTATTCATTAAGGGTTGGATTTTGATTGGTGAACATAAAACAGAATCTCAGCAAATCAAGATCATGTTGTGAAATGTGGTTAAGTATAAGGTATTTGTTTTACTAGAGATGTACAAACACCTCTATTTTGAATCGGTTCAAGCGGAAAACTGTCTCAGTACTGGGTAATGAACCAGGCCAGGTGTTAGACTTGGAGGTAGGTGAGCACTTTGGTGATAGCGACCACAATTCGGTTACATTTACTTTAGCGATGGAAAGAGATAGGTATATAATGCAGGGCAAGAGTTATAGCTGGGGGAAAGGCAATTATGAGGCGATTAGGCAAGATTTAGGATGCATAGGATGGAGAAGGAAACCGCAGGGGCTGGGCACAATTGAAATGTGGAGCTTGTTCAAGGAACA
>NC_063341.1:49638825-49662963 GCF_021869965.1 Rhincodon typus | reverse complement strand
TCAGAATTGAACATATTTCTCTTCCCTTGCATTCAAATATATTTCTTGATATACTGAAGTGTTGTCAGCTAACCATTTTACTAATACAGCTGAGAATGGGTTTATCACAAGAATAAGAATTTCTAATAAGGGTGTTAAACCTGTGACTAAGCTAACTTTAAATAATTGAAAATTATGCTAAAACCTGTTCAAAACCATTTACTAATTTCATTAGTCTAACTAGTCACATTATTAGTCCTTTTAAAATGTTGTTAATATTTAAAAACTTTGCATGGTGCTTTTATTTGCCTAAAAGTAGACTTAATTTTAGAAATGTCCTCATGGTCTGTGAATAGTTGCAATTGACATAAATTTGCCATGTTAAGTGATTTAATCTAAAGGCATGGCTAGATTTGTAGTTGAGATTGGGTTCCCTTCTAATCTAAAACAAAAGCTAGTGCAAAAAATCGCAAAAGCTCTGTTTGCACACAATGTAATCTGTTTTGAAATTCCTCAGTTTCTTCTTTTGATTTGGCCAATTTTCAGCAAATTGCAAAGGAATCTGATATAATATCTAATCAATCTCCTGTGGTATTGTACACTGTTTTTTTATATTATTTATCCAATTTCTCTCATCACCCTGTTCAGAGATGTTATTACACACCTCTGGAGCAGGTGAGACCTGGGCCCCTCAGTCCAGGGATAGGGACTCTATCTCTGCACCACAAGAGCCCCTTATTGCACACTGAATGTCAAGATCAGATATAGTCCTCAGGTGAACTGGTATTTAAGGATTAGGGGACGAGCACAAAGGTGTTATTCAGCCCTCATTTTTTAAAAAATGTACATTTGTCCTTAATTTTATGTAATACTTACATTTTTATGTACAGTTAAACTGCTAAACATTATGGCCAAAAGAAAAACAAAATGTTATTATTTACAGCATTATGGTTTCTCAAATCTAGAAACTTGACTACATAAACTGGTGTTCTTTTTGCATGATCGTGTCTGCTTATATGATCAGATGGATGTTTAAATTCCCATCACACAATTTAAAGAATATCAAGGAGTTCTGTTTTACTAATAGTAACTGTCCCTTAACAAATATCACTAAAATGGATGAAGCAGTTGTCCATTTCATTGGCATACATGAAACGTTGCAGTGCTCAAAGTTACTGCCTTGTTTGCCTGCATGGCAACTGTGAATATACAGTAAACTTTTTATTATGGGACCAGGAGTGTGCTGAATGATTAAATAACCAAAAGGCCCACTCCGTAAGTAAGAGAAGCGTAATGTTAGGGGTATACACATCACTGTTGTACTTTATTTACAGCATAAATCACTTAAATAATAATGCAACTTTGCTTTAAATGAAACTTACTGGCAGAGAGCCTTCTCATTCACACCCTCAACTGACTACTAGGACATGAAGTAGATCGCGATATTTGAGGAGAAATTGACAAATAATTGAATCAACTGATATTTCATGTGGCCATTCGATTAAACAAGTATATTTACATTGAGTGCCAATTCATAAGATGCCAATTAAAACAAAGTTTGCTGTACTTCAGAATGATTTTGTTGGCATGTGAAACACTTCTGAATGTCCTAAGGATGAGAAAGGCAATATATAAATGTAAGTTCCTTCTTTTTCTGTTAAACAAGACTTGCTACTGATGTGACGGCATGTGGCATTAGATTCCTGTCAACAATCACTCTTTGCAAAGTTTCCTAAAAACAAGAAATAACCCTGTAAACTGACCCCAGAATGACCTCAAGATTGATGTTGTTATGTTATTGTTGCAATTTCAGCAATAGATTGATCAGAGAAAAATGTATGAGCTGAATTTTAATGGGACATCTGCATTCCTAAAAGAAAATCTATAATCCTTAGTGAGGCAGTTTGTAATCATTATGAAGTATTGAATGTAAAGCAATACTCTTATGAAGGAAGACAATATACTATGATAGCCTATGTTGAAAAGTTTACTAGATAATAGATTGTCAAGAGATATGAAATATGAAATATATCAGTGGTAATTTCGTAGATTCATGTGAAATATGTATTAGTTGATCATAAAATGGCACATTGACTGGTATGGACCAGTACTTGACTGTGGTTTCATGAAGTATTTTGATATGGTTACTTGGGCCCAGATTTTGCTTGGTGAAGCTTGTACACCACCAACACAACTTCACTAGAAATGTGGCAGAAATCCTTTGATAATCTAATTATCAAGCCAGACTTGATTTGTCTCAATTGATGTGTCATGTTGACAAAAATATGTATATTTCCTAAGCCGTAGTGCATTGCCAATGAGAAGCCATAGTCCAAAAGGACCAGAGGCATCTCTCTCCATTAGCGAGAGAGATAATTGGTTTTGAGCAGCTTAAGGATAACCATTCCACAAGCATACGTTAAAGTCAGGAGGCAAGCCTTAATAAATACCCCAACCATTATGAGATTGGCAGTATTCTGCACTGCACTAGTCATCTAGCCAACTGTGTTAACCAACGGTAATATCTCAATAATTCCTGACTATTAATTCAAGGCATTTAATGTACATTCTGAAATTTTTAACTATTGGTCTTATGAAATTATGTAATTTTATCAATTTTAACATTGAATCTGGGCATAGAGATTGATGTTGTTTCAATGATAAATGCTAAGAATACGACTGTGCATGAGCTGTTTCATATTATATTAGAAATGTGCATTGGTGTGCAGAAGGCTAATGGTAAGTGCACTTCTCCAGTTGAAGTCACTAGTAACCCAAAGCTGCTGAGGTATTAGGTAATATCATAATTAAGCTAGTTTGTGCAAGCATTATCAAATTGGCTAAGATTTGAATATTATGTAATTTAGTTTGAGTTTTGACTTGGAGATATTGCAATGGAGTTTCTGACTGTTGTGACCAGGAACACCTATAAGAACAATGCAATGTACTGAAAATGTGTGAAGGCTTATAATTGCAGATCTCCTCAACTTACAGTGTGTCCTGTAACCATTTTTAAGAGACACTGATTTTGACACTTTTAAACTGTATTTATGATGAGGCAGCATCTGTGGAGAGAGAAGCAAAGTTAGCATTTCAAGTACAGTAGGAATCTTCAGATTTCTGCTTATTATAGGTTTCTTGTGACATTGTACTCTACATCTGTTACTCATGGAGGAGGAGGAGGAGGAGGATGAGTATGGATTTCTGCTAGAAGAGGACGTATAACTATCTTGTTCTCACACTATACCTACAGTATCAATGAAATTAAGCACAGCATTTAATTCTGTTTTACTAGTGGTTACACAAATGACATTCCATGCATCAGCTGGTCTGCAGTGCATTGCTGCATCCTAGATGTTATTGAAACGAAGGTAAATCAATAGATGTTTCCCGTGGAGGCCAGGGAGCAACAAGCATTTATACATGGAGTTTATAGACCAGCAGAATTTCCAACTTGCAGGAACTGCTTGATGGGAACCATATGGGATTTCATGCTTTCATTGAGAGGAGTACCCCTTACAAGAAAGAAAAGGTTATGGACTTGATGTGCAGCTGCTGTGCGACCACATCACAACATAATGCAAGTAAATTCCAAATAACGTTGTCTTAAGTAAATCCTCATTAAATTAAGGAAGCTAAGGATCATGGATACCTGCAAATGCTGTGTCTGATGGTTCCATCATAGTAAAGTTATAATAGTTCCCAAACATCCACTATTGACAGTGTTATAAGGCCTCAGATGCCTGAACCGTCCAGGAGTGGCTTCGGAAATGTTACAAGCCATGAGTTCAGAATCATTGTTCCAGTCTGTGTTGTACACGTCGATAGGTTTGTCCAGCTGGAGCAAGCTGATTGGCTAGAAGAGTAAAACCTGACTTTAAAATCAAAACACACAGGATGCAATTTTCTGATTCTTTTTCTAAGTGTGGTGGCCAGGTTAGGTACTGATTAACACACAACCCCGCCACTGCTAAGATAACTCACCTGATTAGCCAAGCAGCTCAATAAGTGCTTACAGCCAAGTGAGGGCAACTCTCTCACTCTATCACTGGACTTGACATTAACACCAATCAGAGACTGGAGCGTCTGGGTCCTGATGTCCACCAGTCAAGGCCTATTCCTCAGGTATTCAGCAGCGAAAAGGTAATTATTCTTATCGTGGTGTTGTAGGGAGAAATGCGAGGGTCGGAGAGGTTGTAGGCAAAGGCAGGTGGTTGCTTTTAGAGACCAGCCCTTTGCCCCACCATCCATGCTTGCAAATGCACCCAAACAGGGGCAAGCCAGGAACTAACCACCTTTCTAACCTACTGTGGAGGCAGGTGTATGGGGAGGTGGTGAGTTGAGATCCTTCAGTGGCTATTAATTGACCACTTAAGGGCCTTAATTACAGGCAAGTAGCAAAAGTCTCCAATGGATCTTCTTGCCTAGCATTTAAACGGTGAGGTGACAAGAAGGAATGATTTTCTCTCTAAGGCCAACTCCAATCTACAAGAATCAGGGAATCATAGTTCTGCAAAACCTGTTACAAATACAGAAATCATGTAATCAAATACTGACTCAAGTAATAAAAGTACTGTGGATTCTGGAGGTCTGAAATAAATGAATAAACAAATAAAAACTCAGGTGGTCTGACAGCATCTGTGGAGTTTGAAACAGCGTTAACATTTCAAATCTAATATGACTGTTCTTCAGAATTGAAGAAATTAAGGTCTGATAAGAAGCCAGAGGGACTGGTCCAGGCGGAGGGACAGTATTAGAGATGGTGAAAGGATCCGTGGAGCAGGGAGAAGATTCCTTCACAAAGACAAGGGCATAAAGGCAAAGGCAACTGAAGAAGAGTGCAGCATCATGCCATGCCCAAAGTTCTTGAGGTGGGAGTGTAAGGGAATATAACTGAGTCCTTTGCTGATCAGAGGTCATTCAGCATTGGAAAGCAGAAAGTCAGAGGATATTGTGAATACACAATGACAGGTGGGATTAGAGCCAGGATGGAGTCAGAGGGGATGAAGGATCCAGAGAAGCATCCGTACCTGTGACTTGTTGGAGATTGTGTTTCTTAACACCTGAAAGCGAGAGAAATTGTTTCTTGTTGTGGCATCGATTGAGACAAAGAATGAAACGGAACTGGGAACCAGGACATCTTTAGAATAGCATGAAGTAGTGCTGATGGAGAGGGAGATCAATACTGTGCATATGGTAGCACATGACACTGAGCGTGGATCTTAGGATGTGGTGAGCACAGCTGTCCAAGGATTGTTTGATGCCTCAAAGTTACCTGTAATCCTCGGTGAATTTGAAATGTGAAGGAACAACTTCTGAAATGCTAACAATTTTTCTCTCCACAGATGCTGCCAGACCTACCTGGGTTTCTCCAACATTTTTGTTTTTGTTCACAAAACGAGTAATATCCTTTCACCTCTGTAATAGAACAGTTGTCTAACATCTGTTAGGAGAATCTCAATAGTTCAACCAACCATTCCATCAGTCAGCTCATCAAAAGTGCTTTTCACAAGATATAAACGATTTGCCTATTTTACATAAAATGAATGACAAACTAAAGCCTTTCACTCTTCTGCTAGCCATTTCTAACAATGGGTTGTTTTTATTGTATGTATATGTGTGTGTGTGTTCATAATTCAGAAATAGGAGGAGGACAGGAGAATGTCAGCTGTATCTGTTTCAGGCCAAAGCCTGCAAGTTGACTTTGTAAGCAGGACCATATGACTGCTCAGTGATAGGGTGCTGTTTTGGGAACAGCCTTGTCCTACCTGCATTCAGGCTCCTGTGCAGTCAAGGTGGAAGGTTGACAGCTTCTCCCAACCTCCCCTCTAACCTTCCTATGCATCTGAGAGTTGGCAGGAATAAGCTTTAAAGAAGAGAAACAGAATTTCTTTTTGATGTGATCAGTTTTGTGTAAACCTGCTGTTCAGATGGCCACAGTGCAACTTTATTGAAATAGTTTGCACATTTATCAAAATGCTTACTGCTGCCAACGAAGATGTGTTTCAAAAGCTCTTAGGCAAACTACCCAATGATTGCTGTGATGTACACTGAGATATATATCATTTATTTTAAGTTTAGGTTTCCGGTTTGTTAGTTAGTAATCTGTGCGTTTCCTGTGTGCCTTATGTCACTAATTAACTTGGAAGTAGCGTTCCATCTAAATTTCTTACCAGCTGCATGGGTTTCCCATGTGCGCAGCAACTTCTGGAACCAGAAGTCATGTCGACCCTGATCTCCATAAGCAAAACATCAAAGGACCTGTGCACAATCACAGCCCGCACCGCTGAGAGGGCATGTTGGTTCTTAGGCATTTCTGTAGCCACTATGATTTGTTTTAAAACGGTTTTTGAGGTCTAGCTTTAGAGTGAATGAGTTTCTGTATGCCACTAATGGATTTATTTTTGTGTATCTTAAATTGTTTTGCATCCAGCAAGGTAAATAATTGGGACCTCAAGGTTTGTTAGAGATTTCTGGAACTTGTTTCTATTATGCTTAAGAGAAACACCCATAGCTTAGAGAGGGAGAATTTGAATGTCAGTTTCACTTTGAATTGTGGGCAGTCCTGTGAAGTCATAGAGTCATACAGCGCGGAAACAGACCAACTCATCCATGCTGACCAAGTTTCCCAAACTAAACTAGTTCCATTTGCTTGCATTTGACCCAAAACCCTCAAAACTTTTTTTTATTCACGTACCTGTCCAAATGTCTTTTCAATGTTGTAACTGTACCAGCATTTACCACTGCATCTGGCAGTTTTCCACATACAAACCACGCTCTGAGTGAAAACATTGTCCTTCAGGTCTCTTTTTAAATCTTTCTCCTCTCTTCTTAAAACTATTGCCTCTAGTTTTGAACTCCCCAACCCTAGGGAAAAGACTTTTGCTTTTCATCTTATCTATGATCCTCATGAATTAATAAACCTCTTGCAGGTCAGCACCCCCCCACCAACATCCGACGCTCTAATGGAAAAGGTCCCAGCGTTTCCAGCCTTTCCTTTTAACATATGACAGCTGTTATAAACCAGTGTTCCTGAGAAGGCAAGGATATATAGTGAATTAGGTTAACTTAGAGTCAAGAGTCAGTGTTAACCCCAAGTCGGAAGTGTTGGGATAAAACCCTTAAGAGGTGACTTAAAGTAGAGGCAGAGTACTTGTAAACTCAGATGTATGATAGCTCTAGGAAGAAGCTACCTGCAGTTCTAGTCTAAAAGTTGAAGTCACTAAAACTACTGAGGTGTTAGTTACAGGGACTCTGACATGAGTGTTATTGTTTTTGGGTACTGTACTAAGGGCATGTTTTGAGTACTATAAAAATGGTTTATTTATTTTCGATTTACAAAGAAGATGGTATGGGATTAATGGGATTGTACTTTTATCATGTGTTTAAAATTCTTCTTTTAAACGCAGGGCTGCAGAAACAGAGACACTGGTCATACTGTGATGACGGAGGAATCCTTTCTTCCCTCTTAGCTTTCAATAACCATGTTTCTATGCTCCTCTCATTGCTATCTCATTAAGGTGGCTACCACTGGGTTGCTGCATGTGACCCATGTATTGGAATAAACTCCTGTTTCACCACCCCTTTCCATCTTGTACAGGTTTCTTCCCTGAAGTTGGATGGCTCTTTCTTCAAATGGGATTACTTCACGTAGAATGGAAATTCCCTTTCTAGAGACTTATTTGACTCATTTTATGGACATTGTTCACGTTACACAAGGGAGCAGTAATTACCTGGAATAATGTTTTGTACTTGGAATACATCCACATTACCTAAGACCTCTAACTGTGAAGGCTTCAACATTGAGGCTACTGTTTAATAAATTTCCTGACTGTAGTTTTGTTTTGTTTAAATTTATCACAAGTCACAGCCATAAGGGGTTGGGCTTAAGTGTTCGTTTGTTCTGATGGACCCCAATTTAATCGGAGTTTGGAGCACCAAGCTGAGACATTGCCAAGATCTTCCAGGCAGTGTAACCATTAAACTGCATCAGATTTTATCCATTTCTGATGAGGTAATTTAATATCTTTTAACTGCATTGTGTGGAGCTCCAGTTGATAGTATTAAATACCCCTTCCCCTCTTCTGTAGCCACACATCAGATTTCTTCATCTTACGGCAGTGAACCAAAGCATACCACCTGGGTAGCATTTACTGGAATAATTACTCACTAGCCTCAGCATTAAAGCCGACTGCCTGATTTCCTCAAATTTCTATCTGATATGTTAGTAATTTGCGCAGACTTAACTGAATGCTGCCGAAATATCATCTTCGTCAATACTTTAACAATAATAATGAATTATTGGTAGGTCTGCTGTTATCGAAGTACTGAAGCTGTCAGATAGCTCCAGCTTCATAAATAGATAGCAGCTCACATTGTAGCCTTACAGATTTTCTGAAAACACTAAAAAGCACTTTTAACCAACTGCATTAGTGCTGCAATTTCATGTAACTCTTTTGCTCACCCACAGAAAGCTCACTACATGATGATTAGCCTCACTCCAATTATGTATGGTAGTATCACATTTCAGATGCACTGCCTATTTGTTTGCAGTGTTTGCCCCAGACAAAATGCCTGAAAACAAAAATCAGTAAAATTTGCAAATGACACTACTGGTCCAAACTGGAGTCCCATTTTCAGGTAAAAAAGACTGATTCAGACCAATTCCATAATTTCCAGTTTGCTGATCTATCCTGTAATATCATCTTGAAGAACCAAGGGTACAGGAGGTGACAGAAGTCTTGGCTGTCAGAAGGAGGGCCTGTGAGAACCCCCATTCTTTTGAGAAGGTTGACCACGCCTCATTCCATACAGACGGTTAATAGTCCAGCAGCAGGTCTTCTCCCAGGATCTGAGCCAAGTGACCTGCCTGTCAAGAGCTGTCAACTTATATTGACTATGCTGCCAATATGATACCTACCTGACACCTAAGAACATCTTTGATCCCAAGTAAGAGACAATTGCAGTGCAGTGGTGGCGTTGTGTGAGGGGCTACGTCCATCGGTAGGGGAGTCAGCAGCAAGAATAGAAGGTGGCTCTCAGCTGGCCATTCCCTTCCTAATGCCAGGTCCCTTGTTCAGTGTGCCTTCGAATGAGGGGGCCCTTCCAAAAGCCTGCAAAAAAAAATCCTGCGCAGATTTGCCTGTTGATTGCCCACTTCATGGCCTCAATTAGCAGCAGAGCAAGAGGGTCATCCTTAAGCCTTCCTGTCACATAATTAGTGGGTTTGAAGATGGAAAGGTGTGGTAGCCCTCCTGCCTGCTTAAGTACCACACCTACTAAACCCAGCACTGGTGAGGAAACAAGATTCTACCCTAAGTATGCATGGTATCAAGAATTCTAAAAGCTCTCCCTGAGTGCATCTCCAATCCATTTGTGGTTCAAAGCAAATTGTTGCAAGTTTTGTGAAGACACCTCCCATTTCCTTTGTAATTCATTTAGAAGATAATATGGAGCTTCATGATTCTTACAATCAAATAGGACATGGTATTTAAGTCAAATGGCAATCAGCAGAGGCTGGGCTGACCAATGCTGCTTCTATTGTTATTCTTATCCACCCTGCTGTGACACACCTCCAGGGCAGGTCAGACTTGAACCTAGACCTTCTGGCTCAGAGGCAGGGCCATTACCACTGTACTACAAGATAAGTTGTGCTTTTATATATTTCACTAACTTGGACTGTGATGCAGGCTTCTGTTCACCTGAAACATGTTTGGGACTGGTCAATTAATTTGAACTGTTAAAACTGCTTAGAGTCATAGAGATGTACAGCACGGAAACAGACCTTTTGGTCCAACTCACCCATGCTGCCCAGATATCCTAAATAAATCTAGTCCCATTTGCCAGCATTTGGCCCATATCCCTCTAAACCCTTCCTATTTATATACCCGTCCAGATGAATGTCTCTTTATGGTGGATTCAAACTCTGGTCATAGAAGTGAAAGGACACTTCTAATGCACTACACCATTTAACCTCCCAGAAGGATCATTTGAAAAAATAAATGCTCTATTCTATATTTGTATAAATGATAACAAATACATAAAAGTGAAATTTAGGACAGTACTAGAAGTCCAATGTCAGGATTCAGCTAAAAAAGCATAAACTTCATGAGTTTGCTGCAGTGATTTGTTACGTTATCTAAAACCTGACTGGATTAATGTCTTATAATTTGTTTACAGGAAATCCATTAGCCTCTGTATATAAAGTGTTACATATTTGAGAAGAAATACAGATGTAGCTTTCTTCTACTATTAAAATTGCTTCATTGACAAGGTTAGAAAACTGAGTTATTTTTCATTCTGTTTGTTAATCCTGTGGATGTCGTTATGACACTCATCACTGAAACCAATCCAATTACATGAGCTGCATCTGATGATCTGCAGCTTCTTTTTAATGTTGCAATATCATGAGTTAGAAACTATTCAATAATGAACAAGAAAGCATGTAAATATCTCTTTTATTTGTCATTTTTACAGATTTGTATGAAAGCACCCTATATACATAGACCATATACATATATTCAGATGACTTGATACCATAGAAAGAAAAATATTCTTCCTAGTTTCAGGATTAAGGTACAATTATACTTACTATCATAGATGGACAACTTCTGTGTTGTACAGTAAATTTTTAACAGCACTTAATTCTGAAATGTCTATTATTGCAACTGCAGTCAGCTGTTTTCAGGAATGTGGATGTCAAAGAGAAAGATTTCAATCCAGTGTCAAAAGTTTTGCATTCTGCATTGTCGGTGCTTGCAGTAAACTAATGTCTGTTTGATTGTAATATCACAGTAATGAGCTGTAGCAGGCTATTTTTTAACGTATACCTGTCAAAGAATACTTACTGTGTTCCACATATCGAGCCTGCAAGAGATATAAAGATCGAGTTTGGGTTCACACAGCAAATTGGTACCAAAAATGTCGCTTAAAATTTTCTGTGCAATTTCTATGGTATGATAATTATTTTCTTTCTCACCATTACAACTCACAAAGCCCACCCTACAAGGTGAAAGGATGAATGTATACCATGCTGCAACCACTTCTGAGCTGGTACATACGACTAAGCTGTGGTGACTCGCTTTTTCGTCTGCATCTCCTTTGAAATGTACCTGCTGTCAAAATGCATCTCCCCTGACAGCATAGTTGAGTTTGGGAATTCACTGGGTGAGAAAGTGAAAAGGCAAGTCAAATTTTTGGCATTCTAAGGCACAGATCTTTGCAGCTCCAATGTACTGCAACACTAAACATTAAACTTATTAGATTCATCAGGACAGTTCGTAGGACCAACTTAAGGTGAAAACTAGTGTTCATTCCGCATGAGAAGAGAGTGATGATTGGTTCATTGTTGGACTCTGATTGGTGGGCGTGTTGCCATGGAGAATGAACCAATTAATAACAATTTCTTGGTTCTATTTAAATTTTCAACCAGGCAAGTTGACTCTGATCAATGTGAAATCAGCAAATGGTTTCCTTTTGTTGAGTTGAAACTGGCACAGTTCTATCTGCAAAGCACAGGTTCTTGTGTAATAATATATGTAATTTCTGGTACCTGTATGTTTGTCACACTTCAAGGCTGGCTGAAAATTCTAAATTAGTGATTAGCATAATTCTTTTGACACTCAGGATTATCCAACAACTGTTATGCAATTGTGGAATCACACCTAATGTTGGACATTGTTTTGTGAGTTTTGCAAAGTGGACTGGTTAGGTATAGGCAGGACATTTACTTGTTCTGAACAGCCTATAGGATATGCTATTTGGTACGATCCTCCAGTTTTTGAGATATATAGCCTACATACCCGGGATCACATGGGTGCTGAGATTCATATACCCATTACTCATTCATGTGAAGGCAGAATGTCTTTTTGGCTTGATGGCAGCATTCTGTTTTAGCACACACCATTCATGTGCATAGTGGCAGCATGAAACAGCTAGCTTTCCCTGTTGCTCAAAACTTTTGGGATGCCTTACCCAGGCTACCTCAGATTACCTGTAATGGTGGCACTTTGCATGAGCAAAAGAAACAGACTTAGGGCCATTCATGAGTTTATGCAAAATTGAGTGAGAAATGATCTAATCACTGTAGTCAGTATCCTTCAGACTGGCTTTGATGCACCTTATTTCAACATCAACACTTCATTTTTTTTAGGTATGCTTGATGCTGCTCCTGGCATGCCCTCCTGCATGCTCCATTGAACCAGGGTTGATCCTCTGGCTTGAAGGTAGAGTCTGAGAGGGGGTATGGTGGGGAATGATGTTGCAAATTGTTTTGGAATACAGTTCTGCTGCTGTTGATGGCCCACAGTGTGTGTTGGATGCCTAGTCTTGAGTTGCTAGATCTAATTGAAATCTGTCTCACTTAGCCCAGTGATAGTGCCACACAACATGATGGAGAGTATTCTCAACGTGAAGGACAAGTTCGTCTCCACAGGGACTGTGTGGTGGTCGCTCTTACTGATACTGTCATGGACACATGCATCTACTGCACCACCTGCCACAGCTATATCCTTTAGGACCCAACCAGCTCGATCAGTGGTGCTGTGGACAAGCCACTCGGTGGTGGATGTTGAAATCCTCCACCCAATGTACATTTTGCACCTGTGCCACCCTAAGAGTTTCCTCCAAGTGTTGTCCAACATGCAGCAGTACTGATTCAGCAGCCAAGGAGGACAATACATGGTAATCAGCAAAAGGTTTCTTTGCTGATTTTTAACTTGATACCATGAGACTTCATGGGATCTGGAGTCAAACATGAAGACTCCCAGGGCAACTCCCAACGTATTGTTGTGCCATCACCTCTGCTGGGTCTGTCCTGTCACTGGGTCAGGACGTATCCAGGGATGATGATGATGATGGTGTCTGGGACATTGATTCCATAAGTATGACAATGTCAGGCTGTTGTTTAACTAGTCTGTGAGGCAACTTTGGCACTAGTCCCCAGATGTTAGTAAGGAGGACTTTGCAAGGTTGACAGGACTGGGTCTGCCATATTTCTGGTGCCTAGGTCAATACCAGGTGGTCCATCTGGTTTCATTTCTTTGTTGAGACTGCATGGCAATTGATACAACTGAGTGGCTTGCTGGACTATTTTTCAAGGGCACTTGAGAATCAGCTATATTGTTGTGGCTCTGGAGTCGCATGGAGACCAAGTGAGGATGGCTGAAGAACAAGTGTGAACCAGCTGGGTTTTTCTGATAATTAACAATGGTTTCATTGGTGAAGCTATCTAACAGGACTACTTGCTTGTCAAACATCATAAGCAGCGAGTGATAGAGTTTAGCCATCCCATAACTAATGGATCAGCTCTAAGCTCTGCAGTCCTGCCGCATCCAGTGTTGAGTAGTGGTGGATAATTAAGCAATTCACTGGAGGAGGGAGCTCCACAAATATCCCCATCCTCAATGATGTAACGACACAGCACATAAGTGCAAAAGAAAAGGCTGAAGCGTTCACAACAATCATCAGACAGAATTGCCAAGTGGATGATCCATCTTGGCCTCCTCCAGTGGTCCCCAGCATCACAGACAACAGTTTTCAGTCAATTTAGTTTACTCCATGTGATACCAAGAAACGGTTGGAGGCACTAGATACTGCAAAGGCTATGGGTCCTGACAATATTCTGCCATTAGTACTGAACACTTATGTTCCAGAACCTGTTGCACTCCTAGCTCTTGTCACACCCCTATCTAAGCTGTTCCTGTACAACACTGGCATCTACCTGACAATGTGGGCGACTGTCCAGGTATGGCCTGTACAGAAAAAGCAGGACAAATCTAACCTAGCCAATTACCACCTCCTCTGTCCACTCTCGATCCTCAATAAAGTGATGGAATGTGCCATCAAGCAGCACCTGACCAGCAATAACCTAGTGCCAGGCCACTCAGCTCCTGACCTCATTACAGCCTTTGTTCAGGCATGAACAAAAGAGCTTATGTGCAGAGGTGAGTGAGAGTGATAGTTCTTAATGTCAAGACCACATTCAATTGAGTGTGACATCAAGGAGTCTTAGCAAAATGAGAATCAATGGGAATCATGCAGAAAAATCCTCTACTGGTTGGAGTTATAGCAGGCACATGGGAAGATGGTTATCGTTGAAGATCAGACATCTCACCTCCAGGATATCTCTGCAGGAGTTCCTCAGAGTAGTGTCCTAGGCCCAATCATCTTCAGCTGTTTCATCAAGACCGTCCTCCCATCATAAGGTCAGAAGTGGGGGTGTTCATGAATGATTGTACAATGTTCAGCACCATTCACAACTCCTCAGATACTGGAACAGTCCATGTTCACATGCAGTAAGATCTGGAAGATATCCAGACTTGGGCTGACAATTGGCAGTAACATTCATGCCACACAAATGCCAGGCAATGACCATCTCTAATAAGAGACAGTCTAACCACTGCCCCTTAATATTCCATGGTGCTAGCATTGCTGAAACCCCCACTATCAACATCCTATGGATATCATTATCAAGAAACTCAATACGACTCACAATATAAATACAGGATCAGCTCAGAGGCTAGGAATACTGCAGGGAACAACTCACCTCCTAACTCCCCATAGCCTTTCTACCATCTAGAGGAAAACAGAGTTATGCTTCAGAAAAAAAATCTACAGGAAGAGTCATATCGGATTTGCAGCTTTAACTCTGTTTCTCACTCTACAGATGCTGCCAGACCTGCTGAGTTTCTACAGCAATTTCTGATTTCATGCCATTTTATCAGGGTATTTGGGGCAGTAAATAGTACCGGAGTTAAATTCCTTCACCTTGCCATTTAATCAACACATTTATTGTCTTGCTTTTCCAACAAACGCAGGTTGCCAAAGAACAATTAAATGATAACCAATCTGTATATGACTTGTAATGCTCGGATATGCCAGCAGGACATGAATCAGGCTACATATTACACAATTCTCTAGGTCTTTCTTGAAAGATTCATGCGATTACCTACTTTGGAGAGCAGCTCACAACTTCTTTATACTAACCAGGCATCACACCAGTTTAAATGCATTTTACTGTTTGAATTGCAGTTGAAGAGATTTTTATAACATAAGCTTCATTTGTGTTGAGGATTGCTTAGCACTCTAAACAGACTTTTTTATATTTGTAAATTTATGAAAACCTGGGGCAAATTCTAGCCAAGCTATAATTGTATTATTAAATCAATGAAAACAGATTAAATTGAAAAATCAATACAAGGCTATCATTGCCTTATTAATGTTAGTTTATGTAATGGCATTTATAATTTGTATTTATTTTGTTTGATTAACTTGGTGAAATGCATCGTCACCACTATTCTGATGATTCCAGTATTTCTTAGCAATTTTCTAAGCAGTTTCCAAATTCAAGTTTATGCAATTAGTGTCTGAACAACAACTAACCACAATTGTTTCATCAGTGGCAATCCCTGAACTACAAGGTTGCAAAATTTCTAGTATTTGGATATGAAGGAGAATGTGGGAAAATGCGAACTTGCTCACTTTGGCAGGACGAGAAAAAAAGCATCACCTTATTTAAACTGAGAAAGGTTGTGCAGATCTGAGATACAGAGTGATCTGGGTGTCCTGGTACATGAAGCACAAAACTTTAGCATGTAGATACAGTAAGTGATTTGAAAGTCAAAAGACGGTTATTTATTGCAAGGGGAATGAAATATAAAAACAGGGAGCTTTCGCTGCAGTTGAATATTGCATTGACGAGACATCTAGAGTGATGTATAAAGTATTCATCACCTTGTGTAGGAAAGGAGAGAATTGATAATTAGAAGCGGTGCAGAGAAGGTTCACTGCTAGGATGACAGGGTTATCTTGTGAAGAAAGCTTAGACATGTTGAGTTTGCATACTTCAGAGTTTAGAAGAATGAAAGGTAAAAGAGACTTGACAAGGATAGATGCTGAAAGGACGTTGCTACATGCTGGTGCGACTAGATCTAATGCTCACAGTTTAAAAATAAGAGATCTCCCATTTAAGTTGGAGAGTCATGAATCTGTGGGGCTCACTTCCAGGGAACTGGATCATTAACTTTTTAAAGTAGAGGTAGACAGATTCTTGACAAACAAGGGATCAAATGGTATTTGTGGTGGGCAGGAAGTTGGAAGTAGCCTCAATCAGATCGGCCATCGCTTGCTCCTGCTCCTAATTTGTCTGTCCACTACACTGCTGAGCTCCATTCTCCAAGTCAAGGGTGGAATTAAATGGTCACTACTCACCTGAATAGGTTTAGCTGCAAAGTACTGAAGAAGCCCAAAACCATCCAGGACAAAACAATCTATTGGTCGGTGGCCCTGCACTGAACTCAATATCTACCCTCATCACTCCAAGATGGTTATAGTATTTCACCCTCTGCCACATGCATCACAGCAACTCACTAAGCTTACTTTGACAGTTTCTCATGACCTCTATCACTGAGAAGGACAAAAGCTGCGAGATCATAGGAGAACCGCCACTATTAAGTTTTCCTCCAAGTCTCATAACATACTGATTTGATTTGATTTGATTTGTTGGAGTCTCATGTACCTAAGTACAATGAAAAGATTTGTTTTGTGAACAGTACGGGCAGATCACAGCAAACAAGGATATACAGAGCATAGGGTGCTTAGACAGAATGAGACATACAGGTTACATCTGCACAGGAGGTGCACAAAGCAAGATCAACATTATTTGAAGTTAAAGACGCCCATCCAGCAATCTAATAACAGCAGGAAACATGAGCAGGCTGGAGGCCCTGCTGGAGGATGTCTAAAGGAGGAGGGTGTCCTGTATCTACAGTAGGGAAGAACACAAACCCCAGTGCTTAACCATGCACCATGAACATGGGTGTTCTTCATGCTGATGATGGGTGAATGAAATTTAAATTTCTTCAGTTTCACAGTATTAGCTTCCCTCATGTATTTACCACAAAAAAACACCTGAAGCCAGGTTATGCCTTTGAATTCCTGAAGGTTTAGGTTTGTTACAGACTAATGTTATAAAATGCTATGGTTAGTTCCTTGATGTCGAACTGAATGCATAGACGTTAATGACTGGAACTACTAATGAAATTAGAATGGTTTTTGCAACACAGTAGTTAACAGGAACAATCTTTTAACGAAAGTTTTCATTGAAATATTTTGGGACTGCAGCAAAATCCCTACTATTGGATGTTATGCAATTAAATGTAGACTGACAATCCTTTCATCTCCCTGATCCCATCCTACCCCATTCAAACCCGATTTCCTGCATTCCTTATTTGGTTTACTGCTTTTGACAATTGAGGGCATGTTTTAATCAGGAAATTTGATTTAGCGCTAGCTCATTAAGTTAGGACGACCCATATCAAATTGCTTTATGATGACACTTTGTATTAATGAGGAAAAGAGAAAAAGCAGCTCAGAGTGTTATCTTGATTTTTCATTGGAGTTCATAAAATAACTGGAATAAATCATAAATGCTTTGGAAATTTTGAAGTACAAATTTAATTGACCATTTAATGTGTGGAAAAGGCTATGTTTATAAGTATACAGTTAAACCTATTCAGTGTATTCTTCTAAAAAGCAAGTCAGAAAAATAGAGTTACTCTATCGCTGAATCACAGAATGGACAGGAGGCCATTCTGTCTAACTTATCAGTGCTGGCTCTCTGAAACAGCAATTTACCTGTACCCCAGCCTTCACCCAGCAGCCCTGTACATTATTTCTTTTCAGGTAATAATCCAATTCCATTTTAACTGTCTCAATTGAACATGCTGCCACTCTCAGGCAGTGTACCTCAGATCCCATTGGCACACTACATGAAAAGGCTTTTGCTCACGTCTGCATTGCTTCTTTTGCTAATTGTCTTATATCTTTGCCTTCTTGTTCTCAATCCTGCTGCCCTAGAGAACAGCTTTTCCCTAATGACTCTGTACAGACCCCTCATGATTTTATATAGTTCGAATCTCTACTCAACCTTTTCTTCCCCAAATTAAACAGTCCCACCCTCTCCAATTTATCTGTGTTCCTGAGTTCCTCATCCCTGGATCCATGCTCATTAACTCTCTCGAATGCCTTAACATCTTCCCTAAAGTGTGCATGCAGAACCTAATATAATTTTCCAGTTGAGGCCAAACCAGTCTGATATAAAATCCCAATGAGTTGAATCCTAAGGGATCCTGTCACTGATTTGTGTTAAGAGGACTCTGTGTAATCTGATTTGCCTACAGATGCATTCGATGTCAAAAAAAAGCCAAATGAAAACACAGCAAAGTAGTAATTATGTTAGAGCCTAATCATTTTAGAACCAATCTTTGTCATTGCTGTCAATAACTGCTGTACCCTCACCTATTCCCACATGGAAGATGATGCAGTCCCTTTGTCTTTATTTTATCTAGCTGTCCATCACTGCAAATGAACTACTTATGGCCCAGCCTTATTGCCAGGATGACTCTCCTTTCCTGCAGCACAGACTAGGATGGAAATGTTTTCTACTGAACCATGTTAGCAATTCTTCTCAGTGTCAGAACGGGTAATCGTTCTCATCCACTTCCTTGCTGAAGAGAATGCCTGCATGTCAAACGGTTCCAAAATGTTTGGGGGGGCCTGTGTTTCAGAAAGGCTCACAAACTCAGTGGTGGAATATCCCAGCCCTTTTAATATCCACTTTCTGCTTCATGCCAAAGTGTTTCATTTGCTACATCAATTTCACTTTCTCTACTATCAAAAGCAGTTTTACATTTCTCACAGGTTTAGCCATACTTCCAGGCCTTGAGTATCCTCTCACAAGGATATCTCAAATGCTGGCTTGCACAGAGCTCCATTTTCTCATTCTTCTTTATGACCTAACTCTACTTTGATTAGTTGGCATAGTTATATAACAACCCTACACACAAGTTCAGCCAATTTGGAGTTGACGGTGCAGAATTTTGGAGTTATCATTGATATATCATTCTATTGGATTTGCTATTCTGATGGAAAAGCATGATGACGGTGTCATCCGAATTTGATTCATTATGACTTGTTTTTATACTGTATGTTCCCGTAATTAGAGCCAAGGATATTCTATGCTTATGATCTGTTCTATCAACTTGTCCTGCCACATTCAATTACGTATGTACGTACACATTCAGCTCCTGTACCCTGTCAAATTGTACCCTTTGTTGTACATTGTATCTCCAAGTCTTCCTATCAAAAAAAATCATTTCACACTTATCTGCATTAGGTCTTAATTGCCACTTGTCTGGCCATTTCATCTACCTATCTATGTTCTTTTGAAACTCTGCACTGTTCTCCTCACTATTTGCAAAGCTTCTCGGTATCACATCATCTGCACATTTTGAAAATGTACCCTGTACAGCAAGATCTAGGTCATAAATATATTATCAGAAAGAGCAAAGAAAGAGCAGAACTCCTATCCTGGGGATCTCCACTAAAAAGAAAACTTCTCTGTAGTCAGAAAAACATCCATCAACCGCTACTCTCTGTTTTCTGTCATCGGGTAATCACATATCTATGTCAAAATGTCCCCTTTTCTCCCATAAGTTGCAACTTTGCTCACAAGTCTGTCATGCAACACTTTATCAAATGGAACTCTACTTACACTGCTTGAACATCATTACCCTCATCAACCTTCCTCTGTTACCATATCTAAAAACACCAGCAAGTTTGTTAAAATTAGCCCTTAACAAACCCATGCTAACTTTCCTTAATTGACCAACATTCACCCAAGTGACAGTTACGTTTTTTTGTGAATTATTGTTTCTTGAAGCTTCTTCACCACTGAGGGGCTTGTAGTTTCTGGGCTTTTATAACATTTGTAATTGGCCAGTGCCTTCACAATTTCCATTCTCACTTTGCTCAGCATCAATGGATACAGCTCATCTGATCTTGGTGCATTATTAGCTTTAACCACAAACAGCATGAACCAACCTCCTCCTTAGCAATTTTAAACCCCTCAACTGTCTGAATTACCACCTATTTCACTATGACCTTCACAATATCTTCTTTCTTGTTAGAGACATGCTAAGTATTAATTAAAGGGGAAACAATTATGTAGTGGTAATTTCACTGGACTGGTAATCCAGAAGCCCAGTAAAATAACTGCACAGAGGCTGGTATCCATCACCAAGGCACCCTTTATTTACATGTGAACAGTAAATTGGTTATGACAAGCCAGCTTGAAGTCAGTCCCTGAAGTTAGGAGATTCTCTGAATCACCTGTTTATATCCGTCAGCCAGGGCTCACTATTTGGCCCAGATTAACAACCCAATCACAGATCTCATAGTGGCATCACCTGGTTCCAGTCACTACTCCCAGGCTAATTAATGCTGTTCGCACATGGGTTTAAATTCCACCATAGCAACTGGTGGAATTTAAATTCAAATAATAATTCTGGAATTGAAACCTGATCTCAGTAATGGTGTTGAGTAATGTGTGGAGTTTGCACATTACCCCCCTCCCTCCCCCCTATATCTGGGAAGCAACACAAATGATTAATGTATTTCGTGCCTACTAATAAGGACAAGAAAGCAAGATTTATATTTATGCAGCACTTTTCATAACCGTTAATATTGCAAAGTGCTTTATAGTCAATCAAGTATTTTTGAAGTGGAGCTGTTGTAATATCAGAAATGCTGAAGACAGTTTACACACAGTAAATAGTTACAGATAATGTGCTTTTCTGATGTTAATTGAGGGATAAATATTGGCCAGGACACACAAAATAACTGCCCTGCTCTTCTTCAAAATACCAGCATGGGACCTTTTGCATGCACCTCATTCAAATGATAGCAGCGCAACAATGCAGCACTCCCTCTGGTCTGAACTGGAGTTTCAGCCTTGATTTTTTACGTTCAAATCTTGTATTGGGATTTGAATGTGATATTTAGCAAAAGACCGGAATACGTCACCGATGTGCGAATTTCTTTAGGTGAGAACAAATAGAAAACCATTCTTAGTCTGTCCTTATGCACAATTTTCCAGGAAGTTCCAGGTTTAATAGCTTTGAGATTTTCTGTTTAATTTGCTTTTCAGAAATATTTGCATATTAGATGTTCATCTGAATTGAATTGCAATTAACTCTAGAATGATAAGTAGGTACAATCATTTCTGTAGTAAAGCATGGAAAAACATTGAATTGTTATTATATTAATAAATTTTGAAAGATTTCACCGTCTCTTGTGTAACATTTTTAAAATTTTCTAGTGACCTGTATACTTACAGAAAATGTTGCTTCTAATTGTGGGAATTAGGCATTTTGATTGGGCATTGTCCTCAATAGGCCTCTGAGGGTTAACCTGTCTGTGGCGCTAGATAAACTACTATTGTAGGCCAATCTTTAGCAGAATTTATTAGCCCATCACACAGTCTTAGCTCCATTATGTTACACAGCCTGTTATCTGCCTCCCCTGACTGCCAATAATTTATCTAGACGTTGTTATATAGACTTGTATTTATCTATATAGTCTATAACAGAATTAGCTAGAATGAAGATAGAAGCACGTTACAGGAATGAAGTAATACAAATCAAATCTTCTGTCAGTAGATGTGTGTCCTGTCGGGTCCAGGGGATTGGACTTGCCAGTTTTAGTAACAGATGATCTCTCCCCGACCCTTGATGGCTGCAGGGCATTCTGCTGATGGAGTATTCTGGGAGGTAATGGTGGATATGAGCCCATCATTCGACTGGACCAAGCATTTGGGAAGACTGTTCAAAATCATCCTGAGTGGCTGAGGACGTCACCTTGTCCAGGAGCTATAACTTACTGAAATTACTTATTCTCCCAGGTGGCCTTAGTCACTCCAGCATAATACTGTCACATTCAAAATTTAACTAACCTTATCACTCATTGGGGTTTTGTTTAAGGCTTTGGAGCTTGATTTGAGCATTTTATGGTTAACCTAAATTTCTGTGGTTTTTGAAGTGAGGAAAAATGTTAAAGTTACATGCTACTTTATCAAGGTATTCAGGTTATAATCCAAAAACTGCAGAAAATAAAAGGCTTAATCTGCAAAATGTTCATCTTACAAATACTGTTTCTATCATTAACATTTTATTTTATAGTATCTTTTAAAAATTCTTTTAGATAATAGGAAGTTTTTCATAAAAAGACTAATCTGCATTTATGAAATCACATGTCTACAGTTAGCCTCTATGATGCATTCATATTTCTGACTAAAGACTTTATTTGTTTTTTAAGAGATAAACACAAAACCAGCAAAGATCTCTAAATGGAGTCATTGCATAAAGGCTTCATTAAAGTCTCAATGAAAAGGATCATACATAAAAAATGAATATTGCGGATAAATACTTAGCTAAGGCAGTATTTTTCCCATTTAGTGCCACCACTTTGCTCATCTTACTTCAATGGATTTTTACCTACTTTAAGCAATGTCTTTTGTTATACTAAATTCTGTGCAGAAATGAAGGTATATTGATACACTGTTTCTAATGTTAATGTTGACAGTCAATGGTGGAATCAGAAAAAGTTGTTATTTTACAATTTGAATTCATAAAATAAATAACAAAAGGAGAATCTAGTGCTAAAAGTTGAATTTGTAGATAATTTTTGAATTAAGTGACTTTAATCGAGTAGATTGCGTGGAGTATTTCTTAAGAATAACAATCTTTGATACATGTAAAACAAATAATAATGATACTATCTGAGAAGCAGAATACTGTGAAGGCTGAAAATCTGAAATAAATACAGAAAATGCTAGAAAACTCAGGGGGCCAGGTAGCAACTGTGGGGTTGACGTTTTAGATCAAGGACGTTTTATTAGAACTGGCAAAAGTTAGAGATATAATAGATATCAAGGCCTCAAACACTTCTTCCAAGTGAAGCAATGATATATGTGTACTTCTTTCAATTTAGTATATTGTACTCACGGTTCACAATATGGTCTCCTCAACGTTACAGGGACTACACAAAGTTTGGGTGACCACTTTGCGTAACACCTCTATTCAGTCCACAGCTGTGACCCCAAGATTCCAGTGACCTTGCATATTAATTTTCCACCTTGCTTCATGCTGACATCTCTGTCCTTGGCCTATTGCACTGTTCCAAAGCTCGACCGAAGTTGAGTAACAGTACCTCATCTTGCAATTATGCACTTTATAGCCTCTATACTCAACATTGAGTTCAATGATTCTAAGATCATAATCCCATTTTATTTTAGTTTGTTCAAATATTTTGTTTATTTTCCTTTTTTCTCTCATTTTTACTTTTGGGTAGAAGCAAATTTTCTCTGGACATATCTTTTCTTACCCCATCATCCTTCCCTGTCGCCTTGGAACATTAACTTTTTTGTAATTCAACCTTTGCCATTTTCCACCTTAGCACAGACCTTCCTTTTTGTCCTTATCCCATCCACCTCATTCTTAAAACCTGTTGTGTCTCTAACTTTTCCAGACCTGATCAAAGTTCCTTGACCTGAAATGTTAACTCTGTTTCTCTCTCCATTGATGTTCCCTGACCTGCTGAGTGTTTCCAACATTTTCTCTTTCTATTTTTAGTAATTGTGCTAGTTTATATTGACTATATTTGATGAATAAATGCTATTGCTCTCATCAAAGATCGATAAAAAGCTGTATTTCAAACAATTCCGTGTATATGAAATTTATTGCCATAGGATTGTGAATTAGACAACCTGTTGGTGTGGTATATTGATTTTTTAATGTACCATGCCCATGAAATGAATAATGTGGAGATGCCGGTATTGGACTGGGATGGACAAAGTCAGAAGTCACATGACACCAGGTTATAGTCCAACGTGTTTATTTGAAATCACATGCTTTTGGAGCATGGCTACTTCGTTAGGTGAAATGAAATACAACCTGGTGTCGTGTGACTTCTGACATGGAATGAATGGTAGACAGTGGTGAAAGAAATTACATTGCTACATTGCACATGTTTTAGGAGAATTAAAACAAAAAAAATGAAATGAGTTTACACCAATAACTCAATACTGGCAAGATTTTCATTTCGAATCAAGCAAAAGCAACTGTAATTCTGCAATTCAATCTTCCCTATTTTCCACCTTAGCACAGAGCTATGGTCTGTGGGCAGCATGGTGGCTCAGTGACTAGCACTGCTGCCTCGCAGTGCCAGGCACCTGGATTCAATTCCAGCCTTGGGCAACTGTCTGTATGGAATTTGTACATTCTCCCTACGTCTGTGTGGGTTTCCTCAGTGCAAGGATAGGGT
>NC_063341.1:49626678-49638325 GCF_021869965.1 Rhincodon typus | reverse complement strand
TGGAACTGCAGGAGATGGGTGAGGTCCTCAATGAATATTTCTCTTCTGTGTTTATCGTGGAGAAAGACATGAAGACTTGGGAACTTGGGGAAGTTATCAATGATATCTTGGGGACAGTCCATAGCACAGTAGAGGAGTGTTGGAAGTATTAGAATGTATGAAGGTGGATAAATATCCTGGTCCTGATCAGATATATCCAAGAACCTTGCAAGAGGCTAGAGAAGAAATTGCAGGGGCCCTGGCTGACATATTTGCATCATCGTTAGCCACAGAAAAGGTCCTGGAAGACTAGAGGGTAGCAAATGTTGTGCCCTTATTCAAGAAGGGCTGCAGAGAAAAACCTGGGAATTGTAGACCAGTGAGCTTAACATCTGGTAGGTAAGTTACTTGTGAAGATTCTGAGGGTTAAGATATACATGCATTTAGAAAGACAGGGTTTGATTAGGAGTAATCAGCATGGCTTCGTGCATTGGAGATCATGCCTCACAAATTTGTTAGAGTTCTTTGATGAAGTGACCATGAAGGTTGATGAGGGCAGTGTGATAGATGTAATCTATATGAATTTCAGTAAAGCTTTCGATAAGGTTCCATATGGTAGGCTGCTCTGGAAGGTTAGATCGCATGGAATCCAGGGTGAGTTGGCAAATTGGATACACAATTAACTTGATGGTAGGAAGCAGAGAGTAATATTGGAAGGATGCTTGTCAGAGGCCTGTGATGAGTGGTGTGCCTCAGGGGTCAGTGCTGGGCCCATTGCTGTTTGTTATCTATATCAATGATTTGGATGAGAATGTTCAAGGCATGATAAGTAAGTTTGTGGATGACACTAAAATAGGCGGTATCATGGATAGTGAGGAAGATTATCAGAAATTGCAGCAGGATCTTGATCAGATCCTCAGGGAAGTGGGCCGAGAAATGGCAAATGGAGTTTAATACAGGTAAGTGTGAGGTGTTGCATTTTGGAAAAGCAAATCAAGGTAGGCGTTTCATGGTGAATGGTAGGGCCTTAAGGAGTGTAGTGGAACAGAGGGACCTTGGAGTTCAGGTGCATGGTTCTCTGAAAGTGGAGTCACAGGTAAACAGGGCAGTGTATTGGCTTTTGGCACACTGGCCTTCATCAGTCAGGGCATTGAGTGCAGAAGTTGGGAAGTTATGTTGCAGTTGTACAGGACGTTAGTGAGGCCGCGCTTGGAGTATTGTGTTCAGTTTTGGTCACCTTGCTATAGGAAGGATGTTATTAAGCTGGCATCTGTGAGAGAAGAACTGCGTTAATGTTTTGAGTCCATTATGACTCTTCTTCAGAACACAAAATGCATTGCTAATTTACTTTTATTACAAAACATCCCAGCTTGAAATTGATGTAAAGGTCTTTTTATAGATATTTTCCAAGATGAGGCGACAGCAGCTGATAGCAGACAGCAATAGAGCATTTCATAGAACTTAGCAGATCTGACAGAATTAATGGTTCGAGTCTTATATGACTACTCTTCAGAACTCTCCATAGATGCTGCCAGAATTGCTGAATTTCTCTAGCATTTTCTGTGTTTGTTTCAGATTTCCAATATCTGTAGTATTTTGCTTTTATTTAAATATCGCTTATCTGAGGAGGAACTTTTCACAGATCCTTGTGTTTTAGGCATTTAGGTAGTGACTTTGAAGAGGAGCAATCGGATGAAACTGTTTTCACAGTTAAGAGAAATCCACATACATTCTTCTACTGCTTGAGAAAAGGCCTTTAGAAAGGACATATTTGTGAGAATAATGTTTTCATGCTCTTTATCAAATTGCAGTGCACTTGCTGCAAAACAGAATACAGTGGTGCACCTCTGTCTTTTCAGCAGCAATACGTAAATGATGTTCACAACCATGCTGAATGCTGGAGGACATGGAAATACCCTTACTATCTTTAGGCGAGCCCACAGGTCAGAAAAATCCAGTCCACACACAGTTTTGATCACTGTTACTGCAGTTGAAGGGAACTGGCCACATGTAAAGTAGAGAATTTCATAAGTACTGTAGTGACTACCAGTCAGAGGGTCGCTACAGCCATTCACTGCCTACTTAGATATGATTTCAGTTGTGGCAAGACCATCTCGTGAGTCCATTACTGAAGACAGATTGCCATGCTGTTGAGACTCCTAATGAACAGTAACAGTCAATTGTGATATTGGTTCATACCATTCAGAGAGCAGATTTGAAATGGGAGAGCCACATCTGAATCATTACCAGGGCTAACATGGTTTTGACCACTGGAGAAATTCCATTTAATATACACATAATATCACATGCTAAATTTTGAGTATTTAGTTTCTTAATGAGGAGAATTTGTGTTAGAAAGTTCATGTTAAGGTGCCAACAAATTCTAAGATTGTAGAAAGTGGCAGCACCAGATAACAATACTGGTGTAAAATACTACAGAAAACCTCTTTCAATGGAGCAATAGGTATCAATGAAGGTAGCATATGCAGCTAAACATCGCATTTTTTGAAAATGTATTACTTTAAGGGTTAATTTTCTGATCCAACTCTGCGAGTAGAGTGACATGCCTCCTACCAGTGTAGATAGGAAAATCATGCCCAGTGCTAAGCTGAATTTACATGCCATTGGTGGGTAAATCTCTTTGATGGAAGGGCACTGTTGGAAAATTGGCCTTTTACACTCAATCTTTGCTAAAGAATCCTAGCTTTGGGAATCTTATTTCAGCAGAGCAGAAAGTTGAATTAGACTCATTGCCCATCTGGAGAGATGAATGCTGAGGGCATCCAAATAACAAAATTTTGACATGGGACTTAATTAGTATATTACCATATTAGAACTTGGTTGGTGCTGAAAGGCAATGCAGTCTCACTTTTCTCACCATTTTTTTCTTCACTGTAAATTGAGTGTAGACCCATGCACCTAATTTCACTTCCATTTTTTAACTCTGCTAGCAGTTTTAATATCTGGAGTTAGGACTGGTTTGATGAATGTTGCCTTATTTTTAGCATTGTGGAAGTATACTTTTGCTGTCTGTTGAGGCTTTTAAAACCCCAGCGGTCATCTGGAAGAGCACCAAAATGTCTGCAATGTAGCAGATGCTAAAGGAGATCCATTTCATTTTATTGGTTGAGCAACAGAGATACAAGTGGCTCGAGGCAGCTTATCGTAAGTGTTCATTAACCTATGGTTTTCCCAGCCAGCATGCAGGCAAGCTAATGGTGGAAGTTTGAGAAAGTTTCACAAAAATAGGTGAGATTTTAGGAACCAGGGTGGCAGCAGCTCCTGCTTCCTTTCTAGTTTATGAAGGAACTCCTCTTCCTGGTGTCTTCCTAACCCAAACCCTAAACCCTAACCCTAACCCTAAAGTTCAGACTAACTAATCAAAACCACCACTTTTTGTCTCCCAATTTTGTTTTTTGAATAGAAAGGTAAAATCTGTTGCAGATGATTAATGTATTAGACTCCAATATTAACTTTAGGGTCCGAAGTGAATCATAGGTTCCCAATTTTTGATGTTCAGAAAGTACCATGGCAATCTTCAAGTGACCTAGACTATGATGGCAGGACTATATTGTTAAAACGGCTGAAAATTGCATCCCAAAAGGATGCATTGTATGGAGAGTTTGATGGCAGCCAAAACTAAAACACAAGGATTCATGCAAGTGAGATATCATTTGATGCTGGATTGACTTCCACAACTAGGAAATGTCTGCACATAACTGGAGAACTTCCCACCAAAGTCGTCAAATTGGAGCATGCAGATTTAATGAATTATATTTTCTCATTGCCATAAAGAATGACTATTGTTGTAAAAGGCATACATCAGTAACCTGGGCATGACAAAATTACCACCTCCAATGCTCCACTACAATCAACCATGCCTTGCTCAAATTTAACTGTACTCCCTCTTGAGGACTCACTGAACAGCAGTACATGGTATAAGTGGCAATAATGTAAAGTCAATGAGGACCCAAGTTAAACAAACACTTGGGCTGCCTAAGAAAACGGCAGTTTGAAAACAGGGTAGCTGAAAAAAGGGTCCCGACCTGAAACATCAAGTTTCCTGCTCCTCTGATGCTGCCTGGCCTGCTGTGTTCCTCCAGCTCCACACTGTTATCTCTGACTCCAGCATCTGCAGTTCTTGCTATCTCTAGCTGAAAATAATGGTTAATGTATTGCTTGAACTTCACACCAGTGTTGCCCTTTTTTTGCTATGTGGAGAGTTAGGATTTCTCATAAAAGAAAAAACAATTTTGAGGGCTTTCTCATGGATATATCTGATTCTCCTTAATTGAATTCTGCATTGGTCTCTGGTATGATTCAATGCACTAAATGTTCTGAAAATGGCCAGTGAAAATCCATTCTCCATCATTTTTCAATCATTCATGTCTGCCCATCGTAATCTGATAGCTAGTGCAGAGCTAGAAAGTTATTCACCCCTAATATTTACAATGGGTCTTTAAGCTACTAACTTTGCTTTTAACATAACTATGAAGGTACTTACTTCAACGGCAGAACTGAAAGTGATTTTAAAAAATTTAGAGCATGTAGAGTCCAATCAGTACCGAATTTTAAATGACAGACCTTTTTAGTTCCATCAGCAACTACCAGCCTTTATTTGTTTCTTTTGTATGCCCTAACTCATCTAACTCCTTTTATTAAAAAAAAGTCTGTTTTTATTTGCTCATTACCATAAATCCCATTTTTATTCGTTAGGAAAGGGTTGGCTTTCGATCTAGATTCTGAATTGGCATATGTTGGACCACCTTATTCTGCCAGTTCACTTAATCTCCTGAACTGGCCAAAGCAAATCCACTCTGTGCCCTTGTGCAATCATTCATTCTGGGCATTTCCGTATAAAATTCACTAACTCTTACTGATCCCACCCATATTTATTGAAATAACTGTAGTTGTATTGGCTTAGTTTCTAAATAATACTAAACTCAGTAAGATGATTCTGCAAATATGTATAAAGAATATGTTTTAATGTCAAATCCAAATACTAAAGATGCCAAAGACTAAGTTCAAGAGACTCATTCTAGAACTTCAGCTTCTTCTATTCCTTTGTCTTAAAAATGGTATCTGAGATCTAAATCTCAATTATAGAAGTTATGACTTTGCAAAGTTGGTTTAATAATACAGGTTATCACTTGAACTTATTTTCAGACTGTTATCAAAATAATGCATTTTAAAAAAATTTGGGCTGTGTAGAAGTGTGTTGTGAACCAATGACAGCTTTTTACTGTATCCAAATCAGAGCAATAAAGGTCACATTTCACAAAATGCAGTGTTGCTTAAAGATGAGATTGATATATAAGCTTATATTCAAATTAGCCTGCAGGCAAATCATAGCAAAATAGCTCTATTATCATTCTCGGGCTTCTAGCTGGTAACTCGGAAAAGAATGTATGATTTGTCCCCTTATAACCTGTGCTTGTTGCAGATCTTATCAATATTACCAATCAGAAATAATGGAACTGTCTAAACTTTCACTAGCTGGTGTTTGTAACAACAAAAAATTATCTGTGGTTACAAGGAACAAACCTTTTCAACAATTCCAGAACCTCTAAGCCAGTTTAACACATCGTGGGAAGTTTCGTTAATAAGGATAAATGATAGGTGAAGTTTTTTTTTAAACCTTTATTGTCTTAAATGCAATCTTACTTTTTTAACATTTTGTATTTTCTTTATAATAGCCATTTGAGATTGGATAGATATTAAACATTGTTGCAAAATTGATTGAAGCAAATTGAGGATCCTATGTAAGAAGGGTTTACCCAGCTCTCATCTGATCCTGCCATAACTGTTCAATTTTTATTGGATTCATGCCTGAGTAGATGAAGCTTTTATAATCCATCCTAACCTATTGCGTATAATGACATCCCACTGTATGAATGGATTTTTTTTTTTAATTTTTAAAATGGCAACTGTGTTTGTTTGGTACTGAGCAGAATGGATATATAGGAGCAGGTGATGGACTTCAATGAATTCTGCTATCTGTGCTATTTGTGCTGAGTTTATACTTTTCTAAAATAAAAGCAAGATATTATGGATGGTAGAAATTTGTGTTTTCAGAAAGTGTAAGAGAACCTGTTCCCCAAAGATGAGTGATATTTGATCAAAATGTTAACTATTTCTCTCTCACTCCCCAAAACTGATGTGTTGCTCCACCACATTCTGTTTTTATTCTAGAATCTTCTGTTTACCAGGCAAGAGTTTGAAACTGTGTTTGTTGTATTATGCCTTGCAACAGATTTGTGATACACTTTTAAGGGATATGGCCATGATGTCATCACCATTTCATGGCATGTGGCTAAATGGAATAAAGGTCTCAGTCTCCAATTGACTGAGTCTTCTTGCAGCATTATGCTGTGAGGGAAATGTGCTACAGTACGTCCAAATTGCTGAGTTGAGCTCCAAAACACACGTGCCTGTGATTATAGTGTACCAATGTAGCTACCAAGTGTGTAATAGAAGTCCATTGAATTCTTCTATAAATGTGATCCTCATCTCGTTCATATGTTATGGGAGCTAACATAAATATTACATCATGATACTTGAAGATCATCAGCTATCAAGCCATGTCACTTCTGAGCTAGTTTGCTGTCTAAAGACTATCCTTCTTCATGGAGTGAGGGGTGTAGAGAGGAAAGTGTGGTTTATTTAAGTCTCATTTGATTTAATATCTATGAAAGAGTTTTGCTGTTCAGGCTTGATAATCTAATATCTGATTCAGGCAGCTCTACTCTAGGGCGTTGGCCAACAAGTCCATTTAATTAATATAATAAGACACTTTAAGATTATCATTGAGGCCATAATTCGAGCTACAAACTGAAAGGGGTTGGAAAATTTTTCTAATAGTTTTGATAAAGGCAGAGGAGGGACGAAGGGGACAAAATGGTGTAAAGATCCATTGCTAAAGGGGTTGTTAGTGGTGCTGAAAGAGAAGAAGAGATGTCAGCCATGCTGCAGTGTTGCTGCAGTTTTCCAGTGAAGCACAATGCAGCTCAAGAAACAACACCTCATTTTGTATTTTGGTACATTACAGTCTGTAGGACGCAATATTGGACTTCAGTAATTCAGAATAAAACCCAAAAGAACTGTGGATGCTGTAAATCAGGAACTGTTCAGTAATTCAGACCCTGTCTGCATATAATGTCTGTTGTTCACTTCTCTTACATTCTGTCTCGCTGTCTCTTCCCTACCTCCCTGCACCACCGCTACTCACCCCGCCATCCCCCCACTCCCAAGCGCACGCACCCCACACAGACACACACCCCCCCCCACACACACAGCCTTATCTTGTTTGTTTCTTGTTTACTTTTCTCTCAATAGAGAGGACCCATTCTCTCCCTTTCATACCTTAATTTACACTCATTTTACCCTTTGTCTTTTGCATTGGCTATTATACATTCTGTTCCCTTCGCTCTCTCCTCTGCCTTTGTGAAAAAGTATTTAAAAAAAAATTCCATCTCCTTTAAGCTCTGAAGAAGAGTCATTCTGGACTCGAAGCATTAATCTGCCTCTTCCTCTCCACAGGTGCTTCCACACCTGCTCAGTTTCTGCTGCATTTTCTGTGTTTGTTTTAGATTTCCAGCATCTGATGTATTCTGCTTTTATTCTAGCCAGTTAGTTCAAGTAGTTCTTCTGTTGTCATATGCTGATGAATTCTATTAATTTAACAAATTAAAATCCAGAACTGATGTGTGCACTTGGTAGTTCATGTCTTTATTCTTGTCAAATTGTAATTAAGCATTCTGCTTTTGCTTAATTGCATTGTTGTGTGAGCTTAATTTTGAGAAAAAAATCATCTTGAATGGATTTTCAGTCAATCAGAAACTATCCAGAGATGTGCAGGTTAGGTAGATAGGTCACCTTGCTAAGGTGCCTATCGTATCCAGGGATGTGCAGGCTTGGTGGGTTAGCTCTGGGAAATGCAGCGTGACAGGGATAGGGTAGGTGGATGAGTCTGGGTGGGCTGCTCTTTGGAGGATCGGTACGGACTCAATGGGCTGCATGGCCTGCTTCCACATTGCAGAGTTTCTATGATTTGAGAAGAGTGCTGGGTTTCTCTGAAAATCTGGCTGATAAAAAAGACAAAGTGATAGCATTTTACACTTATCTTCGTGATTCGTATTCAAAACTAGCCTAGAATGATGGAATAAAATTTTGTTTTCTCTGCCACTTATAAGAATCTTATGTAACAATATGTTATAGTTATTGTAAAGATCCATAACAAAAAAATGAGTTCATAGAATGTATTTTGGATAATTTCTTAGCAGTATATTCTACAATCGGCCAGGGATCAAGCTACTCTTGACCTGGCAATGAGCAATGAGACAAGATTAGTCAGTAACCTCATAGTATAGGAGCCTACAGGTGACAGGGATCGTACCATGGTAGAATTTCATTTTCAGTTTGAAAAGGAGAAGTTTCATTCTAAGACTAGTGTTTAAAGCCTCAATTAAGATAACTATAACAATATGGCTGCATTGAACTGGGAAATCAGGTTAAAAGGTAGGAGAGCAGAGATGCAGTGGCAACCATTTAATAAGATATTTAATAACTTACACAAAGGATTTATCCCAGTGAGAAAGAAAGGCTGTTTGAGAAGTATACGTCATCTGATTAAATAAGGAAGTTAACAGTAGTGTCAAGGTGAAAAAAAGTACAATACGATTTTGTGAATGTTAGCTGTAGGTTGGGAAATCGGACAGGTTGACTAACATGATGCCAATATTTAGAAAGGTGGTAAGGAAAAGCTGGGGAACCAAAGATCGATGGACGTGACATCAATGGTAGACATGTTGTTGGAGGGAATCCTGAGGGACAGGATTTACAGTATTTAGAAAGGCAAGGACTGATCAGGGATAGTCAACATGGCTTTGTGTGTGGGAAATCATGGCTCACTAACTTGATTGAGATTTTTGAAGAAGTAACGAAGAGGATTAATGAGGGCAGAGTAGTGGACATGATCTATATGGACTTCAGTAAGGCATTCAACAAAGTTCCTCAAAGTAGTCTGTTTAGCAAAGCTAGATCACATAGGATAGAGGGAGAGCTAGCCATTTGAATACAAACTGGCTAAAAGGTAGAAGACTGAGGGTGGTGGTCAAGGTTTGCTTTTTGGACTGGAGGCCTGTGACCAGCGGTGTGCCACAAGGATTGGTGCTGCTTTTTGTCATTCATATAAATGACTCGGATGTGAACATAGGAGATATGGTTGGTAAGTTTGCAGATGACACCAAAATTGGAGGTGTAGTGGACAGTGAAGAAGGTTACCTCAGAATACAATGGGACCTTGATCAGATGGGCCAGTGGACTAAGGAATGGCAAATGGAGTTTAATTTAGATAAATGTGATGTGCTGCATTTTGGAAAGACCGATCAGGTCAGGACTTGCACACTTAATGGTAAGGTCCTGGCGAGCGTTGCCAAATAAAGAGACCTCGGAGTGCAGATTCATAGCTCCTTAAAAGTGGAGTCGTGGGTAAACAGAATAGTGAAGAAGGCATTTGGTGTGCTTGCCTTTAATGGTCATTGTATTGATTATAGTAGTTGGGAGGGCATATTGCAGCTGTACAGGACATTGGTTAGGCCACTTGTGGAATACTATGTACAATTCTGGTCTCCCTGCTATAGGAAGAATGTTGTGAAGCTTGAAAGGGTTCAGAGAAGATTTACAAGAATGTTGCCAGTGTTGGAGGGTATGAGCTATAGGGAAAGGCTAAATAGGCTGGGTCAACTTTCTCTGGAGCATCAGAGGCTGAGGGGGGAACCTTATAGAGGTTTAAAAATTCATGAGAGGCATGGATAGGATGAATAACCAAAGTCTTTTCCCCCAGGTGGGGGAGTCCAGGACTAGAAGGCATAGGGTTAAGGTGAGAGGGGAAAGATTTAAAAGGGACCATAGGGGCAACTTTTTCATGTAGAGGGTGGTGCATGTATAGAATGAGCTGCCACAGGAAGTAGTGGAAGCTGATACAATAACAACATTTAAAAGGATCTGGATGGGTGTATAAATAGGAAGGGTTTAGACAGATATGGGCCAAATGCTGGCAAATGGGACTAGATTAATTTAGGATATCTGATCAGCATGAATAAGTTGGACCGAAAGGTCTGTTTCCATGCTATACTACTCTATGACTATGAGTCCATTTTAAGGCCTGCAATGAATGACTGCAAATAGAGGAGAATGTAGAGTATGTGAGGAAGGAAGACTACTTTAAGTATTTAAATAGGAGAATGCTAAGTCAAGCTAGTGCTGGTTCTGGGGAATTGAAAATGGAAAACCAGGAAATGGCCCAGGTGCTGAATTGGTATTTTGTGCCTGTTTTCACTGGAGAAGACTTAGAACAAACAAAAACACCCTAAGACATTGAAAATCAAGAGATGGAAGGAATCCCCGGGGGGAGAAAAAATAGGTGTTGAAAGCTATTAGATCTAAAGGCTGACTAGCCCTCCGGACCAGATGGGATGCATCCTAAGGTTTTAGAAGAAGAGGTTTCAAAACTAGTAGAGGCATTGGTTATAATCTTCCAATTTTCTTTGAATTTTGGGAGGGTCTCAGCTAATTTGAAAATAACAGATGTAACAACATTATTCAAGAAAGGATGGAACAGAGAGCAGGAACCTTTAGGCCAGTTGGCCTAACATCTATCATTAGTAGATTGCTAGAATACATTATTAAATAGGCAAAAACAGGATATTTAGTAAATTGTAATGTAATCAGGCTGAGTCAACAGGGTTTTGTGAAAGGGAATTTGTGTTTAACTGATTTATTACTGTCTACTTTGAGAATGTTACAAGCAATGTAGAAAAGACGAACCTGTGGATGTGGTGTACTTGGGTTTCCAAATGGCATTTGATAAGGCGATGCATGAAAGATTACGACACAAAAAAGAGCTCCTGGTATAAGAGTATCAAATTAGTATTGATAAAGAATTGGTTAGTTGACAGGAAGTGGAGAGTAGGAATAAATGTTTGTTTTTCAGGTTGGCAATCTGCAAATAATGGAATGTTACATCTATAAAAGGATCTGTGTGTCCTGGCGCATGATCACAAAAGTTTGTTTGCAGATACAGCAGCTATAATTAGCAAAGCAAATGGAATGTTGGCATTTATTGCAAGGGAATATAAAAGTAGGGAAATGTGGGCCCTTGTACAGGGCCTTAATCAGACCACACCTGGAATACTATGTACAATTTTAACCTCCTTATTTGAAAAATGATATAATTGTTTAAGAAGCAAATCAGAGAATGCTAAGTCAACTCATTCCTGAGATCCGGGGCTTAATCTAATGAATTTGAAAGGTTCAGTTTAACAATTTGGAAATAAGAGCATAAGGACTGGAGTAGACCATTCAGCCCATTGAGCCTATTCATCCATTCAGTATGATCATGGCTGATAGAATGCTTCAATGCTTTTTACTCAACATCTCCCATAACCCTGTACATCACCGGTAATCAGATATTTATCAATCTCTACCTTAAACATACTCAAAGGCTGAGCTTCCAAGACCCTCTGTTGTAGTGAATTCCATCGGTCACAACCCTCTGAGTAAAAGAATTTCTCCTCACCTTGGCAACAAGGTGCAGGGCTGGATGAACACAGCAGGCCAAGCAGCATCATAGGAGCAGAGAGGCTCTCTGCTCCTATGATGCTGCTTG
>NC_063341.1:49589352-49626278 GCF_021869965.1 Rhincodon typus | reverse complement strand
CTCTTTGCTCCTATGATGCTGCTTGGCCTGCTGTGTTCATCCAGCCCTGCACCTTGTTGCCAAGGATTCTCCAGCATCTGCAGTTCCTACTATCTCTCCTCACCTTGGGCCTCATTTTTAACTTGTTCTAAACTCCCCAACAGGGGAAATATCTTACTTGAATCTACCCTGACTGTTCCTTTATATATTTTATAAGTTTCAATGAAATCAAGTCTCATTCATCAAATCTCTAGAGAATACACTCCCAATTTCCCTGATGCCTTTTCATGCGACACTTCGCCATCCAGAGAACAGTTCTGATGAATTTTTGTTGCACTCCCTTTATGGTAATAATAGCTTTCCTAAGATAGGGAAACCAAAACTGCAGGTATCTTCTATCCAAGCTTCTATACAATTGAACCGAGTCTTCACTAATACAGTGCTCAAATCTTTTTGCAATAAAACTAACATTTCATTAGCCCTCTTAACAGTTTGCTGCACCTGCATGTTAGCCTTCAGTGATTTATTTACAAGGACACCTAGGTCCTTTTTGTACATTGACACTTTCCAACTGAAATGCTTTCCCTAAAGTCTGCAAAATATACCAAATTACAACAATTTCTCTGCTCATGTTGTTTAGGTGCAGATTAAATCCATTTCTGTTCTGTTTCAGTAATAAGCTATAATTTCAAACACAAGCAAAATAGAAGAATGAAAAGATTTCAAAGATAGTAGGAAATGCAGATGCTGGAGAATGTGAGATAACAAGGTGTAGAGCTGGATGAACACAGCAGGCCAAGCAGCATCAGAGGAGCAGGAAAGCTGACGTTTCGGGTCTAGACCCTTCAGATAATCTGAATTTTCTGAAACTATCTGAAATTTTCTGAAGAAGGGTCTAGGCCCAAAACGTCAGCTTTCCTGCTCCTCTGATGCTGCTTGGCCTGCTGTGTTCATCCAGCTCTACACCTTGTTATCTCAGAATGAAAAGATTATTTTGTTGCAACAGATAAGATTCTAATGGACCTGAAAGAACAGATTCTGAAAGGATATTTCCCCTTGTAGCAGGGTCTAGGAGTAGAGGACTCTGGGTTAAGAATGAGAGTTCTCATTTTTAAGATGGAGCTGAGGAGAATTTCTTTCTCTTGAAGGATCATTCGTCTGTGGAATTCTGCTCCCAGAAAACATTGGAGGCTGGGTCATTGTAGTTATTCAATGCTGAGTTAAATTTTGTTTTAAACAGACAAGAGAGTTGAAGGTAATGGGTGGGGGTTGAAAAGCAGGCAAGAAGCTTAGGCCACAATCAATTCAAGCATGATCCTACTGAATGTCAGAGCACCTCAGAGGATCAAATGGTCTATTTCTGCTCCAAAGTCCTTTCTTCCCACATTCCTAAAATTTCCCAGAAATCTGTAATTTAAAAAAAAAACTGGGCATTGCCGACAATGCCAGCATTTATTACCCGTGCCTTGCTGCCCTTTAGAAGGTGATGGTGGTGTTCTTTCTCCTTGAACTGCAAATGATGAAGGTGCTGTCAGTTAGGGAGCTCCAGAATGTTTGTCCAGCAGCCATGAAGGAACAATAATATATGTCCCATGCCAGAATGGAGTGGAACTTGACTATAGACATACCTTGCAGATGTCCATTATGGGAAATTCAATTAGAGAGTGCTGCTTTGAGGGTACGGCTTATTATTTGAAACAGAATAAAAATAGAATTAATCTGCACATGGGAAAATAACATGACAGAGAAATGTGCTGTGATTCAGTGTACTTTTCAGATTTTCTTGACAGCATTTAAGCTAAGATTTTATGCTGACTTTAAATGCAGTCTAAGGTGTAATTGTGCTAAAATGTTGACATTGAATTTAGCATTGCTAAGTCACTATTCATAGGGGGATTAAAACATGTTTTCTGGAAGAATGGATGAAGACTTTGATCCTTTCAAATATTTTAGATGACATCTTCGGTTTGGTAGCATTTGTAAATATAGAGAAGAATGATTCTTTAGACCTGATGTCCAAAGTTGCAATTATATGGAATTGGGTTCTGATGTAAATCTGAATTTTGAAAGATGTGAATTATTACATTAGTCACTTAATGTGGGCTGAAGAAAGTCAAATGTATCTTTTTAAAGGAGGTACTGTATAGATATTGATGTATAGCCTACTTAGGTCAGCTCAATGAGATGGTGCTTCTGTAAAAGAGCAGTTAGTTTTAGTTGTCTAAAATATACCAAGTAGCCATTTTATTGTTTCTCAGTTGATTCATTTATCTTTTAATCTGTCTATTCATTTATTTAAGCATCCAATTCATCCATGGTCTGCAGAGTAGAAAAAGGTCATTTGACTGCCATTTTTATTGGGCTAAAATCTTTCTGCATGGTTATTATAAGTCTTAAAACAGTACTTCAAGATTAATGTACTGTAGGCAAGAACTATTTAAAGGCTTTTTTGCATACTGAATTTTAAAAATAATACTGTGTCATCTACTGCACAAAAGCTAGGCAAGAATATTGTGAATAAAATGAAAAGTAAAAATTTCTTCAGACAAACCCGATACACCATTGAATTTAAAGGAACTTCATTGTTCCATGAAGAAATGATAGGTATTGATATTGGTGACAAAAGTGTAAATTGCTTGCTTTCATCTGAACCAAGTTTACTAGTTATCAAATAGTATGTTCACGAGTGTAATTTATACTTCACTTTGCTTGATCCTTACGAGGGGGCAAAACCTAGAGGTATGTGCATCAAGTATTAAAGGGTTGATCATAATATTTCAAATTCAGTTACATTCTTTTTAATGAAAATGATCTTGCGTGGAATAAGAGTCAGACATCTCATCAAGGTAAATGAAAGTTCAGTTATTATGAAAAAGAATGCCATAAAGTATTTATTCTTGGCATTATTAGTGGAGTCTTCTGCTCTTGCTGGTGGCAAGCTTGGAGGTGGAAAGGGCTCTTAATTAAGTGGGGTGGTGGTGTACCTGAAAACTTTCCATTGCTACTTACCTCCCTGACCTCCACAACTTCCGTCCTGTGAACCCCCTCCTGACTGTCTTGTGGCTCAGTGAGTCCTCCCACACAGAGGAGGAAGGGTCCTTTCTGGCTCTTAAGCCAGCAAGCAAGGCCCATCACTTCTTCATAGACTTTGATTAATGTACATGATTCCTGTTCCATCTCCTTCTTAATTTTATTGTGTCTGGAGGAATCATTCAATTTAGGTGTATTTATAATATATTTTGCATCTGATATCTTGCAGATATTGTTTTCAAAACCAATTTTATTTCGAAACAATCAATTTCCTCCAGTCATGTATGTGAAATTTTCCATCACTAATGCTTCCATAAGACATAGGGGTAAATTAGCCCATTTAGCCCATCAAGTCTGCTCTACTATTTGATTATGGCTGATATGTCTCTCCAACCCCATTCTCCTGCCTTCTCCCTGTAACCTTTGATCCCCTTACCAACCATAAACCTATCTATCTTTGTCTTAAATGCACTCAATTAAATGGCCTCCACAGCCTTCTGCGACAATGAGTACCACAGGTTAACCACCCTCTGGTTGAAGAAATTCCTCGTCATCTCAATTCTAAAGGGTCACCCCTTCATTCTGAGGCTGTGCCCTTGGGTCCTTGTCTCACCTGCTTTTCCACATCCATTCTATCCAGACCTGTCAATATTCTGTAAGTTTCAATTAAATCCCCGCTCATCCTTCTAAACACCATCAAGTACAGACTCAGAGACCTCAATTATTCCACGTTTGACAAGCCCTTCATCCCCAGGATCATTCTTATAAACCTGCTCCGGACCCCCGTCAAAGCCAGCACATCCTTCCTGTGATATAGGGTCCAAAACAGCTCACAGTATTCCAACTGCCTTTTATATAGCCTCAGCATTTCTGCTGTTGGATTCTAGCCCTCTTGAAATGAATGTTGACATTGCACTTGCTTTTCTAACTGCCAACTGAACCTGCATGTTAACCTTAAGAGAATCCTGAACTAGGATTCCCAAGTCCCTTTGTGCTTCAGATTTCCAAAGTCTTTCTACATTTAGCAAATATTCTTCCTAACAAAGTGCGTGAACTCTCACTTTCTGACATTGTATTCCATCTGCCACTTCTTTGCCAACTGTCCTAGCCTGTCCAAGTCCTTCTGCGGCCTCTTGCTTCCTCAACACAACGTGCCGCTCCACCTGTTTTTCATTGCTTCACATGCATCTTTCACAAATACGCATTGCCATTCAAGTTTTTCTTTCTTTCTTTATTCATTCACAGATGTGGATGTTGCTGGCTAGGCCAGATTCATTGCCCGTTCCTAACTGCCAGAAAGCAGTTAAGAGTCAACCACATTGGGCTTTGGATCTGGAGTTGCACGTCAGCCAGACCAGATAAGGATGCCCGATTTCCTTCCCGATTGGACGTGAAACAAATGGAGAAAGAAAGATCAGTTCCTATTTAAACTTGTATAACCTCTCTTTCGGAATAAAGACGAGGTTGCCAACCAGTTCCTTCAAAATCATGCAAAGCCTACCATGTTTAATTTCCCTGTCGTTATATGTAAATATGCACTAATCTTGTATTCTGTGCCTGTTCTATTCAGTAATTCTTGATAATGAGTGCAGTAGAGTTATCTCATTTTCCCCTCTTCTACGGGACAGTGCCTATCTTTCTTTCAGTATCTGTCCATAATTGCTGGTTTAATTTTGGAACATTCATTGAATTATATGGGGGATAAAGAAATAACTGGCCATTCAGCCCACTGGTACATGTTGATGTTTATATTTCACAAGTCACCTCCCATCCCTTTTGCAAAGAATTACATAATGCATTATTTTCTGCCGTTACTGCTGTGTGCTGCTTTATCACTGCTTAGATAAATTAATTGTAAATCTTTCTATATTTGAAGAAAATATTGAACGCATTGAAACATTTTTAAAAAAGTGATCACTGAAGATAATGCAGGAGCAACTCAGGAAATTTATGTACTTTTTCACCTGAGCTAAAATGTTGTGTTTGTACTCAGGAAACTTTTTAAAATGCCGCTGAGGAGATTGAATAGCAAATTCACATTTAATGTATTCGATTTTAACAACTTCTTCCTCGTGTGCATAACAGTTTCAAAGGATTTCAATTGAATTTTGTTCAGTTGTGCATCAACTTGTCTATTTCAAAAGACATTGAGACTCTAGAGGACCATTTGCAGTTTCTTTAATACATCATGACTACAGGGCGATAAGAGACTTGCAGGTTTAACTTTGTGTGCAGTTGCAAAAAATCAGCTACAATGAAACGATTACGTTGTGACTAATCTATAATGTGTGGCAGAAATCGGTGATATCTGTGGCAGAAATGAGTGATAAGACTGGGGAGGCCCATCTTGATGTTTGGAGCAACTTGCGCTATCATAGCTGCTTGCTACAAATGACGTCCATATTGGAAACCGGACACCAACATCTCAGGGCAAGCTCCATGGGCACCAGCCACGTGCACACAATATCCATCAATATTGGCATCTGACATGTGCCAACTTCTAAAAGCCCTCATAGCACACCTCTGGTCCACTTACAGGACGTTTCTGCAATTCAGTGCAGCACCTCTGGCTGCGCAAGCAACTATCGTTGTGATGCTGTAAGGACACTGCACTCAGGGACACAGGCTGCATCTCTCCGCTCAGCCAGTGATACAAGGTTCATATTACTGTTGTCTTGCTATGCTGTGCTGTTCAGTGCAGACACAAAGCTTCTCATAGTTCTCATGTCAACCCTCAGTTAAATTTAGGGAGATAACCTAGCACAATAAGTCAATACAGCCTTCAATACCAGCCCAGGCACTGCTTGGAGTAGACAGAGTCAGAATCCTCTGCTCATATGGGGTGAGGTGCCAAATGACGGGTGGGACCCCACCAGTCTTGACTTTTTCTGCCCTATTGTGGGCTGTTTTCCTCGTGGAATGAGAGAGAGGCAGGTCATATGGGAGATGAAAGTGGGTGATAAAGCTTTTACTGCTGGTGCAGGTGGGGAGCTGCCCAGGCAGGTGAATAGGCAGCACAGAGGGCATGAGGGGTTAGTGAGGTTGACAGTAGGAGTTGATGACAGCAGATGGGGAAAATGTTGCGTGCCATAGTGAGAATGGTAGAGCATGAACTTTGGTGGGAGTAGGTACAGGAGCAGAAAGGGCAAACAAAGTTTACAGTGGCCCATGAATTTAATGTGCAGCTACAGAGAAACTTCAAATTAGTAGGTATGCAGAAGAACAAATGCATACCTTTTGGAAGGCAGCATAAGGTGTCAGTAGTTTGGCTGTCACTAGTGTAAGAATAAAGTGCCAAAGGGAGACCTGACCAAAAGAAAATGCCTTATGGCAAATTGTAATCACCATTATTATGTAGGATTAATAGGAAATGCTGTTATCAGTTTGTGCATAGCAAACTTCCACCACCAGAAATGTGATTATGATCAGATAGTTTTTGAAGCTTTTTGAGAATGTAGAATACATTTTTGCTACATCAGCGTGAACTTCAGCAACAGAAAGCTCAAGCAAAATAAACAGTACCACTTGATCCTTCCTGAAACTTAGACAATGGTGATGATGACAGGATTTAAACAAGTTTGAACAAGACTGAAACATGCCTTGAAACATGTCCGTGACCACTTGAGAGGTTTTGAATGGCATTAAAATTGTTAAAGTTAGTAGATTATGTACTTTGTGAATTAATTTGTCTGTCTCAGTGTTAGGGTTGTAGGAATAAATATTAGATGTTAATTTAATTTGCAATGCAATGTATTGTAGTGCTATTAAGTCTTGAGGTTCCAGCAAAAACCTTGATGAATTACCTTCTGAACATTTCCATGAACATACAAATTAGAAGCAGGAGTAGGCTGTTCAGCCCGTCAAGCCTGCTCCACCATTCAATACGATCATGGCTGATCTCATGATCAGCCTAGCCCCGATAATATTTTACCCTCTTGCTTATCAATAATATAATTATATAATCAAAGACTACTTCTACCATATTTTAAGTGGGAGAAGCCTTATTTTTAAACAGTGATCTCTAGTTTTAGATTCTCCCAACAGGAGAATGATTGTTTCCACGTCAACTCTGTCAAGAATCCTCAGGATATTATGTATTTCACATTACATCTTACACTTCCAAACTCCAGCTGATGCAAACTTAGACTGTTCACACTTTTCTCAAAAAACAACATGTCCATTTCAGGTATTAGTTCAGTAAAGATTCCACGAACTATTCTTAATGTACTTAAAAGGGCCAATATTGTGCATAGTACTCTAGGTGTGGTCTCACCAATGACCTGTATAACTTATGCATAATCTTGTTACTTTCGTATTCAGTTTTCCTTTTAACAAACAATAACATTATATTAGCTTTTCTTGCTGTACCTGCGTGCTAATTTTCTGCAATTCGTACACTAGGACACCCAGATCCCTCTGCATCTCTCAGCTCTGCAATTTCTCACCATTTAGATAATGTGCTTCCTTTTAATTCTTCCTGCAAAAATGAACAATTTCACATTTTCCCACATAATACTCCATTTGTTGGATTTTTTCACACTCAATTAACCTATCTGTACTTCTTTGCAGTCTCTTTTGTTCTTTTCACAACTTATTTTCCTACCTATCTTTGTATTGTCAGCAAATTTAGCAACCATACTTCAGTCTGTTCACCCATGTCATTTGTATACATTGAAAATAATTAGGGACCCAGTACTGATCCCTGTGGCATGCCACTTATCACAACTTACTGACAAGAAAAGGACCTATTTATGCCTACTTCCTGTTTCCTGTTAGCTAGCCAATCTTCTTTCCATGCTAATATGTTATTTCCTACACCCTAAGCTTTTATTTTACACAAAAATGTTTGATGTGGCATCTTATAAAATGCCTTCTGGAAATCTAGGTACAGTACACCCACCAGTTCCCTTTCATCCACAGTGTGTCTTACTTCCTCAAAGATCTCCAATAAATTGAATAAATATGATTTCTCTTTCACAAAACCATGTTGGCTTTGCCTAATTACCTTGAACTTTTGCCCTAGCATCATTAGTTGTAGCTTCTAACATTTTCCATACAACTTATGTAAGCTGACTGACCTGTAGTCTCCTGCTTTCGGTCTGTCTCTCCCCATTTGAATAAAAGATTTACATTTACTAATCTCCAATCTAGGGAATTTTGGAAAATTTAAAATCAACATATCAAATAGCTCAAACGAAACAAAGAGCTATGGATGTTGGAGAACTGAAACAAAAACAGAAGTTGCTGGAGAAACTCAGCAGCACTGGCAGCATCTAGAATCGTAGAATCCCTACAATGTGGAAGAAGACCATTCAACCCATCAAGTCTGTACCGACCTTCCGAAGAGCATCCCACCAGACCCACCTCCCCACCCTATCCCTGTAAACCTGCATTACCCATAGCTAATCCACGTAGCCTGCACATCTATGGAGAGAAAGCAGCATTTTGAGTCCTGTGAACCTTCTTCAAATGTCAAGTATCTCACTAGCCACTATGTTTACGATCCTAAAATGAAGTCCATCAGGATCCAGGGCCTTGTCAGCCTGCAGACCTAACGATTTGCTCAATACCACTTCCATAGTGATTGTAATTTTCTTGACATCCTCCATTCCTTCCATTTACTAATTTAGAGCTACTTCTGGTATGTTACGTCTATCCTTTAATAGTGAAGACTGATGCAGTATACCTGTTCAGTTCAGATGCCATCTCTTTATTTTCCCTTATTAGTTCTCCAGACTCACTTTTATATGGAGCCAGTGCTCACTTTAATAACTTTTCTTTTTAAATATCTATATGAATCTCTTATCTTTTTCAGTAGCTTTTTCTAATACTTTAATTTTTTCCTCCTCATTAATGTTTTAGTCATTCTTTGGATAGAATATAAAATAAAGCAATCTTCTGACCTACCAACCATCTTTGCATAATTATATGCTTTTTCTTCAAATTTAAACTATCTTTAATCTATTTACTTAACCAAGGTCACTTAGAAGAAACTTTGGAGTCCTTCCTTTCTTTCTTACTAATTTTACCCCATCTCTTCTAAAGGTGTTAAGATGCATGGTTTTCACCAAACTACAAATCACATGTGAATAATAGCTGTGGCAGAATATTCTATATAAAGAGCACAAGCAAGCTCAAATTTTCTGCACAGTAGTGCTTCTACAGGGTCCATGGCAATTTAGCTCCTTTCTAATCTTGTAACATTTAGGGTATCCCATCTGAATAGGAATTGTACCTGGGACTTCCTTAATCCGAGTAGCTGAGCTGAATCATTGAGCAAAATTCGTTACAATCTTTATGTACTCAAGGCGCAGGGGAATTTTCCAGCAGGTGAACCTGACAAATCGAGTTACTAACATTTGGCACGCAGGTATTTAAAATGGTAGCATTACCTCTTCCAACAGAAATCTATATATTTTCCAAAGGTAAATGATTACCACTTTTCTTTCGGCATTGATCTATAAGATTGACATTTTTGACAGCTTGCTTTCTATTTTTTGAGAATTTCTTTTGGCCCAATTATTTGTGTGTGTACGCAGTTGGCAGAGTGCAAACTCATTTTTACTTGATTTTGCCTTCCTTGGTTGGGCATCATATCCATTATCATTTTAGTAGGATGTATGGGAGCATCAGAGAAAATCTATATTTTCCCATAAAATGGTGAGTATAAAAAATATTCTTATTTGTTTTAGACTGTTATGTTTTGTTCAACTTGTTTGTTCTCACTGCTAGTCTCGCTTCCTGATGGTGGATCATGAAAGTCCCTCATGAATGATCGTGGTAACTGTTGAAGGCCCTGTGTGACAAGGCTGCAGGGATGATTTGGAGGAAGTGTTTAACCATGATGGACCAGCTATCATGTTGTGAGGCAGTTTTGATGGACTGGCTGGTCATTTCCTGTCAATTTCAATATGTCCATATTACTTGAAAAGTGGCAAAGCAGCAAATTGTGCCGAAAAATCTATGTTTAAATATTCCCTTGCATTTTAACTGGATTGTATTCCCTAAGAATCACAGATAGCTATGCTCTGAGGACACTTAAGACAACAGGTATCTATCTTCCCACCACTGTTGAACAATGGGTCTTTGAATATATCTGTCATGCATGGAGAAAGGTATTTGTAGGTATAAATAAAGGCACATGACACTCGTGAAATGCAGAAGTCAATTTAATATGGAGATTGTCTTCTTTTTCCCTTAAAGTATGGCTTTCCCTGGAGCCCTTAGTACTTTTAATTTTACCTAAGGGGCTTTCCTTCCATCCGGCTGCCTGAGCAGCAGATATTAAGCCTCATTACTAATTGAACAAAGAAGAGTAATTGACACATCCCATAAACCCTGCCTCTTTGATTTACAGCCTCGGCCTAGCAATGAAAGCATGCTGCTTACTACCTGTAAGCTATGAATAAAGAACTGTATTAAATAATAAATGGCTTGATCTCACTTCCATGCACTACTTAATTTAATAGTGATTAGTCTGATAATGCAAAAGTATATTGTGATGATACATTTAGAGAACAGATTCCTATTTTAAGAAAATATTTTGTGTTTCATGACTGGGAATTCTGTAAGTAAACAAATAAGTTGTAATCTTTCACTCCTTATGTGATAAATATTTTTTGCTTTACTTTTTATCTGCTGCACTTTTTATTTTTATTGCTTTTCAGGGAATGACTGTAAGCTTGACATAAATAGATGGTCTCAAATTGTTCAACTTTTCTCATTATCCTTACCTGATTTTTCTTTGATCTCCTCCTCACCAACCACATTCTATCTTCGAGATATAACATGGGTAACTCAAACAATTGCAAGAACTCACAAGGGTTGCCTGACTAAGAATTTTTCATCATCCACCATTTGCAGCACCCTTCATATAGCTTCTCCTGCCCCTCAGCATGATCTATCTTTAGTTTTCTTTTGTGAATTCACACTGTTCCCATGAGTGACTGAAAACTTTAATTGTTAGCAGTATTCTGCCTGTGGCCTCAAATTATTTTTCAAGAAGTTCGAGATTTTCAATATTTTATTAAGAAAGTTTGGTAAGTTTTTTTCTTTAAAATTTACATTCGCTACACAAAGGTCTTTCCAGTAACTTTGTGATGGAGAATCAGAGCCAAACCCCTCAGCATTGCCTTATTTAGTACACTATAAATACTTTCTTCAGTGACTGGGAGTACATTGGAAGCTGAGTTTCAATTCTAATAAAGCAGCATGTAATTGAGATTATTCAGGAAAATCATTTAAGTACATGAGATTCAAAGTTAATGTCTCTGTCCTGTTCCGAATATGCTGCAAAATTATGTACAAATGGCTCAGGAGGGGCTCAGAGTATGGGAAAATTTCTGAGCAAAAAATTTCTTTCTTACCAGAGCGTCTTGCACCAAAAAGTAACAGCTTTCATATTCCAGAAACAGAACACTTCCATGTTGCCTGCATAATATGAGCCTTAAGTTCTATAAGACTCACTCGAATATGGAGGAATATTTTTCAGAGGAAAAATTAGGAGAGGCAATAAATAACACGTCTTTAAAGGGGGGAGGGGTTGGTTTCAGTAACAGTGTGTTCTGGGTGTCACATATACAAATCACTGAAGGTGGTCAGTCAAGTTATTACAGAAATTAATAAAGCACAGGGGAACCTTGCTTTTATAGATAGAAGCTTAAGTAGGGAAGTTATAATAAACCTTTAGTCATTTCTAGTTGGGCTTCAGTGGGATTATTGTGTCCACTTCTAATGACACATTTTAGAAGGATGTCAGTGCCTTGGAGATGGTGCAGAGAAAATTTGACAGAATTTTATAATGGTTAAGAGACAAAGTAGGTAGATGCTAGGAAAGCTGGGTATGTTTTCCTTTGGGCAGAATAGACGAAGGAATACTTTAATAGCAGTCTTCCAAATTGTGTAGGCTTTTGATAAAATAAATAAAGAGTAATTGCTTCCACTCACAAGAGGATCAGTAACCACAACATACAGACCTAAGATTTGCCAAAGAACCAGAAGGAAGATGGAGCTTTCTTTTACATAACAAAATTATTCTTTGGATTATACTGCCTCAAAGACAGCTGAAATAAATTCAATTGTTATTTAAAAAAGGAAATCAAAATGTCTATTTGATAAATAAACGTTTGAAGTGTTGTGGTGAAGAGCAAGGGAGAGAAACCAATTGAAAAGCACTTTTGAAAAACTAACACAAATACATGCAGACTGAATGACCTGTTGAAGATTCAGTGATTCTAAGGACAGAACTTTTCAGATAGTGGGGTTTGCACCCTGACGACCCCAGTGGTAGGACCTCCCTGCAACTGTTTAACACTCTTAAGGAGCCATCACCTCGTATCAAATTGTGGACAAGTTGTGGGTGGCTGGTGGAAAGGCAGTTCTGCGATTTCCCCCCTCCAACTTGCCAATCTACCACTGGGGACAGTAAAATTCTGCCCGGTCATTCTAGGTTTGGTTTTGCACTTGACTTCAGTTATACTTTGGTAAGTATGAAATAAGATTCAGTGAGTTTGTAACCTCCAAGTACAATCTTTATCTTTCGGACATTAGGGCAAGAATTAACAGCCTGACTATTGAATTTTACTAGAATCAAGATGCATGTGAAATAGCTTTGAGACAATTCGGCAATTCAAAACCAATAGTATAATTGGTTTGTTTGAGAAATTGGGTTGAACATACCTCTATCTTTCTCAGGACAGGCATGAACTATCCATGGGAAGGCCTAAAATTGTGCAAAGTGACTTCCTAGCTCCAGATCACTCTGTTCCTGCTTGGTGATATTTTAAGCTCACCGACTTTCACTATAGCATTTGATGAGCTAAAGTCACTACAATAAGACAATGAGTCAAATATCAACCCTACAAGGACGAATTGTCAAACTGCAAAGCAGAGTGAAGCAATGGCACTGCCTGAGATATCTCAAGAGACTTTAGCCTCGCTCAGTTATTCTCGTTTACCTTCCAGTACTCTAACATGGAACAGCTAAATACCGCTAAAGACATGCTTCACATTGTCTCACTCATTACTTCAGTGTCCTGTCTTCTTTTTGGCAGTTCCTTGCAGAATTATTTATGTATTTAAATCCCCATACTGATGAGTTACTCACAGATGTAGTATAAACTATTATAATATATCGCAGGAAGCCATGAGAATTGAACAATTAAAATAAAAGTCATGACTGACCACTCTCTGATTCTACATGACCCTAGCTGTCATTCAGCATTACATCTTGTGTACAGAATATTATACCTAAGGCTTTCTATTCACCCTGTTGACATTTGAGTAAAATGTTGTAGGTTTTGTGTGAAAGGGGAGGAAGGCTTCCTGGAGGTTATGGCGCCATTTACCGTCACATCAGTTCCATGTTATCAGCCACGTAATTTGACAATAAAAAAAATACAAGCCTGAACAGAAATATGTGGAGTGAAATATAAATTGAACATAGGAGTATTGTGCCCTAAGGCTTTCAAAGTGGAAAATGTCCTTCTGTTTGACATACTGCTTAACATGGGCCTTCCGATGCATGATTTGCTGCTGCATTTTTAACGTTTCACATCAGGACTCTACAAAATGGGTTAACTGTTAGCCTGCAGCAAATACAACCTCGTGGAAGGTAAGGACAAAGCATTCTGAAAATGACTGGATGGCAGCAGTTTCCAAAATCAAAAAACAAGAGATTAACAAACTGGCTTGTATATGATTAAGCCTGTGATAACCTGCTTCCGTACTCCTTTTCCACCTTTATATGACCTGGAGAATCACCCTGCTGTTAGATTAAATTAGATTAATAAAGTAGCAGATGATTTTACAGCTGACTGTTATTCTTGAGGATTTAAAATCTTCTTGAGTTGTTCAAATTCAATATGCTGATTAGATATTGCTGTTATCCCATTGGAGAAGGAAAATAACAGAAACATTGTAGAAGAAATGTTACCCTAAACATCCAAAAAACCCACTAACCATCATCCTGTCTAAATAGTCCTGAGGTTTTTTAATTCCAGACTAGGGTCTTCGATCCTTTTCTGCACACATTGACAGCAAAATTCTCTGCAATTATTTTTTCAATGCCAGAAGGATGTTTGTGATCTTTATTAATGAATTCTGCTTTGTTTTTGCTTTTGCTGTAGACAATGCCTAGCTTTAACATCTTTATTAAATGTCATGGATCTGTTCCAGGAATCAGGTTGCCACATGATCTTTGAGTATGAAACTTGTTCTGAACTGAATCTGTAGCTTCAGCTTGATCAACTACTTGCTGAAAGGCTGTCCTATCTATGAAGATATCACTGCTCACATCTTAGAGCGACACTGTGTCCAATTCAGCATAGGACCCTGGCAGTCTCCCATCCACTTGCTCAAAATTCAGTGAAGCTTTTCTATTTCAGAAGATATAGAAGAACAGAAACACCTTGGTGCTCAGAGACACAAATCCTTGAAGATGATAGAGGAAGCTAATAAGTAGCATTAGGGTACTGTGGTTTATAAATAGATGTATCAAATGTAAAAGCAAAGATATCATATTAGAACTTTAGAAATCACTGCTTAGGCCTCAACTGAAATTCCAGGCCCAACCCTTCAGGAAATTGAGTTTTTGAGATACTTGAGGATGGTAAACCTAAGAGAATTACAAACAAATGTGGAGATGTAAGACAAATATCATAGATCCTTATAGCGCATATGGTTTCCTTCTGTGGTGCAAGTATCTGAGTCTGCAATAATGGATCATATCACAGAACATGGATGAATTCAGTTCAGTTGAGCCCAGTTCAGTTTCTGATTGGAAGCTCATGAGCAGATAGAGGCTAAGTGATTGTTGTTACATCTGTTAGAAAGAGGATAGGTACCCCTTGAATGGTTGCTAACCCCTGCTAGCAGCCAATTAAAAACGTATTATTTGAAATCTGGAAGCTAAAGAGCAGAAGTTGTCAGGCCAGACAGAAAACAGATGAAATAATCTGGGGGATTTGGGCCGAACACAGGCAAGTGGGACTAGTTTAGGAAACTTGGTCAGCGTGGACGAATTGGTCTGAAGATCTGTTTCTGTGCTGTATGACTGTATAACTTGTGCTGAATAAAATATGGGAGAGAACATTTACTTTTGAGTTGATGAATGGAAATGACTGTCAATAAAACAGCACTTTAAAATAATTCTCGCCTAGCAATTAAAAACAAAAAGAACTGAAGTTGTTAGTTTATAACAAATATAATCATCAAACATTTCGATTAGGCTTCATATGTGCAATGAAAACTATTTGTCAGCTGAAAACTGATGCAGTTTTATTACTTGTATTACTGATTCAATAGATTACAAACTTCTATCAAATAACTAGTTATTTTAAGATATTCTGGGACTTGATAGTGTGGTGGTAATATCACTGGACTAGAAATCCAGAGACCCAGGCTCACGTTCTAGGGAACAAATTCGAAAGCTGTTCTCAGCAATGGTGACCATGAAACTATCATTAATTGTTTAAAAACCCATCTGGTTCACTAACATCATTTAAGGATAGAAATCTTCCATTCTTATCTGGTCTGACCTACATGTGACTGCAGATCCACAGCACCGTGGTTGACACTTAACTGTCTTCTGAAATGGCCAATCAAGCTACTCAGTTAAGGGGCAATTAGGGATGGCAACAAACTGTAGCCTCACTAGTGACACCCACATCCAGTGCAAGAATTTTTTTACAAGACTGAGCAGAAGCTCAATATTGTATAGAACACATTTTAATAAAATCTGTTGATTCTACTCAGCAATCAACATGTTGAGAACTATGTCTGTCCCACCCCTTTTGCAGCCTTTTTTTTTGAACTTTACAGAAATTCATCATCTTTGTCTTAAGCTGGAAATAGCAAGGAAGTACACTCTCTCAAAAATGGCATCTTCAAGACTGAGGCAATGCTGGATTAGGATTTTTTCAGATTTTGGATTAGGCACTTTTGGGCAGTTGATGGTTTAGGCCAAGCTGACTCAGATCTGGTCAAGGATCGTTTGGAGCATGGGAACAAACCACTGCACAAGTGGCGAAAGAGATGTGTTCGGCACCAACCAGCACTAACCGAATCGTCCAAAATAGGTATTTGTAATCGAGTAAAATTAAGCATGATATTGTAAAAATGTCTGGTTTTCAGACAGCTTCGGATTTTAGACAACCGGTTCCAAGAGATGGACCGGACATAATTGACAGTGATACCTATATGAACTATACTCAAGATCATGGAATTACCTACTTGAAACAAAAGCATCTCTAATGCAGAAATACGATTAAATAATAGAAACTACTGTGATTGAGTGTGAATAATAGTCTTGGTGTTATTAGTTCTTATTTTTATTATTTTTAGTATTTTTTATTATTTTATTATTTTTATCAAAACGCAAAATAAATCAAATTTTCTTTTCATTTGCCTTTTGAGGAATTTTCTTTCCTCCTGTGGCTGGGGAAGCAGTTGTAGTTTGATCTCAAAGCCAGCAATCTATTCAATAGTTTAGCTGACACGCCATGGTATTATGATGCCACCAGAAATTGATCTCTCTGGGGAGAACTTTAATATGTGGCCTGACGTGGATGGCCATTTTTGCAAGTTGAGCGCATGATTTTGTGAGGAGAAGCAGATCACTGATGTACATATTGAAGAGAGTCAGTGCAATTGATTATGTTTGAACAGTTGGTTTGATTTCCAAGATGCACATGCAACTTCCAGTTGCTTATCATGGACTTGATTCATTGTAGGGTTTTCACACCATAGATTTTGAATAATTTCGGCAGCTACACTGTGTGCTACGATAGGATAAGTCAACAAATTTTCTTTTTAAGGAGTCCTAGAGAGTGCTTATCAATGTTCAAAATTCCGTGTGTGTGTATGTGTGTGGGCTGTAATTAAGATTGATAGCAGGCCTATTATCTCACCTACATGGATGGAGTTGGCAAGAACAGATTGTCACAAAATTTAATGCATCACAGCAAAGCCTACTGACAGCACATAACTATGACAAAATAAGACACTGATCTTATCCCATTGCACTTCGTTTGACATACTAATGTCGATGGGATGAATATAAGACTTAAAATTTGTGATGCATATAGAGAAGATACAATTAGAGAACAGCCGAGCTCCCTGTTTATTTTATTCATATGGAAGAAATGATAATTGAACATCTTCCTCCTGAGTGAAATAAATTCCACTTTAATGCTCCTTATTGTGTATTCTAATTTGCAACAATTTTTAACCTAAGTGGATAATATAGTTTTGTCTTTTACAGTTTTTTTTTCTCTCCAGAGAAGGGCAGTTGATTTTGTTTCTTTTCGAAGAGAGCAGTATGACAAGAAAAACAATTTCATTTTGCACCTATCAAAGCACTATTTAGTTGGTTATGCCATCAGTAGGTGCAATTTAGAACCTACTTTACAGCACTGCAACAGGCTGAGATTGCTCAATGTCTAATTTTCCTCCCTTTTCCCCTTGTCAGGGTATACTCTCTTAACTTGTGTTTCCCTGAAAAACAGAACTCAAATCATAAACTCAGTAGAACGTCAAGAATATAAACTCACATCTGCTACTCTTGTAGTTTGCATTCATGGTCCAAAACTCTGTTCCATCATGCCAGCCCTGCCAAAACAGAGATATCTATAATGTCCAAAAGGGATTAAAACGACACCACAGATTAAAAAGTAACCAGTTCACTGGAGAATCAAAAGTTTATTGATCAAAAACTAGACCAGAAAAATCTAGAAAATAAGTCTTTTTAAGTCCAGCAAAGAAGTAAGTTTCATGTCTTTGTTACAGTAGATTCTTGCGACTAATTTTCTGAATGAACCACCATCAGTTTTGAACTGGTCTGCTTTTCAGCAAGCTGCCATATATTTTTGAAATTCCTAAACCAATCCTTTGAAGCCTTTGAAAAATTATAGGCATTAAGGACAAATCCTTTCTGTGGTATTTATTTCTTGCCATTATGACTATGGTCCTCCATGAATATAAAGCTTCACTTAGGACCAGTGACAGTGTAGCAATCAGACAAATTAAAGGGTGAGATTTTTAGTAGCACCTTTCTGTATATCGATGGAAGATCGAGGCCAAATGTGTTTGAATTTTGAGTCAGGCCCAACAAATCTTAGTGCCAATTTTATAATAAATATTTCTGTTTTTGGATTCCAGAAAAGATGACAGATTTAGTCAGTATACTGTGTTGAGCATCTGCACTCAGATATCGTAGTACCCAATTATTGCCACTTATTAACAAATGAGATCTGTAAGATATATCACTGTGTGTCCAGTGTTTGCAAATTGAGCCAACACAATTGCTCTTTGTTAAAAGAAATTCTACTTCTTAAAATCTCTCTTATCTTCCTTGTGGTAATCCCCCTTTCTCTCCAACAGGGACTAATTTCTAGCTGAGGATTTTGTTATATGATCAGGCTGAAAACTCTTGCTAGTATTATTGTTCTTTAACTGCAGCAAACCATAACATCAGGTGTAGGGATAGAGACATGTGTTCAAGTCAGATTGGTCTGTTGTTCCTATGCAACTGCCACTTTTGTTTGTCTAAGTGGTGGAAGTCACGGATTTTACATGCACCATCAAAGAAACCTTTGTGAGTTGTTACCCTGCAGCCTCTCGATAGTATATACTTGAGTATCGGTGCATCAATTGCAGAAGGATGAGATGGGACACTGTTCAAATGATCTACCCTTTTTCCTAAATGAGTTTCAACTTTTGGATGTTGTTGCAACTATATCTATTCAAGCAGTTTCACGGTATTCCTCGTACAGATGGTGGAGAGGCTCTGGGGAATCAGGAGTCACAGAATACATAGTCTCTTACCTCTTCTGGTAACCAGGGCATTTATGTGATTGGCTTAGTTAAATTGTGACGCCAAGGTCATTGATGGTAGGGAACCCAGGGATGGTGATGGTAATTAGGCTCCCTTGTTGGCAGAACCCTTAAGAGTACTGATAGGCAGAGGGGACTGGGTGTACAGGTACACAGTTCACTGAAACTGGCAACGCAGATGGAAAAGGTAGTCAACAAGGCATATGGCATGCTTGCCTTCATCAGCCAGGGCATTGAGTTTAAAAATTGGCAGGTAATGTTGCAGCTTTATAGAACTTTAGTTAGGCCGTATTTGGAATATTGTGTTCAATTCTGGTCCCCACACTACCAGAAGGATGTGGTGCCTTTGAAGAGGGTACAGAAAAGATTTACCAGGATGTTGCCTGGTATGGAGGCATTAGTTATGAGGAGAGGTTGGAGAAACTTGGATTGTTCTCACTGGAACGACAAAGGTTGTGGGGTGACCTGATAGAGGTCTACAAGATTATGAAGGGCATGGACAGACTGGACAGTCAGAAGCTTTTTCCCAGGGGCCATGGGTTTAAGGTGCGTGGGGCAAGGTTTAAAGGTGATGTACGAGGCAAGTTTTTTTACTCGGAAGGTGGTGGGTGCCTGGAGCTCGCTGCCGGGGAGGTAGTGGAAGCAGATACTATAGTGACTTTTAAAGCGCGTCTTGACAATTACATGAATAGGATGGGAATAGATGGGAATTAAGACCGAAGTATACGGTCCCCAGAAGGGTAGGGGGTTTTAGTTGTGATGGGCAGCATGTCGGTGCAGGCTTGGAGGGCCAAAGGGCCTGTTCCTGTACTGTAATTTTCTTTGTTCTTGTTCTATACTGATGGCATGACACTTGAGTCAGAAATGGATTTTGTCCAGGGCTTGCATGCTTAATTGTTTTACTATCTGAGGAATTATGAATGAGCTGAACTCAAGAGTTGTCAGAGACCAGCATCATTTCTAATTTTTTAATAGATGGAAGATCGTTATTGAAGCAGTTGAAAGGAGATGGGCGTGGTGTGATAACCTGGGGAATGGTTGTGCCACTTTCCTGGAGCTGAGATTCTTTTGTGCTTGACACACCTGCAGTTACTTGAAGGATTTCCCTTATCCCTACTGATTTGTATTTTTAATAGTATTCGTTGATGCCACCTCCATAAAATTTTCCCTTGATACCGTGGTGGCCAATCCCATTGCATCTCTAGAATTCAACTCTGCTGTCCATGTTTGGGATAAGGCTGCAATGAGATTGGAGCAGAGTGATTGGAATGTAAACTGAACATCTGTCAGGAGATTATTGATGAATAAATGCTGCTCAACAGTTTACAACTCATTACCTCACTTTACCGATGTGTCTGAGAGTAACTTAGGGGTCAGCAAGTAGCCAAGTTTCATTCATATCCTATTTTTTGTAGCTGGGCAAATTTCCACATGGTTGGATACCATTTTGATGCATATACATCGACCAGTCATATAGAGGAACCTCACTTTTTCCAGCCCCAAAAGTCTGGTTTTTTGCATATACTCAGTGTGTAAGTTGATTCTTCCTACTTTGACAATCACAGCATGTCATACTCACTTAGGAATCAGCCTCAATTTTTCACCTAACAAATGCATGTTTTACAAACCAGCACCTTCTAACTGGATGCAAGGTATGAGTAGACAAAATTAGCTGTTGGGATGATGTGCAGGAGTTTAAGAAAGATCCACTCTTTGCATTCGATAACAATAACATTTCAAAATAGTGACCACATGCGCCCAGTCACTTTTATACACAGCATAAAAGTTATGGACAGATTCTTCAAGGCTTCAAGTGTAAGCACACATGCTGACATCCAAGGTGGGTGATACTTTTGTACCTGTTTAAGAATATAAATAGTCTTTTGGGGCTCAGAAGAACATACGAATTTTTTGAAGGGTGGCACCAGCGAAGGTGAAAAGTGAAGAGTATCTTGTGTAATATTGTGCCTTAAATAATGCAGTGTAACTTGTATGAACATTTGGTATCCATCAATACTTTATATTTCAAATATTGAAAATTCATTTACGATTGATGGATTGACATGCCACCATTTAATTTATTATTAATGCTACTATTTAATTGTTGTGTTGGAAGATGTTCAAGTTTACTCACCTTTTAGGCAAAACTGTTTGTTGCATGGAAACTTAGAAAAACTTATTGGAAAATTCTTTCCACTTATCACGTAAATTTTCCCTCTCTGCAACAGGCAAGTTGTTTAATTCCACTTCGTGCAATCCTCTAATAACCAAATAGAAATGCTGAGTACTTTGAGGAAAATATTTTGTTCTTGCCAGCGGTGACTTGGAAGTGGGAGAGTACTTAGTTCGACCAGGTGATGTCATACCTGGACCACACCAACTTCCTGGCTCCATCAGAGCTGAGTTTGGGCAGCTGGGCAGGAAGACCCATAGTCCACCTTCCCACCCTGCCACCAAGCAAGACCTTAAGTGACCAATTAAGGAACACTTAAGAGTCTCATCTCTCTGCCGCTGAAATTAACCCAACAGCAAGCCAGCCTTTCACCGTGTGATTTGCATGACAGATCAAAGTATGTGGCCTTGTTATCACTCAGAATGGTGGGGGAAGTCTCTCAATCAAAAAGAATCAATGGCTGATTAAGGGACTGAAAATCTGGAATGGGGTGCTGAATGAGAATCATCTCCTCACCACCACCCCCAATACCCCACCGCACGAAACTCTCCGGTTCCCGCATTACTTACTTCTGTCGGCCTGGGTCAGTGGTGTTTTTCTGGTAGCAAAGGCTGCCAATCTCTGGCAGTTCTCTGTAGGCAAGGCGTTCGCCCCTAGGATAGGCTCACTAGACATCTTACCGCTACCTGATTGATCTGTGGTTTGGCAGACCTTCCCTTAAAGAGGCAAGCACTGGTCTCCTGTTGGCTGTTCAGCCAGCAGGTGAGATCCCAAAAGCAGGACAAAATTCTCCCATCCTGTGCAGAACAGATCTAACCTCTTCAAATATTATTCTAGATGCAAACACATATTAGTCGTATTATGAAAGATTGTAGTTTAAACATGTTAGCTGGAAGTAGGCACGTTAACATCCCACAAGCTATGCTTAGATAATTGATCTGGGATGCCGATGGTGATGCAGTTATCGTTAAACAATCAGTAGATTTAAGTTTTACATTTTTACTAGATTAGTCTTGATTCCTTGAACTACTGTTGTCAGATGTAGAAGTAGATTATGTATATTTTGAGCATTATTGGTCATCACCCTAATGAGTACCAAATGAAGAGATTCACTCTGTTGTCAGTATATTGGATGGATAGTCCTGCAAATGGTCGCTAATCTGAATTGCAAAATCATATTAATGGTGAAGAAATAATTAGGTAGAAAAAGGTTAAAATGAAAACAGATTTTTGATAACTAACAGTGCTTTCAAGAAATTGAAATTAATGTCCTGCCTTCAAAGCCGAAATCGCTAGCTTTCTAATTTATTTCAATATTTTAAATCCCTTGATGCAGATGTTCCTATGCATCATGGTCATTAAAGTTCATGTTGGTTGTCATTCAATTCTTCTACACAACTTGTTTTTATTTTTTCTATTTGGTTAAATCCCTTCATTTTTTTGAAATCTTTTCTGTGTTCTGCTTCTTGCTTTTTCATTTAATACTACTTTTTGGTGAATATAGAAAACCACTTCTCCCCTCCAGCTAGTTATTTTCTTTACTTTCCTCAATATCCATGCACCACACACCAGCTACAGCTGGGTAGAAAGATACACCAGCTTGTTTCCCTCACTATCAAGTAACAGCGAGCTTTTACTCAGCCTACTTGCAAATAATTGTGGGACTTAACCCTCATTCAGCAGCCATTGTGGCATCGCTTATTTGTATGTCATTGAATAATAAGAGTCACAGAATCATACAGCATGGAAACAGACCCTTCGGCCCAACTAGTCCACGCTGACCATGTTCCTAAACTAAACTAGTCCCACTTGCCTGCGTTTGGACTATATCCCTTCAAAACCTCCAAATTTAAAATGTTGTAACTGTACCCGTGTCCACCACTTTCTTCGCAGTTCATTCCACCTATGAACCACTCTTTGTGTAAACAAAGAAGTTGCTCCTTGTGTCCTTTTATAAAGCTTTCTCCTCTCGCCTTAAAAATATGCCCCCTACTTTTGAACTCCCCCACCCAAGAGAAAAGACCTTTGCTATTCACCTTATCTATGCCCGTCATGATTTTATAAACCTCAAAAAGGTCACCCCTCAGCCTCCTATGCTCCAGTGAAAAAAGTGTCAGCCTATCCAGCCTATTTTTATAACTCAAACCCTTCGTTCCGGCAATATCCTGGTAAATCTTTTCTGAATCCTCCAATTTAATAATATCCTTGCTATAGCAGGACAACCAGAACTTCACACAATACTCCGAAGAGGCCTCACCAATGTCCTGTACAACATCAACATGATGTCCCAACTCCTATACTCAAAGGACTGAGCAATGAAGGCAAGTATGCTAAATGCCTTCTTAACCACCCTGTCTACCTGTGACGCAAATTTCAAAGAATTGGTCTCTCTGTTCTATGACACTGCTGAGGATCCTACCATTAATTGTATTATCCTTGTTTGTTTTACCAAAATGCAATACCGCGCATTTATCCAAATTAAACTTTATCTGCCACCCTTCAACCATTGACCCAATCGATCACAATCTCTTTGTAATCATGGATAACCTTCCTCACTCTATACTACGCCACCAATTTTGGTGTAATCTGCAAACTTACTAACGATGCCTCCTACATTCTCATCCAAATTGTTTATACAAATGACAGACAAAGTGGACCCAGTACCAATCCTTGTAGAACACCACCGGTCACAGGCCCCCAATCCGAGAAAAAATCCCCCCACCACCAGCATCTTCTGTGTCCTACCATCAATCCAATTTTATATCCAATGGGTAAAGCTCACCCTGAATTCCATGTGATCTAACTTTATTAATTAGCCTAACATGCAGAACCTTGTCAAAGGTAAACAACATCTACTGCTCTACCCTCATCAATCTTTTTGGTTACTTCCTCAAAAGCTCAACCAAATTTCTGAGATATGATTTCCCTCGCACAAAACCGTGCTGACTATCCCTAATCAGTCCTTGCCTCCCCAAAATGCATGTAAATCCTATCTTTCAGAATCGCGTCCAACAACTTACCCACAACCAATGTCAGGCCCACATGTCTGTAGTTCCCATGCTTCTTCTTAAAGCCTTTATTAAATAAAGGCACAACATTAGCCTCCCTCCAGTCCTCTGGCACTTCATCCGTGGTTATATGATGACACAAATATTTCTGCTACGGGCCCCTCAATTTCTTCCCTTACCTCAATCACATTTTTGTCTTTTACTCTCTTTAAGAAGTGGACTGAGCTTCATTTAATTTAGCACTATTCATCATGCTTGGTTTCTACATTATCTTGATTCCTTCTTGTGTGTTCCATTGTGCAAAGGAGATGCAAAGGAGAAAATGAAGAAGCAAAAATTCAGAATCATTTGCGCATTCATAAAACAAATGCTTTAAAATTTAGGCCATTGCTATAATGTTTATTGTATTATTTATTTTGCTGTTAACGCATTTATTCAATTTAAAATACTGAAGGTCATAAACTATCTAGAATTGAAAAAGACAAAGAATGACTTAACTGGACCATGAAGAAACTGCAGTATTGACTTGTTCATGTAAAATGTTGCTTGCTTCTGGATGGCTTTGTACTTTTAATTGAAACAGTTAAGCTAGTCAGACAGTGTGACTACTTCAGTGAAGAATAAAGAACAATAATCGGGTTTGTGGCAGTGTAGTAAGAGAGATTGAATGTAAACCAGTCTCATCCAGTATTGTTGTTCGAGAACCATTTAACTGGAGACATGGCTAATTTTAGAACATGGCTTCGGTACTATAGCCCTCTAGTGACTACTGCATCCAGGTGTGCTTGTGAGGGCCATGGGAAAAACAGTGATTGCCTCTAATTCAAATCTAATCATTTTTTCCTACCACTCTCAATTACACTCACAGACAATTGTCATTTTGGAATTGAGTTCCATGTTTGAGACAAGAAACAGGTATTAGGACATTTGTCCTTTCTCCTATCTGGATTTTCATCCAGCAGAGGTAGGATATTCCAAGACAGGCTGCTGCCAAGATTGCTCGATGCTGAGGCAGCCAGATTAAAAGGCCTACCCTGGTTCACAGACATTAGTCCAGTTTAAAACACAGTGTCAGATTCCCCCTGCCCCATTCCCCCTCACTCCACTATGTATCCCCTCACAGCCTTACCCCTTATACCTAATCGACCCTTTTATCCCCATTCCTCCATGCCATCTCAGTCCCCAACTCACTTACCCAACATTCACTATAAACAAAGCTCATAAGCCCTATAATAACAGCTGCAAGTATTTTAAAATCTCATAGATCTATTGAAATAAAGAGTTATTGCTTGAATAGACCCTTAAATACAATATCCTCTTCAGAGGCTCATAAATCTTTCAAAATAAATATTAGTTGACTAGCTGAAAGATAAAACTCTTAAATTCATAAATCTGTCGGAATAAACAAGTTCAACGGGAAGCTGTTTAAACAAACTTTGCAGAGCAGAATCTACTAGTAGTTCGAAATACAGAAAACAATTCAAATTGACAATGTATTGAATAACTGTGTAAACAGATTTCATTAGAGATTTTGAGGGAGGCAGAAGCACAAACATCTGTCAAAATTTTGAAACAGCCAAACAACCGGCTGAGCTGAACGTGAAGGAACTGTGACAGTAACGGCAGCACTTAAAATAATCAAATCTGGAGTTGAAACTAGGCTTTGAAACTGGAATTTAAAATTATACAATAAACACTTTATCCAGTTGACAATCTTTGCCAATGCATGAGTTGATTTTTCCACATTCACAGTGCTGGTCTTTTGGTTGGCAACTTGCCAGTTGTCAATGGAAACAAATTATTGAGTGGTCACTTATCTTCTTTTCAAATCAGAGAGCTGAAACCACTCGCTAGGCAATACTATTTGTACTGACATCTCATATAATTTCCAACTCCAAACTATGGTTCAAAACAACATTTGGCTAGTGTGATGCATGTCACCTGCCTATCTCTAAGAAATTTGCAGAAGTTCTGATATGCCCACTTCTGCAATAAAGCCAGGAACAACAAGACAGCAGCATTTGGTTTTCTGCCAACCTCCTTTCCCACACCAGTGAAATTTTGCAAGGCTGCAAGTTGGTGTAGGAATCCCAGTTCTTCTCTCATCTCTATATTTCAAGTCCATCCACCTAAATTTGGCCCTTTCTCAGATAAGAACAGCACTTACTGCCCAGACGAGACAAGAACTTTTAAGGAAAGTACTGTGCAATATTTAATTATGTTTCTAAACAGGAAACATAGAGATGTACAGCATGGAAAGACTCTTCAATCCAACACGTCCATACCGACCAGATTTCCTAATTTAATCTAGTCCCATTTGTCAGCATTTGACCTATATGGCCCATATCTAAACCTTTCCTATTGTTGTACCCATCCAGATGCCTTTTAAATGTTGTAATTGTACCAGCCTCCACCACTTCCTGTGGCAGCTGATTCCATACATGTACACCCTCTGCACGAAAAAGTTGCCCCTTAAAAATCTTTCCCTTCTCACCTTAAACCTATGCCATCTAGTTTTGGACTCCTCTATCCTGGGGAAAAGACCTTGGCTATTCACCCTATCCATGACCCTCATGATTTTATAAACCTCTATAAAGTCACACCTCAGCCTCTGACACTCCATGGAAAATAGCTCAGCCTATTCAACCTCTCTCTATAGCTCAAACCCTCCAACCCTGGCAACATCCATGTCAATCTTTTCTGAGCCCTTTCAAGTTTCACAACATCTTTCCTATAGCAAGGTGATCAGAATTGAATGCAGTATTCAAAGAGTGGCCGCACCAATGTCCAGTACAGCCTCAACATGCAACTCCTACACTCAATACACTGACCAATGAAGGCAAGCATACCAATGCTTTCTTCACTACCCTGTCTACCTGTGATTCCACTTCCAAGGAACTATCAACCTGCACCCCAAGGTCTCTTTCTTCCACAACACTCCCCAGTACCCTACCATTAAATGTGCACGTCCTGCCCTGGTTTGCCTTAACAAAATGCAACACCTCACATTGATCTAAATTAAACTCCATCTGCCACTCGTCACCCCATCAGTTCAATATCCCATTGTACTCTAAGATAACCTCCTTTACTGTCCACTACAACACCAATTTTGGTGTCAACTGCAAACTTAATAACCATTCCACCTATATTCACATCCAAATCACTTGTATAAAAGACAAAAAGCAGTGGACCCAGCACTGATCCCTGTGACACACCACTGGTCACAGGCCTCAAATCCAAAAAAAAACAACCCTCCACCACCACTCTGTGTCCCCTACCTTCAAGCCAATTTTATGTCCAAATGGCTAGCTGTCGGTGGATTCCATGTGATCTAACCTTGCTAACCAGTCTACCATGCAGAACCTGGTCGAACACCTTACTGAAGTCCATATATACAACGTCCAGTGCTCTGCCTTCATCAGTCTTTGTCACTTCTTCAAAAACCTCATTCAAGTTAGTGAGACAATTTCCCATGTACAAAGCCATGTTGACTATCCCTAATCAGTTTTTGCCTTTCAAAATACATGTAAATCCTGTCCCTTAGAATTTCCTCCAACAACTTGCCCACCGCTGATATCAGGCTCATTGGTCTATAGTTCCCTGGCTTTTCCTTACCACCTTTCTTAAATAATGGCACTACATTATCCACCCTCCAGTCTTCCGGCATCTCACCTGTGGCTGTCGATGATACAAATAACTCAGCAAGACGCCCAGCAATCACTTTCCTAGAATCCTGGGATATACCTGATCAGGTCCTGGGGACTTATCTACCTTTATGTGTTTTAAGATGTACAGCACCTCCTCCTCTGTGACATGGACACTTTTCAAGATGTCACTATTTATTTCTCCAAGTTCTAAAGCTTCCATCTGCTTCTCCACGTAAATACTGACACAAAATACTTGTTTAGTATCTCACCATTTCCTGTGGTCCCACACATAGATGGTCTTGTTGATCTTTAAGGGACCCTATTCTCTCCCTAATTGCTCTTTTGTCTTTAACATATTTGTAGAATCTCTTTGGATTCACCTTAATCCTATTTGCCAATATTATTTCATGTCCCCTTTTTGCCCTGCTGATTTCCCTCTTGAATATACTCCTACTACCCATATATGCCCCTAGGGATTCACTCGATGTCTATACCTGGCATATATTTCCTTCTTCTTCTTGACCAGAGCCTCAATTTCTCTCGTCATCCAGCATTCCCTGTACCTAAACTTTGTAGTTTTCTGCCACAGCTTAAATTGAATACCAAACACTTTGTGTAATTGCAAATCGAATTGACCACAATTATAGATTGGTATGAGCTTGAGTAAAGTGTTTTAAGAAATCCAGAGCACATAAAATTTGGTTCTGTACAGTGCTTCTATCAGCATAGTCAAAAAAGCTTGCTGTATAAGCAATTGATCTGTAATTACCATCATATATTTGGGGAAATAGCTAAAAGCACGTGCAGCTCATTCGGTCAGCTCTCTGGTCTTTCTCATTTTAGAAAGTAAAGCAAATATGTGCAAAATATGGAAAGCGGAATGGAATTTATAACTGTAGTGTTCCTTTTCCAATGTCACTTACATCAACTCCAGTTAAAAGTATGGGGAGCAGAATTGATCTATCTCAACTGTGGGAAGTAGGCTTATAGCCCAAATTTCTTTCCATTGAATTTCACAAAATGACAATTCAAACCAGTTTTTAGAGACTCATTTCCTGGTTTTACTGTCACTTTTACTGGCGGGGGGAGAGGAATTTTAAGAAAAGGTGAAGCAATATTTTCCAAGTCAATGGAGAACAGAAACCACCACAGAATGTTACAGGCTGACACTTGGTTAATGGTATGTTTAATCCTACTGATATAGATTAATTTTACCTTCATCAAATTCAAAGACAAATTAGTAATTATCTTTTGCTTGGATTAAGTTTGTTTCACCTAAATAACAGTGAATAGATTCCCACACTCAAATCTAGCTCAAAATCAAAGAAAAAAAGGGTCTTGATGATGTAAGAATTTGTGGAAATTTGTTTTTTCAATTTCAATGGAGAAGTATTCACATCTAAGGAAAAGGCATTACTGCACCTATTAAATGCAGTGGAACACGTGAAGCTAGATGAATAGATTAACCTACTATCTTAGATGCTTGCCTTCTCTTTCTTTTATAAATGAAGGTAGTATTATACATCTCTTGTCAGTACGTGTACCTACCAATGTCCCACAATGCATCTTTGTGCTTCTGACTTATTGAGTAATTAAGACTTATACTGTGGGTGTCCTGAATGTTATCTGTAGCTTTACAACATGACAACAGCAGTCTGGTAGTTACAATGAAGGCATCTGAATCTATCACAGATCTTACTTGCTCACAATCTATCATCATACCACTGTAATCATTCTATCTATTGCATCCTATTACAGCTTGTAACCCAGTGCCTCACCTCCTTCACTGCAAAATGGATTTTAGTTCCCTGTTTGCCTCTCAGGTCTCAGAGCCAATGACTGCATCCATCCATATCCAAAATGCATTTTAGTCACACCATTCCATATATCTTCTCCAAAGCAGAATAACACTCAGATTCTTCTGTTCCCTGATTTTTGTGTTCTCTCTGTCTCTGTCTCTGTCTCCGTCTCCCTTCAGAACTTTCATTTTGAATCACTCATTCACAATCCTTCACTGACGTAAGCGTACACAAAATGCACAGACACACACACAACCCCATTCCTTTATTCTTTCTCACTATTAAGTTTCTTGAAATATCCCACAAGTGTGTAGTATCCTGGTTTTTATCTGAATATGGTCAGGAAAACAAATCTAAATGTTCACTTATGCAGATTTTCATCGCACGATTAAAACTAGTAGATTTAAGATATTTACAGTTAGATACCTTAAAGCTGACTACCTGAAAATGAGCAGGATCAGAAAACAAGACACTTTATAATCTTCAATGCATTGATTTTTAAGTAAGTATTTTTTCTTCGATGTACCTGCACACTTTGGTTAGACAGTGTGGTTCCTGTCTAATTATTGTCTTCACCACTCCACACACCACTCTATTCTGCACTCCATGTGACCCTTGATCCCACCTGACTCAGGTTGATTTGAACTGCCCACAGCCCACACTGCCTGACTTGACATCCAGAAATATCTGAATCTGGCTTAGTCCCAATGGTAATAGATTTAAGGTATAGGTATAGAGAAATCATGAACACTCAGTGCAGATAACCACATTCCCACACCATTGTTAATAAAGGTGGCTAGCACAATATCAATACTTTTTCTTCCAGAATGATTGGTATATAGTCTTGTTTGTCAGAGCAAGCTTAATGGATAACAATATTGTAGATATAGTGTACATACACAAAGATAAATGTGAGGTGTTGAATTTCGATAAGAAAAAGCAGGGCGGGACTTATATAGTTAATGATAGGGCCCTGGCTGTATTGTCAAACAGAGAGACCAAGGAGTGCAGGTACATTGTTCCTTGAAAATGGCATCACAGGTAGACAGAGTGATGAAGAAGGCATTTGGCATGCTTGCCTTCATTGGTCAGAGCATTGAGTACAGGAGTTCGCATATTATCTTATGGCTGTACAAGACATGGGTAAGGCCACATTTGGAGTACTGCATACAATCCTGGTCATCCTGCAGTAGGAAGGATGTAATTAAACTGGAAAGGATGTAAAACTGATTTACAAGGATGTTACCAAGACTGGAGGGTTTGAGCTATAAGGAGAGGGTGGCTAGGCTGGGAATTATTTCCTGGAACATAGAAGGCTGAAGGTTAATTTTATAGGGGTTTATAAAATCATGAGGGGTATAGATAAGATGAATAGCCAAGGTCTTTTTCCCCAGGGTAGGGGAGTCTTAAAATTAGGGTGAGAGGTTTAAGGTGAGAGTGGAAAGATTTAAAGGAGACCTGAAGGGCAACATTTTCATGCAGAGGATGGTGCAAGGGTGGTGCATATATGAAACGAACCTCCAGAGGAATTGGTAGAGGCGAGTACAGTTGCAACATTTAAAAGACATTTGGACAGGTACATGGATAAGAAAGACTTAGAAGGATATGAGCCAAATGCAGGAAAATGGGATGAGTTCAGTTTAGGAAACCTGGTTGGGCAGAAGAGTCTGGTTCCGTGCTGTATGATCCTATGATTATAAGTGCCCAGGTTCTGATGGATTCAGGTCTTAAAAGGAATGCCTAGTGAGATAGTTGACTCATTGGTTTTAAATTTTCCAAAACTCCTTAGATTTGGGAAAGGTCCTATTAGATTAGAACGTAGCGAATGTAACTTATTTATTGAAAAAGGGAGGGAGATAGAAAGCAATAAACAACAGACCAGTTAGCTTAACATTTGTCATAAGGAAAGTGTTAGAATCTGTTATTAATGACGTTATAGAAAGGAATTTAGATAATTTTAGAGTCTACATGGTTTGCTAAAAGGGAAATCATATTTAAATGATCCATTGGAGTTCTTTGAGGAAGTAACATATGCTATGGACAAAGGGGAACCTACGAATATACTGCACTTAGATTTCTTATAGGCATTTGATAAAGTGCCACACCAAATGTTGTTGGGCAAGTAAAAGCTCATGATGTAGGTCGTAACATAGTGGCATGGATGGAAGAATCATGAGATAACAAGAAGCAGGGAGTAGGCATAAATGAGTCTATGTTGGATGGCAGGATGTAATGAGTGGTGTACCAGAGGGAGCAATGATTCATAATTTATATAAATTACATGGCTGCAGGGATGGAAAGTGCGCTTGCAAAATTTACTCATGGTACAATGGTGGGTAGGAAAGTAAGTTATGAGGGGTACATAGGCTACAAAAGAACTTGGATAAGTTAAATGAGTGGGCAAAGATCTGGCAACTGGAGTAGAATGTGGGAAAATGTGAAATTGTCCATTTTTGCAGGAAGAATAAAAAAGAAGCAGCATCTAAATAGTGAGAGATTGCAAAGCTAAGATGCAGAGGGATCTAGGTGTCCTAGTGCATGAATAACAAATTATTAACAGGCAACTACAGCAAATAAATAGGAAAGCTAATGGAATGTTATTGTGAAGGGAAATGAATTCAAGAGTAGAAACCTTACACTTAATTAATAAAGGGCACTGGTGAGACCATATCTAGAGTGTTACATGGTGACCTTATTTAATGAAGAATGGAGATGCACCAGAAGCAGTTTCAAGACATTTTACCAGACAACTACGTGGACTGGGCTGATTGTCTCATGAGGAAAGATTGGACAGGCTAGACTTGTAGTTTTGAAGAGTAAAAGGTGAATTATTGAAACATACAAGATCCTGAGGGGTTGTGATAGGGTAGATGTGGAGAAGCTGGTTCCTCTTATGGAAGGATCTAGGAAATTGGGGTCACTGTTTAAAAATAAAGGGATTACCATTTAAAACATAGATGAGGCAAATTTCTCTTTCACAGAGGGTGATGAATCGGATTAGTTTTCTTTCTGAAAAGGCAGAAGAAACAGCATCTTTAAATGTTTTTAAGGGAGAAGTATACAAACTCTTAATAATTGAGGGGAGAAATTTTATCAACAGTACATGGGAATGTGAATTTGAGGTTGCAATCATATCAGCCATGATCTTAATAAGTGGCAGAGCAGGCACAAGGGCTGAATGGCTACTACTGCTCCTTGCAGCACAAAAATACAGAAAAGATATTTGACCGCATTGATGGCATAAGGGATGGTATTGTTCTCATCCAAAGACAATGAGCTCAATAGCAGAAGACTATTGAGCTTCTCCAGAACTAAGTCCTGACATTTTTCAATGCTCTTTACTGTACAAGGTCAGTCTGTTATAAACTATGAACAAATTTGTAAAAATTACATTTCTCACATATTTACTGTTTCGCCGTATTTCCTTTTTTGTCATCAAGTGAATTTGTAGGAAAATCAAGTTATATAGTCGCCTTCTTGACAATTATAGAAGCTCTGTTTGACATAAATTTGTGGTGGAACCCTATGATTCAGTGCCTATTCCACCTTTGTATTGTATTATATATTTATACAGATATTTGCAATGTTTGTAGCATTCCCGGGCGATAATGTCACTAACAAAATAAATTGTACCTTCTGCCTAAAGTTACATAGTAGTTACCTAAAACTGTTACTATTTTGTTTACTTCCTCTCCAAAAGCATGATACATACCATTTTATATATCCAAAGAACATTTTTTCCAACATAATTAAATGTGTATACAATAGTTAAGATTTGTTTTTCAAATAAATCTTTTTTTAACTTTTTAATTTTTATTGTATATTTTTTAAAAACACTTATAAATATATATTATACTTGATATATAATAAAAATATATTTAAATATTATCTCCCATATTACAATAGGTAGAAAGCTTGTGCAATTATACTGTTTTTATATTGAGAAACTGATGTAAAGCTCTCAAGACTCTCAAAAAAAAGTCCTTGAATGAGCTTTGTTGTACTGATAATCAAAAGCTTCTAAAATAAGTCACTGGCATTAGATTGTAATGAGCTTTGAGCGTGTTATTTCCTCCTCTTCATAGCTGGGTATTCTGACAATCTTCGTACTCCATTTTAACAATCAATACTTTTTTAAAAACACCTTTGACATTTTCTGAATGAAATATTTAGCCAACGAATCAATTTTACAACTAATTGGTTTTAATGCTGAATCTAGCCACTAATACTTAAAACTGCCTCTCAAATACGATTTCACAGTAATGAGAACTCAGTGCTATTGTATTTGAGAGCTTTTTGATGGGTATAATGAAAGATCTGCATCTTTTTGAAATAACTTAATGAAACAAAATTTCACATGCATGGCATATGAACTTTGTGTAACTTTGAGATTCCAGAAGACAAGGAATGGAGAAATGTTTGAAAGAAGGAAAGGCTTACATTTATGCCGTGCCTTTTGCAAAAGTCAACATCCCAAAGTGCTTTTGAGCCCAGGAAGTACTTTTGACATGTAGTCATTGTTGTAATGTCAGAAACACAGCAGATGATTTGTAGATACACAGCTCCACAAATATCATTGTAATAATAATTAGATAATTTTTTTTTGTGTAATGTCAATTGAGGGATAAATATTGGCAGGAATACCAGGGATAAGTCCACTGCTTTTTGTTTAAGGAGTGCCATGGCATTATTTATGGAGCCTCAGTTTAGTACTTCATCCAAAAGATAACTCTTCTGCACTCCACACCACACTGTTGTGTCAAGTGCTGAATTGTGCTTAAGTCCTAGAGTGGGACTTGAGCCCTCCACCTTTTGACTCGGAGGCCAGATTGCTACCAACTATACCATGGCTGATGTCTTTTGAGATTTTAAGTCTAAAATGCTAGATGCAAAGCTGACTAAATATGATTCCTTCATTCTAATGGTAAGGTTACATCCTTAGTATTGCAGAATAATATACGTTTTGAATCTTAGCTTTGATGTTTTGGATCACCTTGGTCTCAATGGGTTCTCCTGAAGAGGTCACAGCTATATCTCAGCCAAACTGTTCACATTTTATGTTCAATACGTCATTACCCAATACAACAGTTCATTTGGAAATGGGCAGGCAACATAATTTTTGTAATAAAATTAGAAGTATAGATTTAGAATGCTGACATTTTAAAGACTACATTTTAATAAAGGGCTGATTAACTGCCAGAGTTTAAATTATCGTGCTAAGTTCAGTTCTGGCATAATTGTGATCACAACTGGAAATGTATAGTTCAGAAACCATCCCTTAGAGTTTAACAAGAACTTGATTTGAAAATAGAGTCAAAAACACTTTTAGTGTTAATAGGTTCATTATGAAGGGAGCTGGTGAGCAGCTGCAAAAGGTCACACAGGATCTGCTACAGCAAGAAGCAAAACCAAAACGTAAAGGATCGCAGATGGATGGATAAATACAGTGATTTTTTTTTTTGCAATTTTGCCAGTTTTTTCTCACCTCACCCAAACCTGCCCAAAAGTTCAGTCAAAGCTAGCTAACTAATGAATCCCTAAGTTTCAAATCACAAAATAAATTGACAGAAACATTTAGTTTTTCCTCCTCCTATTTGGATTGAGGTTTGTTTTAAACCAAAAGCATTTAAAATTAAAAATATGTTTAATGAGGTATAATATTTTATTCAAAACTATTATCAGGATTTTGTGAGTTATTTCAGTTTGATAACAATATTTAGAAGTTGCAGTACACCCAAATCTAGTTGCTTCACAGATTGTTGCATGTTTTAAGGGGTGGCATGGTGGCTCAGTGGTTAGCACTGCTGCTTCACAGTGCCAGGAACCCCTGGGTTCAAACTATCCCCTTGGGCAAACTATCTGTGTTGTATTTGCATGTTCTCCCTGTGTCTGCTTGGGTTTCCTCAGGGTGCTCTGCTTTCCACCCACAGTCCAAAGATGTACAGGCTAGGTGGATTGGCCATGCTAAGTTGCCCATAGTGTTCAGGGCTGTGTAGATTAGGTGGGTTATAGGGGAATGGGTCTGGGTGGGATGCTCTGAGGGTTGACGTGGACTCGTTAGGCCGAAGGGCCTGTTTCCACACTGCAGGGATTCTAAGATACTATACTACCTCCTGTATACAATAGCTAACTAACTGAACGAATCTCACCAGATAATATGTGTGAGTGTATTGCCAATGTGTTTATAAGACAGGTTCAACTGCTGGATAAAAAAAAACAATAGATTTTCATTGGAATGAACAGAAATTGATACCTTACACTGACACAATGATAAATAGGTTTCCTTTATGCCTTACTGATCAATAAATTGTAAGGTAATATCACGAGGAACAAACAGCATTGAAGATCCATTCTCATACTCAAAGGCGCTAATGATGTCTCTGACTTTGACTTTGACTATCATTTTTCCACACCCTCCTTGATTGCTTTATCACCTTTGGCACAGTCTACAATTCCATCCTCTTCTTTTACCTATTTTGTGGCTTCATTCCTACCAGACCATGTTTTATGGAAACTTTGCAAAAGCTCTTTTCCATTCAAGTATGTTCACTTCCAGCATGCACAATGCTTCCAGTCTAGCTGTCTATTTACTACATATCTATGTGTTGTTTTTCTGTGACATTATTTCTTAGTGTTCAATCAACCTTAATACGTATACCACTCAGATTTGCATCTTTCCCAAACTTAAAAATCCAGAAGCTTGTTGTACTGTTTGACAACCTGCTAACATTAAGTCCAAGAGAAACCAAATCTCCATCTGAACGTCAGTGGGATCAAAATCATTCTTTATTTCAGAAAAAAAACTCAACATCGTATCCTACAATTCTACTCCTTCTTCCTGTTTATTGTCAAGCAACCCAACAGTACATAAACTCAATATCCTGCAAAGTGCTGAGCAGAGCTTCAAATCTTAAATTTAATTTATTAAATTTGCCTGTTTTAGTCCAAAAATATTTCTTCTCCACCATTTCTCCACATCGTTACTAATCTTTCCTCACATCTCTGTCAATTTTAGGCTCAACTCTTTACTGCTTTCTCCATCTACTCTACGGAAAGGTCTAATCTGGACTGAATTTTGCCATTTCTGTGCCAAGTAATGTTTAACAACTGACTCTGTATCACCTTTTCCCAATACCAGCTTGATGTTTGAACCTCCTCTCCTTGAGTTGTCTAAGTCATTTTGCTATGTTAAGCATATTATATAAATGTGAGTTTCTCTGATAGAAATTTATCTGAAGGACTAAATCATGGCAACAGTGTCATTTTTAGGGTTGTTAGCCTTTCTTCTCTACGCTTTGCCACTACAGATCTTTCAGATGTGCTGCTTAAAAATTTCTCCAAGGTAAACTAAACAAAAGTAAATATTTTAGAAATAACAAGGTGTAGAGCTGGATGAACACAGCAGGCCAAGCAGCATCAGAGGAGCAGGAAAGCTGACATTTCGGGCCTAGACCCTCCT
>NC_063341.1:49588325-49588952 GCF_021869965.1 Rhincodon typus | reverse complement strand
TCTTCTGGCACTATTCCTGAAGACAATGACGACATAAAGATCAAAGCCAAAGGCTCTGCAATCTCCTCTCTAGCTTCCCAGAGAATCCTAGGATAAATCCCATCCGGCCCAGGGGACTTATCTATTTTCACACCTTCCAGAATTGCTAACACCTCCTCCTTATGAACCTCAATCCCGTCTAGTCTAATAGACTGTATCTGAGTATTCTCCTCGACTACATTGTTTTTTTCCTGTGTGAATACTGACGAAAAATATTCATTTAGCACCTCTCCTATCTCTTCAGACTCCACGCACAACTTCCCACTACTGTCCTTGACCGGCCTTAATCTTACTCTAGTCATTCTTTTATTCCTGATATACCTATAGAAAGCTTTAGGGTTTTCCTTGATCCTACCTGCTAAAGACTTCTCATGTCCCCTCCTGGCTCTTCTTAGCTCTCTCTTTAGGTCCTTCCTGGCTAACTTGTAACTCTCAAGCGCCCTAACTGAGCCTTCACGCCTCATCTCTACATAAGCCTCCTTCTTCCTCTTGACAAGAGATTCAACTTCTTTAGTAAACCACGGTTCCCTCGCTCGACCACTTCCTCCCTGCCTGACAGGTACATACTTCTCAAGGACACGCAGTAGC
>NC_063341.1:49562825-49587825 GCF_021869965.1 Rhincodon typus | reverse complement strand
ATGTCAGTATAGCAATACATTGTTGAAAAAACATGTATGTCCTGGATATTTAAAAATGATTTTTAGCACTGGAAAAATCAGGTAGTCTTCTATGCTACCTCAACTGATATGATGTGATCGATAGCAATTCAAGATTTTGAATGTTTCAGTACCAGCTGTAAATAAAGGCTTAATTATCAGCTAGTCAAGTTTACTCTTTTGTAGTATATAGATTTAGATGCCCCTAGTTGTCAAGACAAACTAACCTTCAGACATGCAACATTACCTGGGATTCCACAAAGTAAATTCTGTCCATTTAACATTCGAATATCTTGTCTTGTATAGCTTTGTTTCTGTTTTTGTGAAGATGCCCTTGAAAATTTCGTAGGCCTCCAAGCTAATAAGAAAGATCATCATTTCATATGATAACTGAGTTTAAACTGTAACTGGCGTAAAGCTGGCTCCTGTCATACACTTGATTTCGGATTAACATGTCACTGCAATTGTTTTACATTAATGTCCCCAGTGAAATTACTCATAGTTATAAGTAAGATTTTCTCTTGAATATTTGCTTTGCAGTCTCTTTGGAGTGTTGGGGATATTACAACCAACGTTCTTTGCTGATTTTTCTTTAATATCCCTGAATCTGTTGGAAGTTCAATTTTGTGCAATGATTCCCTAAACTCCTTTTTGATTTTTTTTTTGTTACAAATAACAAACCATTAAACTATCAACAGAAATGCAAAATTTATGCCTTAAATGCAGAACTTCAGATTGTAAAATCTGTTCTTACCTGACATATTGAAGCTTGTTAAAGAACCAAAATCAATCTTGAGCTTTTCAATTGATCTAGGAATTTTTGGAATTTGCATTTAAGTGACTATCCCTTTAAATTTCCTGAGAAAGCGTGATTCTTGTCACTCCCGCCCCTTTCAATTAGGCTACCCCTCGGTACTAGGCAGGCAGCTCTGAATTATTATGCAAATACATTGACCCTGTAAAATTGAAAGCAGTCAGCACTCTGCAGTAAGTTAGCTTTACATAAGTAACTAGATGTTTAAACCCACAGGTATCCTGGACAACAAAATGGTTTCTTTTAAGAAAAAAATGCTTATTTTTGTATTCAAACTGCTTAACCCTACAGAGACACCCACATTCTATAACAGCATTTTTTAAAAACTCAATCTTATATGTTTCAAGCAAGTTGCCTCTTATTCTTTTAATTCCAGTGGATGCAAGCTCAGCTTGTTAAACCTTTCCTCCATGAGACAGTCTGGCTATTGCAGATATTAAGCTAGTATATCTCTGAATTATTTTCAGTGTATTTACATCCTTCCTTAAATAAGGAGGCCAATACTGGACAGGTATTCCAGATGTGGTTTCACCCGTGCCCTGCATAATTGAAGAATCCCCTTCTTACCTTTTTGTGTTCAATTCTCCTCACCAATATACAAGAATATACTATACGTTTTCCTGATTACTTGTCGTACTTGCATGCTAACCTTTTGCAATTCATGCACAAGACACCCAGATCACTTTGCATCTCAGCGCTCTATAACCTTTAACCATTTAGATAATATTTTTGTTTTTCCTGACAAAATGGACATTTTCACATTTGCCATGTTGTACTCCACTTGCAATTAGCACAGCTAACTAAAGTGAATGTAAATTTAGGGCAAAGACTAAGAGTGGCAGACATTTAAGGGATATTTCATAATACTCAGAATAGATTCATTCTAAAAAAAAATCAACACGAGCACCCATCATCCATGTTTTACTAAAAGAGTTAAAAATTGTACCAAAATTAAAAGCATAATTGCACAAATATGGTTAGCAGGTCAGGAGATTAGACAAAAGTAAAACCCAAGAAAAAATGACTCCAAGATAAAGGAGAAAAAAAATTGAAGAATGAGGAATAACTTGCTAGAACTATATGAACAGCAAGAGTTTCTACAGATTTTTAAAAAAATGAACAAGTGAGCATTGGTCCTAGAGAAGGTGATTCTGGTGAATTAATAATGAAAACTAAAGAGATGGTAGTTGAATTGAAAAGGTATTTTGCATTAGTTTTTGTTGTACCTATGTCTGACCCTTTGTTCCCTTCCTTGATTTTGGACACCTACTTCCAGTAAGGACTCCATTCTCCTAGTTTCTTTATCTCCATTGTGCCATTCTAATGATGCAATTTTCCACATTAGTGATTCTGGACATGTCTTCCTCTTTCTTTAACTGAAAATTCGCTTCTGTTGTAGCTGACAAGGTCCTTTATCTTCACCTGACCCATCTTCAGCACTTGTTTCCATTTCTTTCCCTCCTTCTGAGAACCATGATCCTCTTGTTCACAACCTTCCCCTTTTCAGCTTCCTTATTTAAAGGATTACTGTCTGCCAATTCTGCCACCTTCAGCCTAATGCCACCACCAAACATATCTTCCTCTCACTTCCCCTTTCAAATTCTGAAGACGCATTCCCTCCATGACAACCTGTCATTTTACCTCTTTCCTCACTGTTGAATACCCAATCATTCCTTACAGATAAAAGTGATCTACAAGTATTTCTTTTATTTTGGGATATGGTATCTACTGCTCAAGTGTGATCAGTTCTATATCAAGGAGACGAAATACGGATTGGATGACCCTTTGCAAAACATTTGCAAACTGTACACATATGGCCCTGAGCTTCCATTGGTTTGCCATTTTAATTCTCTACTTTGCTGTCTTTGCCATGCTGTGAAATTCATCTGAAGCTCATCGCAAACTTGAGGATCAAAGCCCCAACTATCAATTGAGCATTTTAGAGCCTTCTGGAATCCATATGAGATCACCAATTTCAGATCACAATCTTTTTCTACATTTCCTTTTTTATTTGCACATTGTGGTCTTGATTTTATTGTTGTTCATTATTTTGTTATTCACATCTCAGACACAGATTTTGTTTCTTGTGCTTTTGCCATTCCAATTAAGTCTGCCTCACCATTTTTTTTTATATTTAATGTTTCCTGCTTTTCGCCCTAAAACTTCCCCTTTGTTCTGTTCCACCCACCCCATTGAATTTTCATAAAACTATTTAAATTGTTTTGCAGTTCTGATGATAGGTCACAGACCTGAAGCAAAAACTGTTTTCCTTTTATTGGTTGTTGTCTGAATTGCTGAGCATTCCCAGCATTTTCAGTTCTTATTTCAGATTTGCATATGCAAAATACTGTGGATGCTGTAATAGGAAGTAGCCACTGATAAATTTAGACTCTTATCAATGGATGGACTAAGACATAGCAACGTGCATTGCACAGCAGTCATATTGATACAGTACATTGGCTTCATGCCTGTTAAATTGTTTATCTTTCCTGTAATAAAGTATCATCCTTTTCTCCTATAGTCTGATGTGGAATCAGCTATTGATTGCAGCTTCTACCCTGCTTCCTATTACCAATCTAAACACGTGGATGATAATTAGTGAGTTTGAGGAGAAACGTATATCTCTAATGAAGAGCAAGTGGAGGTGGCAGTTATCTGAGCCATTTCTGCATGAGCAAGACATTGGTACACTACTGAATCTAATCTGCTCTCAGAAGAGAGCATCAAAGAAGTTATCTTGGCATCCTGCAAGGGTTGTCAACAAAAGTGAAGTACATTGTTGATTTTTCCATAGCATGTATAAAATAGTTTCACGACTGCAGTTCACCAGCAAAAATGAAATAATTTTAACCAGCAGTATACTGTGCATCACCTACTTTAATTCTGTTCTGATACATAAGGTCAAAAAAAGTTGCATTTACAGAAGAATATTCCAGCCCATTTTTGATAGATCTTGTTTGTCTTCTACAGCTGCTTCACTGTGGTGTCCAGCCATTTGATTCAATACAAATGATCTGTAATATATAATTCAAATACATTTTAATTGGCAGCTGCGTATGTGTTGCCAAGAAATCTTTTTTTGTTAGTTATTTAAATTCTGGTCCTGAGTTGAAAGTATAGAAAGAAGTGACTAGGGTATATGATAAAAGTCTGTTGTGATAGTTAAGCCAATTTGCTTCCATCAATGGTGGCAAAAGGGAAAATTAATTAGCAGAAGTTGGTTGCTAATATGGAGTTAGTTAATAACTAAGCTGAAACATATTGTCATTAGGTGGTGCAAAATATGAAATAAAAAGTGCCGTAGAAACTTCTGGTAAGACGGCAGTGGAGTCGGGGTTACGCTTTTATTTTTTTCTCTCATTTTACTTAACTCTTGTTGAAGAGTTCGGTGGCAGTGATGACATCACGTTGGCCCAGTGCGAACTCGTAGAGGTGGTTTCGGAGGCTAGTTTGGGTTCCTGGCAGCTTCTGCATTGATGAGGTGGTCCTAGCGCCAACTCATGGCTGCTGCGGTAGAGGCGATTTTGGGCTCCCACAACATCTGTACTGAATGCAGACTCGTGGAGGCAGGTTTTGGCAGCGGCTGCATCGGTGAGATGGGCCCAAAGTGGACTCGACAGTGGAGCCGAGTTTGGGCCACTGCTGTACTCAGCGGCATTGGCGAGGTTCAGTGAAGGCTCATAGTGGTGAGGACGTCGGTGGAGGTGAGATGGTGTCAAAGAGAGGCGACTTTCGTTGCAGTGGTTCAGTGAAGGGGACCTGTACCTGGTACCAGGCCCATGGTGGAGCACTTAACAAGAAGGTTGAGTACTTTATTTTTCTCTGTTTTAATATAGTGCCAGAGAATGGTGACATTATACAATAGTTTTCATTGAAAAATACATGTGACAATAACTAAATAAATTCAATAAGTCTTATTTGTGAAGAGAAATTAGCTTAACGTTTTCAGTCCACCTGTTCCTCTGAATGTTCCTAAATTGAATCATATGAGATTTAACATTAATTTTGTTTCTCTCTCCACAGATGGTGTCAGGTCTACTGAGTTTTTCCAGCATCCACCATACTTTGCTTTTATTTTATTACAAGGCTTGAATTTTGCTGAAGGGAGACATTGTTTTCTGAAGAAGGGTCCAGGCCCGAAACGTCAGCCTTCCTGCTCCTCTGATGCTGCTTGGCCTGCTGTGTTCATCCAGCTCTACACCTTGTTATCTCAGACTCCAGCATCGGCAGTTCCTACTATCTCTCATTGTTGTTGATGCTTTTTTGCCTTGTACTTATCAGGACTAATTCAAGAATGGCAAAATTCAAATGATCAAAGCAATTTATGCTACAGGAGAAAGGGGACCGATTGATTGGCAAGACAACTGTGACTGAAGTGTTGCCATGGAGAAAATAACATGGTGTATGAATTTCAGGATCAGTGTGCTGGGATGTAAGGCTGCATCTTCTTGCAACTGGCTGATTAAATAAAGCAGAATGTTCCCTTAGTTGTTTATTGTGGAATACAGAACATACTCAGCCACCCTGTGCTTGGAAAATCCAAAACGAACATCTAATGCTTGACTCTGTATTTCTGCAGTAGTGACTAAACAATCCTAAATGTGCTAATAGCTACACTAACAACTAGTTTAAGATAATTGGTCAAGCTGTTAACATAGGTCATTTATACTCATTAGAAGTGACATACGTTCATAGGGATCCATGCACTGAAAACAAAAAGTATATATTCAAGCTTTGCACCTTTTTTGAATTAGCCAGGAGATTTGGAAACCTTTAGTTCCCTGTTACTTTCACTAAAGCATTATCAGTGGTTGGTGAAGTCACCTTTGTCCTTGACTGTGGTTTATTCCTTGGTACTGAAATATCAGCTAACCTGCTACCTGTGAATAGATCAATAGGTCATATGCTTTAGTCAGCACAGCCAGCATTTTCAATTCTTTTCCCACTAAATAGTTTGGCATAACTGCTCACTATCTATAACTAATATGTGAATAGGTTGGTATTCACTATGCAGACACATTTCCAATGAAATCACTGATCATGTAGTGACTACAGTGTGCTGAGGCTGAGGTCCATCTGGATGTCATTAACTGACCAGCTTTATATTTTGAAGTTTTAATTTGTGAAATCTATGGAAGATGCAAGTGTAGCAATGTTTTCAATTGGTCTGCCCCTTTGAGGTATGGCTGTGCGTGGGGCATTCTTCATCTTCTATCCTGCATAAAGCTTGAATTGTGTACACTGCAATAATGATATTCATAAGCTGGTTTTGTAGCATCCGGTGAGGCCAGTTCATCATTCATTGCTTTGCTGGCACACAATCTGCCTTGTGCTTTTTAACCAGAATTGCTGAATTGGCCCTTATTCTCTAGCTTTTCTTAGAAACATGAGAGTCCTCAGGATTATGGCACAGTGCCAACGATACTGAGATTCATTCATAAATCTTTCAGTTGCAGAACTGAATAATAAGTAATTATTTTAACTTATTGGCTTCCCTAAAAAGGGCCTTCAAGACAGAAAGAAATAGCCTGTTACAAACAGGCTTTCATTTGCTCTTTCCTTGGAATAATAAATCAAAACAGTTTACATTGTCTTCACATATATATGCTCTTTTAATCCATTTACAGAAAAGACTTTGTTCTTAAAATTCCTATGGATCTACAATACAATCATCTTAAAACCTGGTGGTTGCACGGCACTTGCCAATAATGTTCTTGGAAAATAACCCAGAGGTGCACTGCCTGGGGTGCCCTTTTGGGTCAAAGATGAAACTTTAAAAAAGAAACTCTTATGCAACCAGCAAAACCATTGTCCCTGTCAATTAAAGATAATTGATCCCCTCCAGGATCCAGGAAAGGTTAATCTAGTAACAGTTTGTGGCCTTTCTAAAGGCCAAAGTAGTTGTTACCACAATGGCTCCAAAAAGATTATTTCTATGGAATGGGCCCACATTTTAATGGGCCATGTCCGTGAACTTCTGAAACATAATTGTGCTACTGTTTTGCTCATTCCACGGCTGACCTAATAGTATTTATATTGGTTAATATATACCGCTTGAAAAATAAGAATTGAGAAGTATTATAGATATACCATAATTAGCCAGGATTCTCTGCCCCCATAGAAATGTGTTTCACAAAATCATCTGGATGAAGGGACATTTCAAATTTACTATTTTTTTTAATACAATGAAACTAAATGGGGATTTTTAGATATAACGCAAAATTATGTTTTGTTATTCTATTAAGTTTAGTAACACTAGCTGTCCCAAATTTACTAGGTGGTTAATTCCATTGCAGCTGCCAAGTGGCTGCTGTATAATTGCTGCGTAGTTAAAATTGGTAAAAGAACAAGTTTTGTTTATTGCAATCAGTTTGCTGTTGAAAAACTTACAGGAGAAAAATAAACTGTATATCACGAAGAACATGTGCTCAATGATGGAAGCAATGTTGGAGTTTTGACATTTCGCTCTTTAGATTTATTTATTTGGAAAAGATAAAGTGCAAAAGTGGATCATGTTGCTGTGAAACAGTTGGTCTCCCTGAAAGGGATGAGAACTGAGCATTGGCTTTTCCTCCAGTATGCTTTTAAAACCGTACAGAGGAGTATAAAACTATCTGAGCAAAATAATTGAGATCAGTCAGCTGCTCTTGACCTTCATGACACATTGCCCTCTTCTGCTGTTCAGACGGTGAAGTTGTTTGTTTAACTAGTGCTGCAAACATAAAGTTATGTTATTGTGAACTTAAGAACAGAGTACTGTTTTAACGGAAAACTATGATAACTAATTAACAATTGCTTCAGCAGGCTGAATATCAGGGAAGCTGTATATTGTGCCTATTATCCCAGGGGTATCCCTATTTATTAACCATTACAGATGATGCACTGCTAATTTTACACTGGAAAAATAATGTTTATATATTTTACTACCATCCTATGTGTCATCTTACCTTACCCAAGTGTGCAATAAATGATACTAAGTAAACTTTGCAGTATATTCACAAAGCTCATTAGCTTCATTGTTGTTTGTAAATTATTTGCTCATATTCGCACAATTTTGGAGCCATCATCTCATACTTGAGTAAGCCTTTTTTAGGTTAGGTCTGCAGTCACTGCTAAGATCTGAATGTATTCTAAAACAATTACTGGTTCTAGTGTTAGCCCATTTGAAGATTTTAGTACTTTTAAAATGAGGAATTGTTTTGTTGTGCAACTGACATGCAGACAAGATCATGATAAAAGTAACTGATATTATAGGAAAGCAATTTGCAAATAGCTTATTGTTCCCACATCTTCTAAAATCATTTAAATGCTGGAAGAGTACTCTACAGCCTGTCAGTGGAATGAATACGGGAATTTTGGAGTTTAGTGGTGATTTTTAATTTGGTTACAAACTAACAAGATATGCAGGCCGTCCTTGATTTGTATGCAAGTCGAAACACAAAACAGGACAACATAAAATACCTGTTCATAAGTACAAGAAACATTTGTATGTCAGATCTTTAAGATTACGCCTCTGTATGGAATTATGTTAGTAAGTCAGATGTTCGTAACTTGTGGACCCCTGTATTCTTTTCTCTACTTTTTTTTTCCCCTCAAGACCTGTTGTTTTTGCCATCCATAATCTCAGACTATTCCACTGCTGTCCCGGGTGACCTATCATTTTCTGTTTTAAAAATAAATAAATAAATAAAATCAGCTCATCAGGGTGTATCCTATCCCACACCCAGTTTCAATGTTCATTTATCCTCTGATCTACACATGCTCTTAGTGTATTGAAGCTTCAATTTTTAAAATTTCCAACCTATGTTTAAGTTTTTTTCATATTGTATCCATCATATATATTTCTGTAAATTCCCCCAGACCTACTCCCCATTTGTCTGAACTCAGCTTGAGTGTATCATCACCTGTGAGGTTTGTAGTATAGTATTATTGGGAAGTTAGAATTGAAAGTGGAGGAGAATAGACTTTGTTTTCAGTTGTGTGATATACCTTTTTTAGGTGCAAAATTCATTTCGAGCAGTGAACTAAGGACAGACTTTTCAAGAAAACTTGTAAATTGTTAAATGAGTTAGTCAGCTACCCTGGAAGTTACTTTTTTAAAGTATATAAACTTGAGTTTTATGATGCAGCGATATATGTTCAACAGCTACTAACAGGTTGAGTTCAGAAGAGAGTCATCCGAGCAGTAGGATTGTTCTTCAGTTTTGTAGAAGTCTCCAGACTTGGAGTCTAGACAAACTGTCAGAGTTGGTAAAAAATCTCCAGGCTGTCGGAATTGAAGTGAAGTATCCAGACCATCAGGGCTGGGAAGATGTCTTTGAGCCATCAGAGCTGAAAAATCTTGAGCTGCTTCAGCTATCCAAGGAGGAAGGGCTGGATAGATTAATTTTGAGTAAGAAATTAAATAATTAGGATAGGTGTAATACTCCAAGAATTGAGTGACTAGAAAGGATATTGGTAGGGAAAAAGGGTTGAATCTTTTTGCCTTTTATGTTACGATCTTTCTAAATTGTCTAATTTTTAGCTTTTGTTTCATTTGTGTAATAAACTTGTGTTCTTTTCTTTAAAAGAACATTGACAGCCTCGTGTGAATATATTCAGTTACTGCCTATCACAGCAACCTAAATGCAAAAATTAAAGTTGCGATCTATCAAGCCAAGTTCCACTCCCAAGATCTGACTTAATATTATCATCAACTGAGTTCGTAACAAAGTCAGTGCTGATGATGGGATAGAAACTTGTGAATTTAAGAAGGATCTGTGAGTCTTTTAAATTACCATTTGCAACTACTAGATGTCAAACAGGAGTGCTCTTTTATATTATTAAATGGCTTTGAACTTCTTGGTATTCTTGAATTATATTTATCCTCATGGCCATCTCTTGCTATTCTGAGGAGAGTTTGATTTCTCCCCCGAACCATTCACCTCACTCTGATCGCTTATCTCTCCAGTCTCTGTGAGAGTACACAAATGATGGCCTGTAACTAACCTGTTTATGAGATAGGAGATAGCAAGAACTGCAGATGCTGGAGTCAGAGTCAACACATTGTGGAGCTGGAGGAACACATTAGGTCAGGCAGCATCAGAGGAGCAGGAAAGTCAACGTTTTGGGTTGGGACTGTTCTGAAGAAGGGTCCCGACCTGAAATATCAACTGTCCTGCTGCTCTGATGCTGCCTGACCTGCTGTGTTCCTCCAGCTCCACAACATGTTGACCACGTTTGTGAGAGAACTCAATTGTCAGCAATTGCTGCAGCTTTCCTTGGAAATCTTATGTCCTTTCAAATGGGGCCTTATTCCCAACACTGTGTTTTTAAATTCTTCCCTTAATACAACCACTTTAAGGTTTTAAGAAGTTCTTTCAACCTTAGACCATAAGATACAGGAGCATGGTCTGCTCTACCATTCAATATGTTTCTCACCCCCATTCTCTTGTCTTCTCCCCACAACCCTTGAACCCCTTACCAATCAAGAACCTATCTATTTCTGTCTTAAATACACACAATGACTTGGCCTGCACAGCTCTGTGGCAATAAATTCCACAGATTAACCACCTTCTGGCTGAAGGAATTCCTCCTCATATCAATTCTAAAGGATCATCCTTTCACTCTGAGGCTGTGTCCTCAGGTCCTAGTCTCTCATACTAGTGGAAGCATCTTCTCTACATACATTCTTTCCAGGTTTCTCAGTATTCTGTCACCTTTAATCAGGTTCCCCCTCATTCTTCTAAACTCTAAGTACAGACATAAAATCCTCAACTTCTCATGTGACAAGTCTTTTATCCCTGGGATCATTCATGTAAACCTCCTTTGGATCCCCTCCAATGCCAGGATTTCCTTCCTTAGGTAGAGTTGCCAAAACTGCCCACAATATTTGAAATGTGGTCTAATCAAAGCCTTATATAGCCCTAGCAGTACATCTATGCTCTTATAGTCTAGTCCTCTTGAAATGAAGCTAACATTGTACTTGTATTCCTAACTGTCAACTGTATCTTAAAGAGAATCTTGAACCAGACTCCTAAGTCACTTCAAATTTTCGATGCCTTTCCCTGTTTAGAAAATAATCTATGCCTCTAATCATCTTACCTGTTATGGACCAGACTAGACCCCTCAAAATATTATAAGTGCCTATCCCAGATTAAATGCAGCTGGTCAAACTACTTGACATTCAGCAAAACAATTTATTTAAACACTGTATAAACACTTAAAATACAACCAAAGAAACAGGAATTTAGAATAACTTTATTGGAAAACTTAAAAGAACAGATACAGTAATTATTAAGAGTAACATGCCATAAACACACCTTTTGGCAAAGAAAGGAAAATTCAGACACAGATTTTCACATGTAGTTCTTCATTCCAGGAGGGAAAAACATTGAGAAATTCCGAGAATAGCAGCCAGGAGATGTTCACTGAAGCTTCCAACTCTTGAGACCCCAGTAGCTTCTGATGCTACTCAGAAATCCTGATCCGAGAGAGCTAGGCCACATCCATTCAGGCTGCACTTAAGAAAACCCAAGGCCTCCCAAGCTGTTTACACAAATGGAATTCATTAGCCAGTTCATTACCTCTGCCTTACAACCTCTCTTTAAAACAAAAGCCAGGACAGAATAATCTCTTAAAGTGACAGTGTCATCATACTACCAAAGTGCATAACTAGATTTTGTCACATTGTCTTCCATCTGCCGCTTCTTTGCCCATTTTCCTAGACTGTTCAAGTCTTTCTGCTGCCTTTCTGCTTCCTCAACACTACCTGTCCCTCTACCTACCTTTGTGTCATCTGCAAACTTAGCAACAATGGACTCGGTTCTTTTGTCCAGATCGTTAATGTATAATGTGAAAATTGTGGTCTCTATACAGACCCTGTGGGACTCCACTTGTCAGCGGCTGCTATTCTGGGGAAAAAAACACTTCATCCCCACCCTCTGCCTTCTTACAGTCAGCCAATCCTCTATCCAGGTCAGTACCTTGCCCTTAATGCTATGGGCTTATATTTTATTCAGCAGCCTCCAGTGCAGACCCTTGTCAAAGGTCTTAATTGGAAATCCAAATAGATCACATCTGCTGGCTGTCCTTTGAGGAGGTGATGAACAAGTTAGACAAAGAATTCTAACAGATTTGTCAGACATGACTGCCCCTTGACGAAGCAGTGCTGATTCAGCCCTATTTTACTGTGCAGTCCCAAGTACTCTGCAATCTCATCCTTAAGAATGATCTCTAAAATCTTAACAATGACTGAGGTCAGGCTAACTGGCCTATATTTTCCTGTCTTCTGTCTTCCACCTTCCTTAAACAAAGGCATTATATTAGCCATTTTCCAGTCCTCTGGGACCCTCCCTGACTCCAGTGATTCATAAAAGATCACCACCAATGCCTTGACTATCTCCTTTGGAACCCTGGGGTGTAGTCCATCTGGTCTGAGTCATTTATCCACCTTCAAACTTTTCAGTTTCCCACTAATCTTCTCCACATCGTATGCTTTTTCTTTTGCTTTTATCTTGTCCCTGACTTCACTTGTCAGCCACGGTTACCTTGTCCTCCCCTTAGTATGTTTCAAGATCCTTAGGATGAATTTCTGCTGTGCCACCTGAATTACCCTGAGAAACTCCTGTGATTGCTGCTCCACTGTCTTCCCTGCTGGGCTGTTCTTCTGTTCAACTCTGGCCACCTCCTTCTCATGTCTTTACTCAATTGTATTACCACTACATCCAGTTCCATCTTCTCCCTCTCAAACTGTGGGGTGAATTCTATCATATGGCCGTTAGTGATTCCTTCACCTTAAGCTCCCCAATCGAGTCTGCCTCATTACATATCACCAAATCCAGAATTGCCTATTCCCTACTCGGCTCTGCTACAACATGCTCCAAAAAAAAACTTCTTGTAGACATTTCACAAATTCCTTTTCTTCAAGTCCACTACCAAGCTGAGTCTTCTTAGTCCACCTGCATATTGAAATCCCTCACGATTCTTGTAACCTGTAGTACTTTCTTACATGCTTTGGCTATCTCCTGATTTATTTTCCGCCCCACATCATGACTACTGCTAAGAGACATAACTTCCATCTGGGTCTTTTTTCCTTTGCGGTTCCCCAACTTTACCCATGCAGATTCTATGCCTTCCAACTCTATATATCACTTCTTGGTATGAGTTTAATTTCATTTCTCACTAACAGCTCCTCCACCCATCTGCATGTCCTTTCGATAGGGCATGTATCCTTGGATATTTAGTTCCCAGCCCTGATCTTGCAGCAATGTCTCTGTGATACCCACAACATTGTTCCTACTAATTTCATTCTGCGCTACAAGCTCATTTACCTTGTTTCGTTTATTGCGTATTTTTAAGTATAATACCCTCAGTCCTCCATTGACTGCCCCCTTCTTGTGGTTGTCCCTTTATCTGCTATGCCAGAAATAAGATTCTCTGGCTGTCAAAAAATCTGAGCCAAGAGCTTTCTTCTGATTCATCTTCTGATCAAGCCCTTGGTCATTATTGTAGTATCTCCTCATTTGGCTGTGCACTCATTTTTTTTTTCCTTTGTGCTTCTGTTACTTTATGATATTTTTATTTTAAACGTCTTAAACAAATGGGCTGCAGCAATTCAAGAAGGCAGTTCACCACTACCTTCTCAAGGGCAACTACTAGGGACGGGCAATAAATTTGATCTGAGGACCGGTCACCGGACACGAAACATTAACTCTGTTTTTTCCTTCACAGATGCTGCTGGACCTGCTGAGCTTTTCCAGCAACTTTGTTTTTGTTCATGGGCAATAAATTGCTTGGCAGCTAGCAATGCCCACACCTCCAAATGAATTTTTAAAAAAATTCTGAGTTTTGCTATTATTGGAAGCATAACATTCTGCAGCTTCTTTCCAAAGCTCTCTGACAGATGTACAATGCTAGCTGACCTTGAGGAAAGCAAGACTAATGATTCAGGGAGGGAAATTGTGAATGGCAATGGAGGAGATGGTTATTCAAATGAGAAATTTAATAAAAGTGAGTTAGTGAAAGAATGGTTGATTCTGGAGGCATAACTATGATTCCTGAATGGTAGGTTACTTTTCAGATGCCAGGGTCATGGCTCAAAGAGGCTCTAGATGATTTTGGCCCTGCGATGCAGCCATTTCTGTGAGCTTGCAGTACTGATTGAATATTCATTCACTTTGAAGTGCAAGGCCCTGGGAAATGACCTGTCAACTGTGGGCATTCCAAGGCCAAAAGTTATATCTCACGATATGGGAGGAAAAGCAGCTTCAATACATTTGTTTTTTGTTTATCAGAATTGTGACATTTATGGAGTGATCAAATAGAAATTTTAGATTTTGAAAGCGTATGAGATGGTGATGAATTGGCACCAGTGCAACACACAGGATTTTTTATGCAAATTGTGTCTGACATTTTGGATTCTCTGCCAAAGATCTTTGAAGCAGAGTCTATACATTCTCACGAAATGAGAATTACACAGTTGTTTGAGAAAGGAAAATGTTAAAGGATATGGAGATTGAGCAGGAAAGTGGCATTACACCAGATTGCTTATGAACAAAAGCTGTGATATTGACTTGTGGGAAGGTAGGAAATAATCCTTTATGATGATAATGCAAGATCTTTCTTGATTCATTCTTCATTCCATAACTCTCCTTTGCCTTAAATGTCACGTGGAATTTCATAAGACATTGCTTCCTTTAAAATTTAAATAGCCAAGCTAACCTTTCTCCATCTTCAATAATTTGATATTTCAGACCCAACTTGGTCCTATAATATCCCTCAAAGTATTTTATAGTGTGACTGTCTTTGCTTCCAAAATAAATTGGCAGATGCACCCATAAACAAAAGTTTTCACCTTAACATGCACTTGTTCAGCTCCAGCACTTTTACCTTGGAATTTAATACTGGTTTGAAAAATAACACTATAATGCAAATTTTTAAAAAAATATCCCCTGATAAATTTCAGTTATAGACACATATTCTATTTTTATAGCTATGTTTTGTCAAGATTTGGATCTAATAGAAATCAACAGTGGTGATCCTTCAGCTTTAAATGGAAGCCGTCATTTTAAAAGTGGTGGAAGCATTAACATCAATAATGTAAAATGTATTGACAGAGGAAATCGTGTGTTCCATCATAAGTTGATTAAAGGATGAAGTAAACACAATTTTTAGTGAATGGATTACTACATTTAACTTGACAATGAGATTATTAAATGGTTTGTGAAGTTTCCAGATGATCTATGAATGTATTGATTATTTGTTTTAACAGGCATGTTATAGGCCTGAAAAGCAAAAAAAAATGACATATGGAGTATCTGTATGTATTGTTTGATTTTAAAAATATGAAATAATATATGAATGCCACTCTAGAATCCAGAAGATTTATCATCGGCAAATATTGCTACTTACTGTTTTTCTCACTCATTGTCATCAAGGTTAACCTTGGAAAGCAATTCATATAAGAGAATTAACCATTCACACACTGGTTAAATTTAACAGTAAGCTAAACATCCTTTACATGACTTTCACAAATAGGCATGCAGCCTCTTTGGTGTTTTAGTGGGGTTGGTCTTGCTCTTGCTCTTGAGATGTAATCCACATCTACATAAAATCCTTGTAAAGAAGGTTACTTACCAATCATGACTCGTTAGGAAAATCTGGAAATGACTATGTGTAATAATAACACATTGAAATGGAGGTTAGTATTGCTGAAGTGATGAGGTATGGCTTTTCAGGTGCTAATGATTTAATCTGGAAAAGGAAGCTTGGTGCAGTGGTTTACTTCATAATATCACAGAATAAACTTCGCACTTGTAGGTCATTTGGCTGATAGGAGTTGGACTTGTTTTTAATTCATTTATGGGACGTACATCACTGGTTGTGCCAGCATTTGTTGCCTGTCCCTGGTTGCCCTTGAGAAGGTGGTGGTGAGCTGCCTTCTTGAACCGCTGCAGTCCATTGTGGGTTGACCCAAAATGCCGTTAGGGAGAAAATTGCAGGATTTTGACCCAGCAACACTAAAGGAATAACAATATATTTCCAAATCAGGATAATGAGTGGCTTGGAGGGGAACTTGCAGAGGGTGGTGTTCCCATGTATCTGCTGCCCTTGTACTTCTGGATGGAAATGGTCTTGGGTTTGGAAGTGCTGTCTAAGGACCTTTGGCGAATTTTTGCAGTGCATGTTGCTGGTGGCGTGACCAAATGTTTGTTATGTGCCAGTCAAGCAGGCTGCTTTGTTCTGAATGTTGTTGGAACTGCACTCATCCGGGCAAATAAGGAGTATTCTATCACACTCCTCACTAGTGCCTTGTAGATAGTGGACAGACTTTGGGGAGTCTGGTCAATTTCCAGCAACAGTATTACTAGCCTCTGGCCTGCTCTTGTAGCCACTTTTATTTATATGGTAGTCCATTTCAGTTCCTAGTTAATTGCATTCCCCCAGGATGTTGATTAGTTGGGAATTTAGTGATGGTAACACCATTGAATTTAAAGGGACAGCGGTTAGATAGTCATTACCTGGCAATTACACAGCACAAATGTTTTTCAACCCAAGCCTGAATATTGTCCAGGTCTTTTGTGTTTCAGTATCTGAAGAGGTGCAAATGGCGCTGAATGTTGTGCAATCATTGGTGAACCTCCTCACTTCTGACCTTCTGTTAGAGGGAAGGTCATTGATGAAGCAGCTAAAGATGGTTGGGCCCAGGGCACTACCCTGAGGAGCCCCTGCAGTGATGCCCTATGGCGGAGATGACTAATCTCCAACAAGCACAACCATCTTCCTATGTGCTAGGTATGACTCCAACAAAGAGTTTTCCTTCCTGATTCCACTGTTTCCAGTTTTGCTAGGAATCCTTGATGCCACACTCGGTCAAATGTGGCCTTGATGTCAAGAGCTGTCACTCTCATATCACCTCTAGAATTCAGTTCTTTCATCCATGTTTGAATCAAGGCTGTAATGCGGTGAGGAGTTGAATGGCCCTGGCAGAACCCAAACTGGGTATCACTGAACAGGTTAGTGCTGAGGACGAGGTGTCATCACTTTAGTGAAGATGTGACCAGTAGAGTGCACAAGGGTGAATCAGTGGATGCTGTGTATCTGGACTTTCAAAACGTCCCACACAATAGATTATAGTAAGCAAAATTAAAGCAGATGGTATCGGAGGTAATGTATAGATAACGATAGAGAACTGGTTGGCAGACAGGAAGCAGATAGTTGGAATAAATGGTCCTTTTCAGAGTGGCAGGCAGTGATGAGTGGGGTACCGCAGGGTTCAGTGCTGGGATCCCAGCTGTTCACAATGTACATTAACAATTTGGATGAAGGAATTGGATGCAATATCTCCAAATTTGCAGACGACGTTAAGCTAGGTGGCAGCGTGCAATATGAGGAGGATGCAAAGAGGCTGCGAGGTGACTTGGACAAGCTGGCTGAGAGGGCAAATACTTGGCAAATGTAATATGTGGATAAATGTGAGGTTATCCACTTTGGTGGCGAAAACAGATTATTTTCTGAATGCTGGCAGTTTAGGAAAAGGTGAGTTGCAACGAGACCTGGATGTCATGGTGGAACAGTTGCTGAAGGTTGACATACAGGTGCAGCAGGCGGTGAGGAAAGCTAATGGTATGCTGGCCTTCATAGTGAGGATTTCAGTATAGGAGTAGGGATGTCTTGCTGCAGTTATACAGGGCCTTAGTGAGGCCATACCTTGAGTATTGTGTGCAGTTTTGGGCTCCTAGTCTGAGGAAGGACATTCTTGCTATTGAGGGAGTCCAGCAAAGGTTCACCAGACTGGTTCCTGAGATGGCAGGACTTATATATGGAGAAAGACTGGACTTGTCCTAACTGGAACTTAGAAGAATGAGGGGGGAATCTCATAAAAACATAAAATCCTGATGTGTCTGGATAGGCTAGATGTTTGGGAAGTCCAGAACTACAGTTACAGTCTAAGAATAGGGAGTAAGCCATTCAGGACTGAAATGAGGAAGAATTTCTTCACTCGGAGTTGTGAACCTGTGGAAGCTGCTGGGACCAGTTTGTTAGATATATTCAAGAGGGCACTGGACATGGCCCTTGTGGCAAAAGGGATCAAAGAATGTGGAGACAAAGCTGGAGTGGGAAACAGAAATTGCATGACTTTATTGAATGATGGTGCAGGCTCAAAGGGCCGAATGGCCTACTCCTGCACCTATTTTCTGTATTTCTATGTTTACTGATGATCAAGAGTAACTGATGAGGCAGGAATTGCCTGAGATGAGTTTGTCCTGCTTTGTGTGTACAGGATATACCTGGGAAATCATCCCCCATTGTCAGGTAGATGCCAGTGTTGTAGCTGTACTGGAGCAGCTTGGCTAGGAGTGCAGCAAGTCTGTAGCACACGTCTTCAGTACCGTTGCCAGAATTTTGTCCAGACCCAAAACTTTTGTAGTATTAAATTTCTTGATATCACGTGGGATAAAATGAATTGGCTGAAGACTGACATCTATGCTGCTGGGGACCTCTGCAGGAGGTATAGATGGGTCATCCACTTAGCACTTTTGGCTTAAAATTGTTGCACATGTTTCAGTCTTATCTTTCGTGATGTACTGGGTTGTCCCATTGTTGAGGATGAGGATATTTGTGGAGTCTCCTCTTCCAGTGCGTTATTGGATTGTCCGCCTCCATTCACAACTGGATATGACAGGATTATAGAGATAAGACCTGATCCTTTAGTTGTGGATTGCTTAGCTTTGTCTATCACTTGCTGCTTATGCTGTTTGGCATGCATGTAGTCATGTTTTGTACCTTCACCAGGTTAACTCCTCATTGGTGCCAGGTGGCCTGTCCAGTTTCATTCCTTTTTTGAGACATTCTCGTTGATGCAACTGAATGGCTTTGTAGACCATTTCAGAGGGCAGTGAGAGTCAACCACCTTGCTGTGGGTCTGTAGTCATATGTAGGCCAGACCAAGTGTTGCAGATTTCTTTCCCTGAAGGACGTTAGTGAATCAGATGCATTTTTCCGAGAATCGACAGTGGTTTCATGACCATCATTAGATTCTTGGCCATCATTAGATTCTAGATATTTATTGAATTCAAATTCCACCATCTGCCATGGTGGGATTCAAACCCAAGATTCTGTGCTCAGATCTTGTAGCATGATCCTATGGTGATGTTTGGCAACCTGTACACAATAATTAAGTTGTGACCTAAGTTTCTTTTGTGGTAATCATCACCAGTTTTAAGCCATGGACTATTAAGATGTGAAACTATTTCTCACAGAAAGCAAAATAAACACAAAGTAGAATTTAATAACTTGCAGTATACGATATATTAAGGAAAAACTTCATTTCAGAAAAGCATTTTATTATGAACAAGGATTTTACATGATAAAGATCAGTCAGTATGTGCTTTTGGCATGGAATTATTAAATGAAATAGTTAAACTTGATTGACTATTAAGATTAAACTAAAGATTGCTCCTCCCTTTACAGGTAACTGTCATTAAGAAGCAGAGATAAGTTACCAATAGTTCAGCTTATTTGATGATAATTTTCCAGCACCTATCTCTTCCTCATTTCTCAAGGAGTTTCTCATGCAGTGCCTCTTCAACCTGAACTTTCAAGAACATTCAGTATCTTAATTGGGAAACTCACCAGCAATAAGTACTTGTTTTCCTCGTCACTTAGAAAAAATAGATTGAATAAGAAAGCAAAACAGAATAAAGAACTTGCTGGAAAAACTGAAATATAGCAGAAAAATAGCTAGCAATACTTTAAAACAGAAAATGCTTTTGCAATGACTTATCATATAATTCTTAGATGATATATAAGGAAATAGGTACTTAAATGGAAATGTGTATTATCAGATACAGACAGGGAGAATGTCCTGTTTGCAGTGTATGGTGAAACTGTGAATACAGTTCTAAATAATGCACACATATTTTGCCACCTCAGTGGACAACAGCAATTAAGCCAGAATGTTTGGTGTCATTATCTATCTTGGGTGGATTTCCACAGATTCACTGTCGTAAATTGACAGCCTGGAACTGTCAGAAGACAATGGAGCAGTGCTGCAGTAAGACATGCACTGGGGTGACATGGAGAAGATTCTGTTATTAAAGGGAGCAAAGATGTTCTGAATATCCAGAAACATGTAAAGGGCTGTACTGAAGTAATTAGGGAAGTGAATATTTTGGCCCTTTTCATAGAGATCACTACTAAACCCTAATTCTTCAATTATTGAACTAGTAGTCTTCTTGCCAGAATCCCAGGAACTATCTCATTCATTTCATGGTAGTCCCAGCTGCCCAGGGTGACCTTGCAGTTTTTGGCCTAACCCACCTTTTGCCATTTATATGTGTTGTATCTGTGTCACCACCCCTGGCAGAGTAAAACATCTAGGTTCAGATGGTACTGTAGCGGTAGGCTTTCATGACTAATTTTCCTCTAAAATATCACAGGTTAATTATTCTGTCTCTGCAAACTACCTATGACCTAGACATTTAAAGTACAAAACATGCTAAAAAAAAAATAAATGGAGACACCATTAAGAGTGTAAGTGTACGCCCTTATAGTTTAAGAGTTCTGACAATTCAAACAAATAATCTTCCCCTTCAAGTTAGGAATAAAATTCAATTAACAATGAAAAAAAGCATGTTTTACTTGTCAATTAACAGCAGGTTGCTCCACTTTATAAAGCAAGGAAAATCTTAGTATGGGTCATTTTGGTATAACTGATTTAGATTATTATCATGACAGTCGCTTACATGCCATGCGTGAAATTAATTCTTTTTACCATATATCCTTTATGTTTTTTCAAAGCAGTAAGACATGTTCTTTTCTTCTGCAGCACATTCAGAGGTTTGATCCAGTTTGTTTGAAAGTGAATCCTCTTCTTGCTAGTTCCTTCATTATGTTGGCAATGTTCTTGCAGTCATCTATTAGGGAACATTTGAAAAATAGAATCTTAGTGTTTATTTTATATTTTCACTGTAAAAAATAAAACTAACTGTACAACGTGGAATATGAGGGAGTCATCAAAGAAAAGCTTCAACAGCTAAATGGCTGAGTATTGTTCATAGAGTCATAGTGTGATAGAGATGTACAGCATGGAAACAGACCCTTCGTTCCAACTTCTCCATGCCGACCAGATGTCCTAAATAAATCTAATCCCACTTGTCAGCATTTGGCCCATATCTGTCTAAACCCTTCCTATTCATATACCCATCCAGATGCCTTTTAAATGTTGTAATTGTACCAGCCTCCACCACTTCCTGTGGCAGTTCATTCCATACACGCACCACCCTCTGCGTGAAAAAGTTGTCCCCTAGGTTCCTTTTAAATCTTTCCCCTCTCACCTTAAATGTATGCCCTCTAGTTTGGGACTCCTCCACCTCAGGGAGTAGACCTTGTCTATTTACCTTATCCATGCCCCTCATGTTTTTATAAACGTCTATGAGGTCACCCCCTCAGCCTCCAATGCTCCAGCGAAAATAGCCCTAGCCTATTCAGCCTCACCCTGTAGCTCAAACCCTTCAAACCTGGCAACATTCTTGTAAATCTTTTCTGAGCCTTTTGAAGTTTCACAACATCTTTCCTATAGCAGTGAGACTGGAACTGCACACAGTATTCCAAATGGGGCCTAACCAATGTCCAGTATAGCTGCAACATCACCTCCCAACTCCTATACTCAATGCACTGACCAATAAAGACAAGCGTACCAAATGCCTTCTTCACTATCCTATCCCCACTTTCAAGGAGAACATTGTCGTCCATTTGTATACCTCCTTTTTGTTTGTACACTGACTCTATATTCACCAATTACATAGCACAATATGGAGAAAGGCTGATTGAAATAAAGATTACTTAGCACTTTGCTATTCGTTTGAAATTAATAAAAAGATGACTTCGTCTGGCAACTTTTGTTTTTGTTTCAGATACCCAACATTCGCAGTTCTTTGTTTTATTCATTTTATCTTGGTTTTCATGGAAAATTATAGTGCACATCATCTTTTTAGATATGTAACCGAAAACAGCTTTCCAAATGTTCAACAAATATATTTCTATTGAACATTGTGCTATTACTGTGTTAGTGATTAAGTGCCCTCAATACAATTTTCAGGTCTCAATGGGTTGGCAGACCTTTCGCCTGAAATGGGACCCTGTTTGCAACTTTCAGAACTAACTATACATTATCAGGCCATTCAGCCCAAATAGTGCATGCTCATGTTCATGTTACACTTAAGCCTCTCCCCATCCTTCATAATCTAATTCTAGCCCTCTGATCCCTTCGCCCTCTTGCTTGTCAAGCTTCCGCTTAATCACATCTATACCATTCACCTCCATTATTCCCTTAAGTCATGACTTCCACTTTCTCAGCACTGTCTGGGTAAACAAGTTCCTCCTCATTCCCTATTTGAATTTATAGTAATTAAAATTTTGATTGTCTTTAGTTTTGGATTTTTCCGCAAGCATAAATGCTACCAACTTTGTTTTATTGGAAAATGAGAATTGGAACAATTCTATACAGAGGGTTGTGGTTTCTGAGTCCCGAAGCAGCAGTGGAGAAGTGTGAGTGACAAGGCAGACTGTGCAAATGCACATCAGTGTAGTTGATATACCCTCAACCCACCCACCATTCCCCCCTCAAATCCCCATGCCTCCACTATGCTACCTCATAATTCCCACATATTCATAATTCACAGCAGCCCCATGTCAAAACAAATCCTGGGAAATGTTAACGATCGAGTCTGTTGAAACTAAAACACTAGATGGTCTCTCATTTTTAAAAGGATCTGCAGATACTGTGCCTTTTCCATTTCAAAGCAGAGTGCCTGTAAATCAGTGGAGTGTAGCGGGTGTAGTTTTTTTTAAATGTTCAACAGCATAGCCATGTGTTTCAAAGTTAAAGATCGCTGGACATTTAAATCACAGTGCAAAACATGAGAGTTTTCGAGCAGATTTTTCTACAGATTTAAAAGCATTATTGCACTCTACCCATTGGGAAAAGTACTGCAATACATCTCAACATTTACTCAGTGATAGTTAATGTAATCATCAACTTACCTTTGAAAGACATACCCCTATGATGAATCAGCATTTAAAAACACATCCAAATTATAATTTAGTGCCTAACAGCACATTTTAAGGTGGCAAAACATTTAACTCTGAGCTGCTCCAGGTTCCTTATTTCCCCAGTAGTTGTAAACTTTTCAAACCTCATGCGTTTTTTTTAGGGCTTCGAGAAACTACATCACATGAAAATAGCTTTGAGAAGGAAATTCAAATAATATGTGGTCCTCACAATGGTGACCCAATTTCAGAAGAGCTGCAAATGGGAGTCACAGCTGAGGCCCTTCTGACACACAAAAAGACTACACAATAATAGATTGGGGTAAGGAAGGCACTGCAGATTGAAGGTTGCTGTCAAAAATCAAAATTTCCTACTTTGCTAATTTCATTACTGCCTCCATGAGATTATGTGGCATATGGTCAAATGCTGTCTTGGAGTCACTCTTACCTCACCTCTGGAGTTCAGCTTTCTCGTCCATGTTTGGACTGAGGTCAGGAATTGAATGGCCTTTGTGGAACCCAAACCAAGCAATAGTAAGCAGGGTTGATAGCCTGGTTGACAAACCCCTTGCTTCATTTTGCTGATGATCAAGAGTAGATTGATAAGGTGGTAGTTGACCAGGTTTGACATTCGTCCTGCTCTTTGTGAACAGGAGATACCTGGGTAGCTTTCCACATTGTCTGCAGTACTGTTACCAAAATATTGTCAGGACCAGTATGGGCAAAATACTGCAGATGCTTGCATTGCTGAACAAACAGAGAATGCTGGAGAAACTCAGCAGGTCTAGTAGCATCTGTGGAGAGAGAAACAAAGGTACTTGAAATGTTAACTTTGTCTCTCTGTCCATCGATGCTGCCAGACCTGATTTCTTCAGCATATTGTCAGGAACACTGCCTTTGCAGTGATTTCAGTCGATATCATGAATTGAATTAATTGAAGACCGGCACTTGTGCTGCTGGAAGCCGTAGGAGGATTATCCAATAGGTACACCTGGCTGAAAATGAATCAAATTTCTTTAGTTTTGTCCTTTGAAGTGAAGTGCTAGGCTCCTCCAGGATGTGGGTATTTGTGGAGCCACCTCCTCCTGTTAACTATTTCATTATCCACTAACATTCATGACTGGTATGCAAGACTGCACAACTTAGATCTGATCAATTAACTGAGGGCTCACTTAGCTCTCTTTTGCATGCTGCTTTTGTTGTTTGACATGCAAGTAATCTTGTGTTGTCACTTCACACCAAGCTGACACCTAACTTTTAACTGGTACTGCTCCTGGGATGCCCTCCTGCACTCCTTATTGAACTAGGGTTGATCTCCCAACTTGGTGGTAATGATAGAGTGGTAATATGCCGGGTTATAAAGCTACAGATTGTGGTTGAATACAATTCTGCTGCTACAGTTGATTGGCCTCTGCGTCTTATGTATGCTGGAGTTGCTAGATCTGTTCAAAGTCTATTCTATTCAGCACAGTGGTAGTGCCACACATGATAGAGGGAATCTTCGATGTGAAACTGGGGACTTAGTCTCCACAATAACTGTATGGTAATCTTGTTTACCAATACCAACGTGGATAGGTGCATCTGCTACAGTTGGATTGGTGAAGATAAGATCAAGCATGTTTTTCTCCTTTTGCTGGTTCCCATACCACCTGCTGCAGACCCAGTCTAGCAGCACTGTCCGTTAGGACTCAGCCACCTTGGACAATAGAGGAACTACCAAGCCGCTCTTGGTGATAAGCGCTAAAGTCCCCCAGCCAGAGTAAATTCTGTGCCCTTGTCACCCCCTGTGTTTTGTGCAAATTCAACCATTTACTTTATGTTTAAGTAACCATCTATAAATATCACAACAGGGTTCGGATGGCGAATGAAGATTGGACACCATATTCCTGCACTACTTCAACAGAGCCTTTTCACCTGAGATAACAAGGTGTAGAGCTGGATGAACACAGCAGGCCAAGCAGCATCAGAGGAGCAGGAAAGCTGACGTTTCGGGCCTAGACCCTTCTTCAGAAATGGGGGAGAGGAAGGGGATTCTGAAATAAATAGGGAGAGAGGGGGAGGAGGATAGAAGATGGATAGAGGAGAAGATAGGTGGAGAGGAGTCAGACAGGTCAAAGAGGTGGGGGTGGAGCCAGT
>NC_063341.1:49538513-49562325 GCF_021869965.1 Rhincodon typus | reverse complement strand
GATGCTGCTTGGCCTGCTGTGTTCATCCAGCTCTACACCTTGTTATATCAAAAATAAAGATTAAGCTGGGATCATATCTTGCTCGTTCCTTGTACATATTTAGTCATTATTGCTTGTGTTTGTTTTGTTCAAGTTTGAATTGTAGACATTCTTTTGGTATTTCAATTTAATCCTGGAATCCTGCTGCTTATTTTATTTACCTTGTTTTATTACATTCTTAAAAATATTATTGTCTACTAAGTCAGATACTAACAATTATCCAGCTTGTCCAGTATTCACAATTGGGAACATCATTCATGATACATGATATGGAGTGTGACATGTACTTTTGAATCAGCCTAGGCAACCTGAGATCCCTTTATTATTATTTCTTTTCCTCTAAAAAGAGGGAGACAAAGTAGAACACGAATGACATACAATTTGCATTGAAATAGAAGGCAGGGTCCTTGGCCATAATAAAGGTAATGCAGGTTTTAAGTGGACCTGTAAATGTAGAATCCATCCTTGTATCTTGAACATCGGGGTTTTTTTTTAGCTGACATGAAATAGAAATGAAGGAGATGGGGTGTGTACCACTGTTATACCATTTTAATGACATTTACATGCACCTTCAAAAATTTCAACATTGCAGGCTGTGACCAAAATTGGTGAAAAGCAGATAAAGCACTCCTGATCTCCACTCTGTTTCCTGACAGCATAAGGTTTGGTGGAAGCAAAAATTGCAAGTGATTGTTTCCACAAGGCTTTGTTCTTTGTGAAATTCTCTAGCACATTCATGGTTGTAAAATATGCCTCACACTGGTTTAGAAGTGAATGATGTGAATGCACATGCGAGAGATTTGTGTAATCTGTGCTATTCAGGGTTGATTCCGAAATTATACTATCCATCTTGAAAGTTGACACATAAGCATTAGGTGAGAAACTGTACATTGCAGTAGTCTAGATTCCTTTGTCATCTATCAATACTAGAGTAAGGAACATGAGTATTTTTTTCTTTACATCTCAGGACAATGGTGTGATCTTCTAGATCTTGATTGAAAGCAGTAATATTTTAAATTCAAATTAATGTTATTCAAAGTACCAAGTTCAATTCTAACTTTGTTTCCAAACCTATGACATGAGTATTGTTTCTATTTACTTGTACTGAAGAAATTATCAATCTGGGAGTCACGTTGACTCACTTTTTAAAATCCTATGGTGTCCTTAATCTGTTTGAGATTTTCTAATGCACTAAGGGATGTATTGTAACAGTTTCTATCTCACTATAGGCATAAAGAACTATATTATTGCCTACTTGGCTCTTGTAACAAATGAATGATGTAGCTGTAGCTTTGAGCCAGCCTCAGGTAGAATCAAATAAGCTGCTTACTTCACTAATTCAGAATATAGTGGTTGTGTCCCAAAACAAGGCTTCAAGTGTTCTACAGCACAATTCATAATATGGAAAATATTTTTTCTAATAATAAAGCAATGAGATGTACAGAATTTATGTAAATGTGTATGTATGAATTCTCATAGAGCAAACCAATTGTACCATGCCATAAATACATTTTAACAATATTGCCCCAATTGATATCTTATTTTTAATTGTCCAACCTATAAAAGTATTTTGCTCAGAGTATACAAGTTGCGACTACCACTAAAACATTTTGTAAGAGCATTTAGTTCATGAAGGAAAGAATCAAAATTTCAATAATAGCTGATTGCTTGCTTGCTTATGTATTTGATGGGCAAGGTTGGAAAATTTATCAGTATGAAGTCGTCCATTTGGAAATGAGGCAGGAAGTTTTCATATGAAAGTAATCACAGGCATCTGGAGAGTAAAGAGGTATAACAGTATCAAGTAAATTTGTGAAGCCTTTATTTATAGGCTGAACATTTTAATTTGATATTCTTTGATACTTATAATCTATTTTATTCAATTCAATATCATAAAAATTATTGTGCACATGCAATAGATTTATTTGAGCTAAATATTATTCTTTACAAAAACCAAAAGAACTACAGATGCTGTAAATCAGAAACAAAAATAGAGATTGCTGGAAAAGCTCAGCAGGTCTGGCAACATCTGTGAAGAGAAACCAGCTTATTCGGTATTCACAATTTGGAACACAACGTAGAAGCCAATATATTGTGATCTGGAGTGTGACATGTACTTTTGAATCAGCCTAAGCAACCTGAGATCCCTTTTATTATTATTTCTTTTCCTCTTCTACAAAGTAAAGGTACAGAAGAATTCCCAATGCAAAACCGTCTGTGCCTTCACTGAAAAGGAAGCGTCACTGGACCCAAAACATTAACTTGTGATTTCTCTTCGCAGATGCTGCCAGACTTGCTAAGTTTTTCCAGCAATCTCTATTATTGTTTCCATTTTGTTTTGTAAATTCATCCATCACTTGTGCAAACTCTAAGCTTTGTTTTATGCTCAAACCAGTCATTGAACATTAAACAATACCTCACTGTATACATGCATCACAATTATTTTAAATAATTCTCCTTTATCAGTAACCTTTCCTTTTTGCCTAGTATTTTCTCAATAATAAAGTAGAATTTGTTTAATATGGATTGTTTATTCACAAAAAGAACAAAAATTGCAAAGACTAAGAAGTTATTACAAATTATTGCTATACTCAGAGCTCCAGCACAATTTCATTTAGATGGTGAAAGAGTTAACCTGGTTTATTTCATAGATGAAAGTGAAGAAGACCATGAGCAAAGTTCTGTCAGTATATATTCTAACATAGTAAATGCATTTGATTTCACAAAAGATATTATAAATTATTAAGTACTACTTGGCAAAGTGTAGTTTTTTTTATTTTATACAAAAAGAAGTAGCTAAGTATACTTCAGAAAGGTAAACACGTTTTGTCATTGCCTGGTGCAAGATTATGAGTAGTAAGCATAATCTATTGGCCTATGAATAGAATTGTCCTCTTGATTGTGATGTATTGTTTTTCATTACGAGTTTGTGGTTCTCTGATTCGACGCGTGGAAATTCTATTTATTCTGTAATTTGTAAAAATTCCTTCCATATCTGATACAGCCCAGAGAGGGGTAATTGGTTCTTCGGGGCTCACGCCTCAGCCCTGATGAAGAGATATGCCTGTCTGCTGAGGCAGACTGTCCATGTAAGAGCGATGTGGCGCAATTAATAATGATTTGCAAATGGCAGACAGCAAATAACACAGACTGATTTCCTCTCCGTTTATGGCTGTGCTAATTTCTTAGCATATATAAAGGCAAGAGGAACTAAAATCCAATGTCATAAATTTTGAAATTAGTTATTCATACCATAATAAATGGTTTTATCAGTTTTTTTGTCCATGCCATTATTGCTGCAGTGACCCAGACTACCAATCTTTACTTCATTTGAGTTTTAATATGTAAATGCATAATTTAACAGAATATTGAAGAGTTGATTTTCATGTTAAACTAATTAGTGTGATTTATGGATCAAGCATATGCAGATATTGCTAGATCTTTTTTTCCTCTCCCTCGTTTGTAGTCCTAGTTAACCAGTTTAGTGGTTTATTAGCTTGCTCTCTTTCTCTTTTTAGAGAACACATGGAGAAACATTGAGCAGAGAAAGCTACTTGTTTAATAGGGAGCGATAATGGATGCATAATTGAGTCATTTAAATTGCTGTTTGCCTACAGGAGCGAGTTGCATTAAATGTTTGATCACCTTAATTTCCAAACACATCATTACCCTTCTTAGTGCTGCTTAATAAAGGCTCTGTTCATCTTATAATGGATTATTTATTTTTTTAATCCATGCTTTCGTTAAGATGAAGACACAATGAAATTGAATGCATTATAAGACTATCAGTGGTTTATTTTCAATTGTTTTCCGCATTTTTAAAAACAAATTATAATTCTGCATTTTATGACTGAATCCATGGAAGAAAGCTCTCACATAACAGAATGCAAAATTCAGAACTTAAGTAATTTCCCAATAACCCGTATGATCTCTACCTGTTAACCTATTCTGAATCTGTGGAATTAATGGTCAAATATTTTCTCCACATTAAAGATCCTGTAAATAGCAGTCAAATTTCTCATGACATCCCACAAAATCCTTTCTCAGCTGTAAGTACAGTTTTTCCTGTCAAATGACTAAACACTTGATCCAAGTTACTTAATATTTGAATTCTGCACATGGAATACAAAATTTAGACAAACTATAAAGCATTTTCTAATTTAGGCAGTCTCGTCTTATTGATGCGTATTTGCAGCCTACGCCACCTTCCAGCCTGAGACTTCAGCTTCATTGTTTGTACAAACTCATACCTTAAACTTTATCTTAAGATCTAATCTTCAAGTTTCTATTTTGTTTTGGATGATATGACATTTTCAAGTGTGAGGAAAAATGAATTTATATGACTAAAATTAATAAATAACCACTATAATGTTTTTATAATGCTCTTTATTACATCATTACACATATCAAAGGGTTGGCGTAATCTCTGCCTTTACTTTCAGATGCTCCATGCGCTTACACCATGCTATCTCACAGAGTGCCTGTGGAGAAGATATCCTACATTGTCTCTGTCATTTTGATGACACCGATCTACCCCATATTTTCCAGTCCATCTCTGGCAATAACTTTCATTATACATCCAACCTTTTTGAACCTTTTCCATCAATTCCTTTGCCCAAAGAGCTTTCAAAAGCGAACTGCAATCCTCTGTTGGCATGATTAGTCCCAACTGCATTTCGTTCTTCCCCATACCCAAATTCACTCACACTCTACCACTTACTCCTGCCGTCCCTTCCCACATCCTTGCTTTTATAGTCCACCCATTTTCTTTAACTCTTGAGATAGTTTGTTTTAATACAGCAAAGTTACCTAAAAATGTGTCCTGCTGCAATATGTGCTAATCAACCAAAGCAGCAACAGCCATCTAATATGATGCAGAATATAATTGTATAAGAACACAAGGTGTATCTAGATAAATGGTTCAGGAAAAGTACCAAATTTCTGTTATCAAGTTCAGGAGTGCCATTTCTGAACAATGTTCATTTTTGAAATCCACTTATTGCTACATTTAGTCCCTTAACAAAAATGTAAGCAAGAAACCTACCCTTCCTAATCCTTTTCTGCCACTGTTTTCTGATGGCTTGTGAGGTGCATTGTGCTTTGTACCTACATGACTGCTGGCACTGTGTGAGAAATTGTGAAAAGAGAACAGTAAAAGCTGATACCTGTATTGAACCCTTCTAAAGGATGGTATTTGAAGACTTTTCTATTCCATTGAATGGTTTTATTAGTTCTTATATTTTCAGCCACAAACATTCTGTTAAATCTACCTTCATAAATAGTTTGCCATTTTTAAGGTTAGTAATTTTTCAGTTTTCCTCCTTACTTGACATCAATTGGTTCATTTACTGTAAAATAAAAGCAATAAAAGTGGGGAAAAATGCAGGTCAGCCAGCATCTGTGGAGAGAAATTGAATTAAAGTTTCAGATCAATGGCCTTTCATTAGAATTAAAGCGAAATAGGAATATTAGAGCTTTGAGTGTGTGCAAGTGGAAGGAGATAGGTGGAGGCCGGGGGAGATTATATAACAAAAGCTTTCATGATGCAACAGCCAGAGCGAGTGGTAATGGATGTAGTGAATAAATACTTTGGTTGAGTCCAAATTAACTGCTGTATTAAAACCATCTGAGTATAACGTGAAGGGATAAAGAAACAAAATGCAGCCCAAACTTGTGAAACAAACGAGAAGAAAAATATTTATGAAGGACGAAATGGAGCCAGAAGTTCCATGTAGAAATAAGGAACAAGTTTAAGTCATTCAGTCCCTCAAATCTACTCTGCTTTTAATAAGATCATGACTGATGTAATGTTGTTGAACTTGTTGTCAAGTCCGGAAAGTCCAAAGTGCCAAATCAAAGGAAAAGATATTGTTGGTCAAGGTTACAATAAGCTTCACGAGAACACTGTGGCGGGCTGGACAGAAAGGTAAGCATAAGGGAGCAAGGTAGTGTGAGGTACAATCTTTGTGATAAATATTCTACAGTGAATGAACTTATGAAGCAAAAGTTTAAAAAAATGCAGGGACATTAACTTGAACAAATAGAGTTAATGATTTTTTTTTCATCTGGAGCATGCTAGAATTATTTTTTCTTCTAAACAAATACTTGTTTGATTTTATTTTATGTTGGTACTTGTAATACTACTTGGAAGAGTTCCAAAAGTCCAAAGCATATCTGGGATAAGACAGTTTAGAGCTGAAACTTTTCATTGAATTTTGCATTTTTCTCCATTTTTATGCATTTTATTGACTAATTTAATCTTCAGCAAACTGAGCAATGCATCGCTGGAGAATAGAACACCTTCCTATTCAGGCATCTATTATTAGTGTTAGGTATTGCCAGATAATGTAAAGTACAGCTGATGCAAAATAATGTTTAATGCAGTTCTCCTTACTCTTTAAAAATAAATATAGCTTCATATGCATTCATGAGTGTCTCATTACTTTCTCTTGGAACAACTTTCCCTTTCAGACCCTCACCTTTATAGGAAGACATCTTGGCTTGCTCAGGATGATTCTGATAAAAGCTTGAACAGAACAAAGGATTAATTTATGTTTCGTCTTTCACATCAGTAAGGTTCTAATGGTTTTTTTTCCAAAATTGTACTGCCAAACAGATGCAAATATTTATGTCATAAGGTCACTTCATCCACAATCTTTACAAATAATTGAATGTCAAAGCAGACTACATGTGCAAGCCCAAAACAAACTCCTCTCTCCAAATGAGTAAAGCCTGACAGACCAGGAAGTTATTTTCAAGACAGTGCAGTTTGTGCATTAAACCCAGCTCTCCCTCTCATTCCAAGTAGGCTATGCAATAAGTAGTAATTCAGGAGAGTAATAGTAACAGTAAAGTTAAAATCAGAAGCGTGTCTAAACAAATAATTGTTTGCCCAATAAGATATGAATATATTTAATCTAGTCCAGCTCCTTTAACCCATATCTGTACTTTCAGGAAGGCAGCAATACTCAAAACTTCACATACATGGGTTGCAGGTGGATATGATGCCAAACGTCTCCAACTTGTCTGGAAAAATTCACTCATGGCAGTTACCAATCTGAAAAATTGTGCCGTAAATTTGAGAAGAAGAAAGGAGTGAGGAGCTGTTCCTCCAAATCCAAACACACATTTTCTGTCTCTGGTGTTTACTCTTTCTGGTGCTGATAGGTTCAACATCAAATACAGGAGAGAAGCATTTTGTGATTGGAGGAGCAGCGTGCAGTTAGGAAAACTAGTATTGACATTGAGGGAGTTGCCATGGAGTCTTTTGCCAAGGTGTTCGGGATGGGGCATATAGGGGCCAAGAGCTAGATGATGGAGTTTGAGTGTCAAGAGCTGGGAGCATGGGGAGTGAGGTCAGTGTAGTGGGGGGAGGCATGAGCCAAGGTGGAGTTGCCTTTGGTTAAGATGGGGTGCTTTTTTTAGATTCAGTGTGGGACATCAGCTGGGAGAGGAAATGGCTGTGTGGGTTTAAAAGAGGAGAAGGTTGCAAGGGGATGTGGGGTAAAAGGAAGCTGCAATATGGAGTGGGTATAGAACAAGGCTGCAAGAGGCATGTTAGAGTGTGAGAAAAAGGCTGCAATTAGAAGTCAAAAGGAAGAGAGTGCAAGAGAGGTGCGGCACAAAGGGAAGGTGCAAGAGGGATGAGCTAAAAATAAGACCTGCAAAAGGAATACGAGGGAGTTGGAAGAAGAAGGTTGCAAATGACAAAGAACAGTTTCAAACCTGTCTAGAAAGGAAAACTCGGCTAACTGGGATCCAAGAAAAATTTAAATTGCTGAGGTAATTACTTCCTTGTAAAAGAATCAAAATTCTCTAGTTTAAAGCTCCATAACCTCAGGAGTTACTGTACTCGGGAAAAACATAATGGCTTCTACAGTATAGAGCAATGTCAATTGTTAAATTTAAATATGAGATTGAGATCAGAGATGCAGCAAATAGGGTTGGAGCTGCCTAGTTAAAACGTTCTAGCTTTGTTGTGGTGCGAAAGACTTACATCAGTTGTCTTTGAAAAAAATTGTTAATTTAGGTCTATTGTCTTCGACCAATTTAAATATTGTGGTTTCTCAGAAGTTAATGCTTTCCCTGATGTGACTTTAAGTGTAACACAGAGTTGATCATCGAGGATGTTGAACTATTGTAATTCTGCCTCCAAGTCCCCAAATTTCAACATACAGAAGGTATTGTTACTACCTGACAGTGTCACCTCATAAATCAGTTTGTGAGAATTGCCGAAAACCAAAAAGTAGCCCCCCAAAAAAAAAATCAATAAGTAGCCTTCAGAAAAATCTCAAGAAGAGCCTTAGAGAAATATATTATTTTGACCCCATGAAGGCAGGGTAGGTGACAATTCTAACATGGATAATTTCCTTTCTCACATGGCTGGGATGTAAAGGGAACTTTGTTGAGGTATGTTGAATGTCTAGAGAAGAGCAGTTTTGTCCAAATGTCAGAATGTTTACTGTTTCATAACTGAATTTGTTCTCGTTTTGGTGGTGACATTTTCAAATTGATATCACATTATCATATACATACTGTATATGCAATTACAATGTGACTCAAAAATCGGAATTAGTATCCATCCGTGGAACATTAGGGTTCAGTTTTCTGGGTTAGAATTGTTCATTTTCCATTTATGACACTGCATTATTAATAAAGGCTGTAGTTCACATTGCTTAGAAATCTGACTTTGTTTGGATTCACCCTCCCTTCGTTGGAGGAATGTTCAGCTCTTTAAATAAAGCAAAAGTCATAAAAATCTTTATTCCATCTTTTTATGATGAGCTTAAAACAAGCTGGTATGCTGTGTAGCTTTTATTTTTAGAAAGGAAGCAGGCATGTTGTGTTTAAACATGCCCACGTTATGAGAAACCTGAACCGTGTTTGTATGCAGCTGCTGCTGTACCCTGAATGTAGATCCAGTTCCAGGATATCAACCAGTATTACAGTGTCACTTTGAAAAATTTTATTTTTTTGCATTCTATGTAACATTACAGTAATATTGCACACTTAGTTTTTGTTTTGGTTAACAAACATTGTTTCAATTTTCAGCATGTGTTCGTTTCTGAACACAAAAAAATCTCTTGTAATTTTTCTTGTTTAAATTAGGCTGTACCTCTCTGGGTGCCTGCAAATCGTGTGGTTGAGAAGAAAGGATAACTGTTTTTGTTTAAATTAGATGTCACACTCCATCCAACCTCTGTGCAATAGCAAATTAGATCACCAGGCGAGGAAGGATTCAGCCATCCTGGACCAATTCAATGAATGTGGTGTATGTTTAGGTCCCAACTGTACCAAACCACAGAATCCAAGAACATGACAAAATATCCACCAAAACCATGTGATGCTTTTTAGAAATCTGTGTCTGGTATGACAGCTAAAGAGCATTGAGGTAAATGTTACAGTCCCTTGGTAATTGTCCAATATTTATACTATCCAATGTGTTTAATAACTCTGATAATGTTAAAAATATTCACACTAGCACTCAAATATCCTCAATCAGTTGCTGCATTCCTAAAAATAGAAAAATCCTATCAAAATGAGGAGGGAGCAGAATCTATACTGATTCCTACTGACTGGGTTCCACAGAATATTTGTTTATTGATGAACTGGGGAGGCTTTTGGCAGTGTTACAACCAAACTCCTCTCAACAGGTAACTTTTCGATTGCAATTGGTATGTTCCCAAATGTTAGAAATACTGGGTCAATTATTCTTTTCTGACGCTGATTGGAATGAATTAGTATGCATATCTGCTGTATGTTCCTGTAAACATCCAATCTTCCTGTTGGGGCTCTTCCTTATGAAAAAGGAGTATTGTTGGATGCAGCAGAACAACCCAAAGGACATTGAGATATTGCCCGCAAATTAAAGACAACAGGAATTTCAAATAGACAAGGCCAATAGGAGACCTAGAGGTTATCTTTCAAAGTGACAAATTCTGGTAACAGGACTTTTCTCAATATTTCCAAAAAAGAGCAATTTGTTTTTAAACCTATTTGTATCAACCAGAAGCTATTAATTGTCAGGCAGTGTCTGTCAACTTCATTTAAAGATTGTCCAGAATGCATTCTCATCGTGAAATAGATGGGTTGACAATAACAGTTCAAGTAAAAATCTGCATGCCCATGATGGTTTTCTGCAAGAATAATTCCATTCAATTCATCTCACTCAGCCATCTTTTCCAAACAGCCCTGCAAAGATTTTTCCCTTCAGCAGCTTGTCCAATCCCCTTTTGAAAGACACCTTTGAAGCTGCCTCCACTGCTCTTTCGTACAGTGAATTCTAAATCATAACCACTGGTTGTGTGAAAAGGCTTTTTCTTATCTTGCCTTCGATTTGCTCGCCAGCCACTTAAAATCTATGTCCATTGGTTCTTAACTCTTCAGCCATTGTGAACAGTTTTCCTCTTTCTATTAGCCCGCGCATGATTTTGAACATCTCTATCAGATATTCTCTAAGGAGAACATTCCCAGCTTCTTCAGTTTATCCATATGCCTTGTTATTTTTTCACTCCTGGAACAACTCCCATAAATCCTTTCTTCACCGTCTCAAAAGTCCATTACCTTTTTAAAATGCAATCTCCTCCTTGAACGCAGTACTCTAGTTGATGCTGAACGAGTGTTTATTATAAAGTTTCATCATAACCAATAATACAGCAGCAAAATGCTATACATGGTAAGATTCTGAAATAAGAACAGAAGAAAGGCTGGAAAAATTCAGCAGGTCATCAAGGTAAAATGTTAGCTTGGTTTCTTTCTACAGATGCTACAAGGTCTGCAGAATTTTTCCAGCATTTTTTTCCCTATTGTTCTCATTTTATCATAACTGCTTTGCTTTTGTACTGTAAATATTTTTGTAAAGCCCAGGATCCTGTATGCTTTTTTAACCATTTACTCAACTTGTCCTGGCACCTTCAGCAAATTGTGTATATTCCCCACCAGATTTCTTTATTCCTGAACTCACTTTAGAATTGTACCTTCTAATTTGTATTGCCTCACTTTTTCCTGCCAACATGGATCACTTCATACTATCCCCATTAAATTTGGTCTGCCACTTGATCACAAGACTGGTAGCAAAACCTATGTATTCTTACACTCCAATCCCTTTTCAATGTAGGCCATCATTCTATTCTTTTTGCTTCCTAATTTCCTGCTGTTCCTGCATGCTACCTTTTTTGTGTTACTTATACAAAGTATTGCCAAGGTTCCCTGAATATCACCCATTTGCAAGCTTCACAACTTTTAAACAGGACAAGTAAGAGTGACTGTCCTTGATATCAGGGCATTTGAACAAGTGTTGCATCAAGGAGGCCGAGCACATCAGGTGTCAATAGGAATTAGGGGGGCAAACCATCCACTGTTCGGAGTCGTACCCACAACATAGAAAAACAATTGTTGTTGAAGGTCAATCAACTCAGCTCGAGGACATCTGTACAGGTGTACCTCACGATAATTCCCTATGTCCAACCATCTTTATCTACATCATCAATGACCTTGCTTCCATCATGAGTCAGAAATGGGGATGTTTGCCGATGATTGAAACACCTCATGTCCAATGCAGCAAGACCTGGACGATATTCAGCTGAGGGCTGACAAGTGACAAGTAACATTCATACCACACAGGTGACATGAAATGACCATCTCAACAAGAGGGAGTTTAACCATCATCCCTTGACATTATCAGCACTGAATTCCCCCAACATCAACATGCTAGGGGTTATCTTTGCCCAGAAACTGAATATAAATACTGTGGCTACAGAAGCAGATAAAAGGCTTGGGATCTTACTACAAATAACTTGCCCTTTTACTCCTTAAAGCCTGCCCACCATCTACAAGGCACAAATCAGGAGTGTGATAGAATACTGCAGATTTGCCTGGATGAGTGGAACTCCACTGACACATAAGAACAATGAAACAAACCAGGACAAAGCAGACTCCTTGATTGACACTACATCCACAAACATCTACTCCCTCCACCACTGGCGCACAGTAGCAACAGTGTGTACCATCTAAAAGATACATCGCAGAAATTCACCAAAGTTTCTTAGACCTCACCTTCCAAACAAACAACTACTGCTATCCAGAATGATAAAGGCAGCAGATACATGGGAATACCACCACCTAGAAGTTCCTCTCCAAGTCACCCTACATCCAGACTTGAAAATAAATCATTATTCCTTTACCTCCGAGATAGTAGGAACTGCCAATGCTGGAGTCTGAGATAACAAGGTGTAGAGCTGGATGAACACAGCAGGCCAGGCAGCATCAGAGGAGCAGGAAAGCTAATGTTTCGGGTCTGAAGTAGGGTCCAGACCTGAAATGTCAGCTTTCCTGCTCCTCTTATGTTGCCTGGCCTGCTGTGTTCATCCAGCTCTACACCTTGTTATATCATTCCTTTACTGTTGTGGGGACAAATCTTGGAACTCCCTCCCTAATAGCACTGTGGCTATACTTAGAACAAATGGTCTACAACAGTTCAAAAAGGCACCTCAACACCGCCATCCCAGTGGCAATTAGGAATGGGCAATAAATGCTGGCCTAGTCAGCAGTGCCCACATCCCCTGAACCAAAAAAAAGTATTTTCCATTTTTATTACCTAAATGAATAACTTCTACTTTCTCACATTATATTCCATATTCTAATTCAGCCTGTCTCTATATCTTTGCAGTCTTGTTGTATCCTCGTCGTGGCATTCATCCCAACCTAGCTTTGTATCATCAGCATATTTAGATGCATCATTCATTGTCTGTGTCAAACTCATTGGGATAGATTGCAAACAGCGGCGATCCTGGCATTGATCCTTGCAGCTCTGCAAAGCCTGCCAACTTGGAAATGCCCCACTTCTGCCTGCTGTTTCCTTTCTGTCCATAAAGCAACCCTCTATTCATGCTAATATATCATCTCCAAATCCACAAGCCTTTATCATGCATCTTGCATATCTGTCTGACATACTGCATGCAATTTTGGTAACTGTGTTCAATTCTGTTGCCCTTGTATAGGAAGGGTGTTACATAAACTGGAAAAGGTTCAAAAAAGATTTACAAGGATGTTACAGAGACTGGAAGATTTGTGTTATAAGGAGAGGCTGGATAGGCTGGGACTTCTTTCCCTGGAGTGTAGGAGGTTGAGGGGTGACCTTCTAGAGTTTTATAAAATCGTGAGGGGCATAGATGAGCTGAATAGCAAAGGTCTTTTCACCAAGATAGGGAAGTCCAAAAGTAGTGGGTATAGGTTTAAGGTGAGAGGCGAAAGATTTAAAAGGGACCTGAAGGGCAACGGGTATAATTACACTTGTACAAGGACATAGATAGAAAGTTTTAGAGGGATATGGGCCAAACACAAGCAAATGGGACTAGTTCAGCTTAGGAAACCTGGTCAGCATGGACAAGTTAAGACGAAGGGCCTGTTTCCCTGCTGTATGACTCAATGAGTATGAACCTTATTAATCTGTTTTAGAAATCCAGATAAATCACATAAAGGGCTTTCCCTTTATCTATCCTCAAAGCTTCTTTCTCAAAAACTTTAATAAATTAATCAAACAATGTCTCTTTCAAAATACTGTGTTGACTAATTTTAACCATAACAACTTCTTTCCAAGTGCATTGTTAAGACTTCCTTAATAATAGATTCCAGGATTTTCACAATGACGTGCCAAACTAACTGGCCTGTAATTCCCTCTTCTCTCTGTCTCTCCTTTCTTGAATAGTACTGTGACATATGATAGGTTCCAATTCACATGGACTATTCCAGTAACTAAGAAATTTTGGAAAACACAACTCTGTAGCCCCAGAAAGTAAGCTGTCAGATTCTGTGGATTTATTAGATTTAAGTCCTTTGCTTTTCTCTATATTTTCTGTGATATTAACTTCAGTTTCCTCTTTCTTATTATTCTCTATGCTACCCTGTATTTCTTGTATGTAACTTGTGTATTTTAATATGAGGACAAAATTTTGTTCAGTGTCACTGACATTTTTTCATTCCAAATTTCTTCTGTCTCTGTTTCTAAAGAAACAACATGTAGCTACTCTTTTCCTTTTTATGTCAAGTCATAGAGTCATATAGCATGGAAACAGACCCTTCAGTCCAACTTACGCATGCGGACCCAGTTTCTCAAACTAAACTAGTCCCATTTGTTTGCTGTTGGAAAGGGGCTTTAAAGGGTAGTCTTAGTTCTGTGTTTAACTGCACAAATCAGTCTTTATTTGGAGCTCCTTACCACACAGTCTGGAAGAGGTCTCTGGAGACAGACTCCAAGACACTCCAATACACTCCCCCCTCCCAATAAAGTACAGGATATTTATACATTCCAATTCACAATAATTATATACAACATTGACATCAGCGCTTGCCACCTGCCCTCTGACCATTTAGCCCCTCCGCAGACATTTGCCAGCTGCATCATACCAAGTCGGTGCTGTTTGTTACCTTGTGAAGCTGTGATTTTTGTTTTCCAGTGTCCTTTCATGAGGTTATCTGTTTATACCCTTGCCTTATACATTATTCAGTCCTTGGTATTTATACCATTCATTCTTCAATTCCCTTCCTGGTCCCTGCTGATGGGACAGGGGTTTATCTCCATTATTTACAGCCATTTGTTAAAAGAACTCAACTAAATTCCTTAACATTTGTTTATTAGTTATGTTTATAATTTCAGTATACCTACGCATATAATATATAATGGCAAATACTTAAAAAGCCTTTGATTATGGTGAAATCAGACTTTCCCTTACACACTTTACTAAATAACAAGTTTTCTCTTTCCCACTATGAGCGTGAAGGCCATGATTCTGACTGTGGAAAGTGCTGTCTCAAATAACAATTCTCTTCAGCTGTTGTCAGCTCCTACATCTGCATTTGACCCATATCCCTTTAAACCTTTCCTGTATGTGTACCTGTCCAAATGTCTTGTAAATGTTGTAACTGTACCTGTATCTACCACTTGCTGTGGCAGTTCATTCCACATATGAACCACCCTCTGTGTGAAAAAGTTGCCCCTCAGGTCCCATTTTAAATCTTTCTCCTCTCACCTTAAAAAATGCCCCCTAGTTTTGAACTCCCTTACTGTCGGCAAAAGACTTTTGCTACTCACCTTATCTATGCCCCTCATGATTTTATAAACCTCTAAGGTCATCCTCAGCCTCCTCCAATTCAGTGGAAAAGGTCCCAGCCTACATACTTGAAAATCTCTTTTTCATCTGGTTCATATTTTTGGCTAGTTAACTCTCATATTCTGTTTAACTTCTTTTTTGGTGGAAGTCAAAATGTAACAACCCTTTGAAACTGTCTGAAGCCTGAACGTTACAATGGCAATAGTGCTAGCTCCTGTAGCACAAATTGATACAAAAAAGGAATTTGTTTTTTTTTAATCATTTGTTACAGTCAAAACCTTAAGACATACAATCTTCCTCATTCTTTTCAGCTATTAATTGAAGGTTTGAACTTCTTTTGAGATCTTTATGTGGTTCTACAGTGATCATAACACAATTTCTTTAAGATGGTGGTTGGGAATTCATATCTCTTATTTAAAGTTGTTGGCAGGGATTGTAACACCTCTTTTAGGACGTTGTTTAAAAACTACCGCTTTGACCGAGATGTTTATAATCTTCCCCCTAATATCTGTTTACATGCTGTTTGTCAGATACTGTTTTTTACAGTCTGGTAAGCATATAATTTAAAAGAGCACATATTTTGTTATGTTAAAGACAAATATAAAAAGACAATTTTTGTTGTGGATTATATACATGAAAGGGATAACGTTTCAGGGCTATGGGGAAGGAGCAAGGGAGTGGGACAGTTCTTTCAAAGGACCAGCAATGGGCTGAATGGCCTTGTATACAATTTTATTGTGTTTTTCCTGATAAGAATATGACTTCCTCATAACATTCTGATCCTGTGTTGTCAACTCAACAAATGTTGATTTAACAAGATGTCTCCCCACTTTAGCTGCAAGCAAAGTCAAATATAGTGATATTGAAACACATTGCCTGAGACAGATTAGTAGGCACTGATAAGGATTTCGGAATAGTGAGAAAGAAACCTAGGTGGGCAATGCTCCAGAGATGGAAAATGCAGGTTTGATGATGGACTGGACATATGTTAGAAGCTCAACTCAGCATCAAACAAAATGCTGAGATTGTGCAGCACAAGTTGTTGTGTCTTCAGATTGACACCAGTGAGAGATGGGTCATCACCCCTATTCAGAATGAATAATTCAAGCAATTTTATTTTCAAAAGGTCAGACTTTGGCCGGTTTACAGCCAAACCTGAGTTCTGTTTGTCACTGCATGCCTAGTATAAGAGCTTTAAAAAAAAAGCACATAATTTAGTATGAAATGCATACAAAGAGGTTTTGAATATTATTGCCTATCAGCTTTTTACACCAAGGTACATTTTGTATTCTAAGGACAGAAAGTCACTGACAATCAGCAATATCTACTGACAAGATATTTCTTTCTAAAGTTGCGTAAGCCACTAAGTCGAGGTCAATACAAATCAATTTTCTTTTCCACGAAGAAATTAACGCTAGCAGCAGCTAATGTAATTCCTGATAATGATATGACTTACTCTTAATATTCTGATCCTGTGTTGTCAATTCAGTAAATGTTGTTCCAACAAGATGTCCCTTGCTTTACCTGCATCAGAAATCGAATAAAGGCATAATGAAAACGTATTGCTGTAGATGGCTTAGTAAGACTGTCTTTGTAGTTAAAAATGGCAAAAATAATGCCAGATTTTTGTAACAAGCATTTGAGACACAACACACACATTCACATTTTACATTGAATAAGAGTGAATTTCAAAAAATAAATTTGAAAAAAAGGATTTTAGATTTAGAATGGTTCTAAACCTGAAAGCACCTTTTGTGCTGTATTTGGTAATCTGCAATTGTGTATATAATAGACAATATTTGGATATAATCTGACCAAAGAAACAGGTATTTGTCATAGTTTATCACAATTTTCAATAAAAATGGATCAGTTTGAACTATAAGCAGTCCAATGGGTCACCCACCTGTTTGACTTAATTCAAGTAAAGCTTAAGGTGGACAGCTGTAGTCAATGGAAATGGGTATAATTGACCCCCGAGATTACACCCATTGTTAAGAGGATTACTGGTAATATAAAACCTGGTAATGCTGATAGTTATTTTGCAGTTTTATTGGGAGGGAAAAAAAGTCTACAAATAGTCCCATAACTGCAAACTCAGATTTCCTCACCAAATTGTGTAGCTTCAGTTATTAAATCTTAGCAGTTATGCTCAAAAAGCCTGACAGAAAATTTTATGCAATGTTTTTGAAATCAAATAAATTTGAGAATTATGTTTTGTGTATTTCAGTGGCCCAAGCATTACTTTACTTATAGTAAATCTTGAAATGAACCAGTTTGTTTCTATTCAGCGTATTCATGTTGACTTTACAGCCCGAGGTTTAAAAATAGACAGTGAAAAAGGAAATTCTGAAATAAAAACAGAAAAAGCAGAATAACATTTTGGGTAGAGACCCTCAGTATGATTCATAAAACTTTCATCGAGACTCTACTTTTCAGATGTAAATGTGTATCATGTGTTTGTGTTTTGATACTTGAATATGAAATACCAGGTTACAAGCATATAGAAATCTCAAAACATGCTTACCTCAGAATTACGAACAGAACATGCATCTACAAATATTACATAACTGTGCATGTCCATTACTTGTGATGTGTGGAATGCTTCCAGGGAAAGTGGAGTGGTGTGAATGTTGCAAAAATAATACAAATATTCTTTAAAAAAAGCAAATGAGCAGAAAAAGGCTATGAATGTCTAATTTCAGCAGACATGCAGAAAAATTGTGGTAATGAGAAGTTTTGGAAATTGGATCCCATGTTACAGATAGGGGAAAAAAGTATCTGTAACAATATCCCTACTTTTCTATCGTTGATATTGGTTTTCGAGTTATTGTACACAGTGAGAAACAGAAGCCAAATATTATTCATTAGTGGTAATCTGCCATTTTAATGCTGATATATGGTCCCCAGTCTGCCATATGCTGGTTCATGTGCAGGCCATAAAGCATAGGGACATTTTAAATATATACCTGTTCTCCTCAGCAGTTTGAGCAATCCGTCTTCTCAAACCTTTAAATAGTGCATCATAGGGGCAGTGTATTTCGCTCAAAATGAACACATTTACACTATTAATAGTGTTTCATGGCAGTCTGATAAGAGCTGGATCAACCTTTCACTTTGTTTCTTTAAGAGCTAAAAATATTTGCTTGCTGCCTACCCTTAGCAAAACATAGGACAGACCAAATGAATCTGATGTATTTCTGTTCCTAAGCAATATTTCATCACCACAGTATTCAATCAGCTTTTTCTTGTGTACTGCATTTCTAAAATGTTTCTGAGTGCACTGGGGCTCTTTATCAAATACATCTTTCTTATATAGTCACCCCTGCAGACCTACTCTATGTAATAAATTGGCATTTTTGTAGAGCTCCCTCATAGAGAATTTTTCTCAATTCATGGACTGCCCTCCAGATCATACAAGCACTGTTCAGTCCTGTCAAACCCTACTGTACACAGTACCTCAATTTGTAATATTATTTTATGCCCTTGGAATGAGATAGAAAGGGGTGATTTCTACAGAAAATGTTCTGCTGGCATCTCATGCATTTACTAAGTCAAAAATGGTAAAATGTTTGGTTGCCAAATTTATCTACAGTTTCTTCATGACAGATGCTGTGTAGAAGGATCGTCATGTAACCTAACATAATCTAAAGCTGTCTGACCTGAATATTAGTCCACAGAACCTGTAATTCTAAAAATTGTCAACCAGTTAAATGCGGACATAGGATGACATTTAATAGGCACAACAGGAAGCCTGTTTATCTGCTGCAAAACTCATTGCTACACCTGTTGTTTTCAAGATGCCTAATGAGACTTAATCCCAATCAGGCAACTACCTGTCTGCTGTTTTGGGCTTCTCTGTTCCTGTGAGACTAAGTCCACCTGCACCTGATTTCTGATGCAGGTGAAGCAGGGGACATCTTGTTGGAACAACATTTACTGAATTGACAACACAGGATCAGAACATTAAGAGTAAGTCATATCATTATGAAATCCTGGGGTAGGCAAATGTCCAAGAAAATAGAGCTGCCAAAGCAGCTTATCAGAGGTCTGTCTTTCTCTAATACTGGCAGTTCCACCAGGAGCAGTGACTGCTGCCGGTTCTACAATGGAGCCCAAGCAGATATTGCCACAGAGTAGTACAAAAGATAGAATCTGCACCAATCAAAGTACGATTCTAAATCTACACCAGTCAGACTTTCCAGCACTTGGCCCATAGCCTTGAATGTTATGACATTTCAAGTGCTCATCCAAGTATTTTTTTCAAAGTTTTGAGGTTTCCTGCCTTAACTACCCTCCCAGGCAGTGCATTCCAGATTCCCAACACCCTCTGGAAGAAAATGTTTTTCCTCAAATCCCATGTAAACCTCCCATCTTTTATGGTAAAATTATGCCCCCTTGTTATTGACCATTTGACTATTCAGGAACAGCTATTTTCTATTTATCCTGTCCATGCCCTCATTATCTTATACACTTCAATCAGGTTCCCTTACAGCTTTCTCTGCCCTAATGAAAACAACCAAGCTTACCCAGCCCCTCTTCATAGCTAAACTGCTCCATTGCAGGCAACGTCCTGATGAATCGCCTCTGCATCCCTCCAGTGCAATCGTATCCTTTCTGCAGTGTAGTGACTAGAACAGCAGACAGTACTCCAGCTGTAGCCTAACCTAAGTCATCTCCAACTCCAACATAACTCCAACAAGGGAGGCAATGGCCTAGTGGTATTATTGCTGGACTGTTAATCCAGAGAGCCAGGTAATGTTCTTGGGACCTGGGTTCGAATCCCACCGTAGCAGCTGGTGGAATTTAATTTCAATAAATATCTGGAACTAAGAGTCTAATGATGACTATGAATCCATTAGTAATTGTCAGAAAAATCCATCTGGTTCACTAATGTCCTTTAGGGAAGGAAATGTGCCATCCTTACCTGGTCTGGCCTACATGTGACTCCAGACCCTGCAATGTGGTTGACCCATAACTCCCCTCTGGGCGGTTAGGAATGGGCAATAAATGCTGGCCGAGCCAGCGATGCCCTCATCCCGTGAATGAATAAAGAAAAAAAAAATCACCCTACTTTTATAATCTATGCCCTGGCTGATAAAGGAAGTGTCCCTTAATCCCTTTTTTTAACTACCTTATTAATCTGTCCTGCTACCTCAGGGATCTGTGGACAAGCACCCCTAGATCCCTCTGATTATCTGAGTTTCCTAGTGTCCTGCTATTCATTGAGCATTCTTTTATCTTGTTACTGCCTGGTAAGTGTAAGGTGATACACTTTGGGTTAACTTCCATCTGCCACTGATCTGCCTATCTGACCAATTCATTTATATACTCCTGTAAACTAGGACTTTCTTCCTCACTGGCCAATCATCCGTTAACTTATTTATCATCACCCCCCCACATTTTCTTCTCTATCTTTGTATATGTATATATATTTTATGTATATGTATATATATTTTATGTATATCTATATATCACGAACAATAAGTGACCTAGCACTGACTCTGTGGCATGGCACTGGACACCACCCTCCAGTCACACAAACAGCCTTCTACCAACACCCTCTCTCCTCCCACTCAGCTAATTTTGGATCCAATTTACCAAGTTACCATGGATCCCATGAGCCTCTAACTTCTTTATCAGTCACCCATGTGGGATGTTTTCAAAGGCTTTGGTGAAATCGAAATAGATGGTATTGACTGTACTACCCTCATCTACCCACCTGATCACATTGTCAAGAAATGTAATCAAATTTGTTAGGCATGATCTCCCTGTGACAAAGACATGTCTGATCAAACCTTACCTCTCCAAGTCGGGATTAATTCTGTCCTTCAGAATTTTCTCTGTTCGTTTCCCTCCGACTGAAGTGAGGCTCACTAATGTATAATTCCCTTATTTATCTCTACCACCCTTCTTGATAAATGGAACCACATTAACTATCCTATAGCATAGAGGCTTATAGTAAACAGGTGAGGAGGGGGAGAGAGTTCAGTGGATCAGATGTCAAAGGGCAGAGTAAGGTCCTTAATCTGGGTCTCTCAATTCCCACACGTAGATTTCCTTTGCACCCAGATGGAAAAGATCTCCATGCTGTCCTCCCACTATTAGGCCCCAGGTCGTTCTGCCAGAGTTTTCTTGGGCACTGTAAACCATCAGCTCCTGGACTAAATTGGAGGCATTTTTGTTTTCTGTCTTTCAAAAGGCTGTGAGTCTTTGGAAATCTTCATGAAAATGTGCTGGAAGCAGAGTCCTTGACTATTTATGTAGGAAAGGTAGACAGATTCTTGTTTAACAAGAGTCATCGGAGTAAGTGGGATTACGAATTTGAAATTACAATCAGATCAACCATGATCTTATTGAAAGACGGAGCAGCTCAAAGGTTGAATGGCCTACTCCTGCTTCTAATTTATACATTAGTATGCAAGACGGCTAGATTTCCACCTCGTACCTTTCCACCTGATCGTAAATCCCACCCTACTCCCACCTCCAAGCTCATTTGTGATTACATTCCATCCCTCGTGTTTCTCCAAACTGGACAACTTGAAACCTGCTTCAGCAGAAATGAATGTGCAAGTTATCCAATGACAAATTTGTGATTGTTTCAACATTGAATCTTGCAATAACTGGTGTTTGCAGAAACATACCAGATTATGGAAATCAGCTTTTGTGGTGAAATGAACTGATGAAATTGAAGAGCAGGGTTATGTCCATCTTAGAGTTGCAGGTGTGTGGGGCAGGAACAAAAGTAATTGAAATTTTGGCACCTCTTTCTGACATTATGGAAACTTAGTGAAGAGGTATTAATATCGTGCAGAGACAGAAGTGTTGCAATTTTAACAATGGGCACAGGAGCTCAAGAGTCTAGCGTTATTAAGGAATAGATTCAGGATGGTAATGTATGCAGTCATTATAAATATTAATGTGACAAATTGTCAAATAATGATTAAAATTGAGGACCACAAGTGGTAGACGGGCTGTCTGGCGTACCGCTGCTCCTAGTTTGTGAAATACTTTTCATGCATCTCCCCTGCCTTTTATTTCCAGTCAGTTGACTCCGCCTTATCAAGGTTGATATCAGAACTGTAAAACACAGCTGGTATATCTTGTCCAACCATAAGTCCAATGCACTCATCACCTTGTCCATGCTGATCTACATAATTCTGTCTTGCATACATTGAATTTAACATAGTCTTCGATTCTTTTGTCATAGCTCAACATATCCCTAAAACTTTACATCCCACCACACTCTAAATCACTCCAACTGTAGGTTTTCGTGAATCCTTTCCTCCATCTAATCCCACTTTTGGTGACAGAGCTTTTTTATCTCAGTGCTACCATCCATAATTAATTTCCTGCACTCTAGTCTCTCAGCTTCTCTTTTCACATATAAAATCTCCTTAAGGTCCTTTTCTCAGCCAATAAAGTGTAAAAATGAACTAAAAACTCCATACAAGCATTGTTTCAAATAACGGTTACAGCAGTAAAATTCTTTGGACAACTGGTCAGGTAGTCTAGCTGTTTCTCCAGACTAAAATGAGAAGTGCATTATTTCCTTACTGGTGGAGTATGCAATACTGAATAATTAATCAAAATGGCAGCTAAGACTGAGGCTAATTAACTAAATAAAACTGAGAGCAACTTCCCTGAAAGTGCACATTTTTCTAAGAGTACAAAACAGAAAAGGCAGCACATTACTTTATGTTGAAAAAAGTTGAGAATTACTTTCTAGCTTTACCTCTCAGACTTGCTATGTAATAAATTTCATTTGAGAAAACAACAGGTTTCCAATTTAATAAAAGTACATAAGAGCATTACAGATATAAAGGTCATTCATGAGTAGGTCATTCAGCTCTTCAAGCCTACCCTGCCATTAAATGTGATTCTGACTGATCTTATACTTCAAAAGAATTTTCCTGCACAGTCCCTCTATCAGATGTTTTCAATGTGTAGAAAACTATCGATCTCAGTCTTGAACATATTCAGTGACTGACCACCAGCACCCTCTGATGCAAAGAATCTGAAGATTCACCACGTTCTGAGTGAACAAATTCCTCCTGATTTTAGCCCTAAATGGTCTGTTCTTTATTTTGAGACAGTCTAGACTCCTTCTAAACACCTCCCCATGCCAAGGAACACATTCTTTCTGTATCGACTCTGTCAGACTCTGTAAGAGTTTTGTATGTTTGAATGAATTCACCTCTCACTCTTCTGAACTCCACAGAATATAGGTCCAGTCTATTTAATCCTCCCACACCAGACATCCATCCCATGAATTAGTTTGATAAGCTTTTGTTGTACTCCCTCTTTGGAGCATTCCTTAGCTGTGGAGACCAAAATTGCATACAGTACACCAAGTGTGGTGTCACTGAGGCTTTATGTAACTGCTGTAAGCAGACTGCTCACATAAAATTAACTTCAGTCAAAAGTAGGATTATCCAAATGAATATTTTTAAGAGGAGGTTTCTTGGCCTTATCCTTACATTATATAGTAATCATGACACAAGAGGTCAGCGTGACAACAGAAAATGCATATAAACGTAAGTTGTTGGAGTTTGTGCTTTGGCTGCACTGGGTAACTACATTAAATTGCACAAATTTTTTGAAGTGAACTGATGGTTTGGATTTCCATACCTCATTTGTGTAATCACAAATCTAAAACCTCCCATGAG
>NC_063341.1:49513013-49538013 GCF_021869965.1 Rhincodon typus | reverse complement strand
GGGAGGATAGGTCTGGGTGGGATGCTCTTCGGCGGGTCGGTGTGGACTTGATGGGCCTAATGGCCACTTTCACACTGTAGGGATTCAATGATTCTAACTGAGATTAGAAAACGAGTCTCTAAGAAGAGTTTCAACTATTATTTGGCTACTGATTTGCTAACGTAGACTAGTTTCACTGCCCAGTATCTGTTGATCTTTCGTGATGATTCACTTGAGTAGTTGAAAAGAAACAAAACCAAAACCAATCTACTGTTCATTTCAGGTCATCTAATTTGTAACCATCTGGTTTTGATTTGTTTGTTTATTTGAGTCATTGTTCCAGAAGTACCAGGGTGCTTAAACGCATTTCTGTTTGAAAATCTGGAAAAAAATAAAGTGCTAGAGAAACCCAGTAGGCCTGGCAGCATCTGTGGAAAGAGAAACAGAGTTAACGTTCCAAGTTCAATATGACTTTTCTTGATGTGGAGGTGACCTGATAAAGGAGTCATGCTCCGAAAGCTTGTGATTTCGAATAAACCTGTTGGACTATAACCTGATGTTGTATGACTTCTGACTTTGACTTTTCTTTGGAAGATGTTTCTAGTCTATATGTTTCAGTATTGCACCATGTGTTACATTCCTCAGTCAGCAGCTTAAAGAAGTACAAAGGCAGTGTGCACTGAAAAATTGGCCATACACAACGACTTTTCTTCTTCTTTGCTTTGAAGGATGAACGTGTTAATTATCCAGGGTGTTACGTGGGGTTCAGGTGGGTACGTAGATGACATCAGAAGCTGTACAGTACTCGTGGGTCCTGCTGCAAGTTAAGTCAGGACACTAGATGATTGAGCTTTGGATGAACTGTTGGCTTGGGTTTTCCTTTCCTTGTGTATTCTGTCTGACCTCTGATATGTGCTTGCTTTCACAGTGGACTATTATTTATATTTGGCTGTGCCAAGTGTAGTGATCCTGGTGTGCTTGTCCCAGGGCTCGAAATTAACATCAGATCCTCTAAGTGAAGCTTTCAGCGTGTCCTTTCATTTTGAAATGCAGACTTACTCCTCCATTCCAGACTGATGTCCGAAGTGTGCTGAAGACACATTGCACAATTTGGCAGTTCTTGTATACGCCTCCTTGTCAACATAAATGACTTGAGAGAGAACATGCTGCCAAGATAAGTGAACAGATCAATTACTGACAGGTTCTGATGTTGGGCTTAAGCTACAGCTTATATAGAGCAGGCTGGTATGTAACTTAAGTCTTCTTTGTACTGATCATAAAGTCAAAATCATTGCATGCATTTGAAAAGAAGTCTACGCTACCTTACATGTCCAGCTCTGAACTGGCAGCAAGTGTGTAGTAATTGATGGACAGAAAATCATGAAGACTGTCCTTAGAGACTTTGGTCTCTGCCTAAAGATGTCCCACAGTAAGCAGCTTCCAGGCCATACAAAATTTGATTATGATGCCAGGATTGCTATCATGAATGGTGTCAGAGGGCATACAAAAACACATGCTACAAATGATTAGCAGTGTTGTTAAATCCATTAGTGACTGGGAATGAGTGAGAAAACCCACTATTATCCAGGACACGGGCAAACATGCCATCATGTAAGTCATGAAACTGTCAAACCATTGTGATGAATTTCTCATATCATTTTCCTTCCAAAAGCCTTCACGTGTCAAAGGTTTTGGTCAAGTCAACAAACACAGTCTTGAAGTCTATGCTCTGTCTTTCGTGTTTCGCTTGCAGCTGTCTAGTTGCAGACAGAAAGGATGGAATCTTACAGGAGTGTGAGTGATGTGGCCTATAGCAAGAAATGTAGCAGAATCATGTGAGAAGTCCTGCCTTGACATTAGGTGTAATTCACAGAATCTTTTTATGAAGTTTCAGGCTTCAAGGCAAGATTCTCAATAGGCAGTGGTGAGTTCCCTATTAAGGGGATTATTCCTTTTTAACCACCTTATTAACTGCACATCTCACTTCGTTGATATGCAGCTTTTTTGCGAACCATCTGCTGTGAGCAAACAGATTCCAAGATGGACGTCAGAGCAGGTATCTTCAGCTCTAAAAGACCTCTAAGTTGGACACCAGGCACCAACAGCTCAGGACATGCTTCTTGGGCACCAGCCACACACATCCAACATGTGCCAACCACTTGTGGTATATCTCCGATCCACTAATAGGATGCTTCTATACTTCAACACAGCAACTGTCTTTGCAATGCTCCAGCAAGGAAACTATGCTCAGGGACATGCACCCAACTCATGGACTGGATCCCTGGGCTGTTGACTTGCTTTTTTTAGCACCCAATCACTTTGAGTCGCTGTAAGATGCTCACAGCATCCTTGCCTTGCCTTTTTGTATCTTGCCCCTTAGCTAGAGATACCAGGCCATCAGTATTGCTGTATTGCAACCCCATTTAACACAGACTCAAAGCTAGGATGTTTACCATGTTAGCAGTCCTCAGTCAAGTCAAGAGAGATAGTCTTTGGACTGTAGGTCATGGCAAAGTAAGTCAAGGGCAGCCTCCAATTCCAGTCCAAAGGTTTGAACATAGTCAGCCACTTGATACAGGCAGGGCCAGGATCCTGTCTTTGCCAAGGATGAAGAGCTAAATGTCAGTCAGCCCACTATACTCTTGGCTTTTTGTACACTATTGTCAGCTATTTTCCTAAAAGAACAAGAGAGAGGCAGGTATTAAGGGAGATGAAAGTGAGCAGTCCAGCTATTGCCTTCAATGTAGGTGGGGAGGTATCCCAAGTGAGTGGATAGACAGTGTAGATGGCATGCAGGGTTAGTGGTGTCAGGGATTGGGCTAGGTAAGAGCAATTGGGGGAAGATGTTGCAGGAAATAGTGAGAACTGTAGAGCAAAAACCTCTGTAGTAGTTGGTACTGCAGCTGAGATGGCGTGTAGATTCTGGAAATGTCCCATAGCATTGCAAAACTGCCAATGTATGCTCTTATTTAAAAAGGGAAGGAGACAATAATTCTGATAACTATAGGCCAGTTAGCTTAGCACCTACTATAGGGAAAATGTTAAAGTTAATATAAAGAATGTAATATCGGAGAATTTAGAAATGTGTAACATGATCAAACATAGTCAACATGGCTTCACAAAGGGGAATCATGTGTGACAAATATACTAGAATTCTTTGAGAGGGTAACAAGAAGAACAGATAAAGGGAAAACTGTGGATGTAATATATTTCTATTTTCAGAAAGCATTTGATTAGGTATCACTCATTAGGCTATTTAATAAGATATGAGCCCATGATGCTAGAGGTAGTATATTCGCCTAAATCGAGGGTTGGTTAACTAGTACAAGACAGAGAGTCAGGATAAAGGGGCGTTTTAAGGCTGACAACTAGTAACTCGTGAAGCACCACAGGAATCAGTGCTGAGGTCACATGGTGGATGCAGTTACAGTTACGACATTGGATAAGCACATGAATAGGAAAGGTTTGGAGGGATATGACCTAAACACAGGCACGTGGGACTAGTTTAGTTTGGGAACTTGATCGGTGTGGACTAGTTGAACTGAAGGGTCTGTTTCCATGCTGTATGACTCTATGACTTAGATGAGGGAAGTGAATGTACCAGTTTGCAGATGAGCTGGGAAGGCAAGTGATGAGATGACACAAAAATTCTGCAGAGGGATATAGACACGTTAAGCAAATGGACAAAAACTTGGCAGATAGAATATAATGTGAGTTTATGTACTTTAGCAGAAAGAATAGAGGAAGTGAATTATTTAAATGGAGAAAGACTACAGAAAGCTACAGTGAAGAGGGATTTGATGTTCCATGTGTATAAATCACAAAAAGCAAGCACACAAGTTCAGCAGGGAATAGGGAAGGCAAATGGACTGTTGGCCTTTATTTCAAAGGGAATGGAGCATAAAAGTAGGAAGGTCTTGCTAAAACTATACAAGACAATATTCACAACTGAAATGTTGTGAACAGTTTTTGGGCCTCTTATCAAAAGCAAAATATGCTGGTGTTAGAGACAATCCAAAGAAGATTCACTTGGCTGATCCTGGTTATGGGGGTACTGTCTTATGAGGAGATGATGAATCGGTTGGGCCTGTACACATTGCTGTTTAGAAAATGAGAGATTACCTTATTCAAACATGCAAGATTCTTGTGGGACTTGACAGGGTAGTTGCGGAAAGGTTGTTTCCTCTAATGGAAGAGTCTAGGACCAGAGGGTATAATCTCAGAATAAGGAATTGCATATTTAAGACAGATATAAGGATGAATTTCTTCACTCAGGCATTGTGAATCTGTGGAATTCTTTACTACAGAGTGCTGTGGAGACTGGATTATTAATCATACTCAGGACTGAGATAGACAGGTTTTTTTAATCAATAAAGGACTCCAGGGCTTTGGAGGAAAAGGCAGGAAAGTGGAGTTGTGGATTGGCCATAATCTCATTAATTGGCAGGGCAATCAATTGGCTGATTGGCCTACTTATGCTGTTACATTTTAAGTCTTATGGTGAGGTATCAGAGAGAAGCTGATGGCACTAATGTTCACAGAGTGGAGAAAATCATTTACCTTCTTACTACACTGGTGGGCATTTCTCCAGACCAGAGACTACACTGACCGGGATGGCAACTTCAGACCAGGTTGGCATGGTCTGGTGTCATCACCTCCTCTGCTGGTCCTCAGGGGAAGAGGATATCCCACCTCTGCACTGCCTCATCCACAAGGACCTCAAAGTCCCAGCCCGCCAAGCCAGACATATCTGGGGCAAATGTCAGAAACTATGCAGGGCAGCTCTGATCTCTGACGTCTTTAATGATTGATTCTAATACCTTCATATTTACTTTGTTCAGGCAAACTGTACCTTGTACTTTCCAGATACAGATTTTGTTCCTCTTTTCACAACCCTGCTCTACACTCTGTGCTGTTAGCTCTTACACTTGGTGCTCAGCCATGGTTCTGTTATATAAGCAAATGTGATGCAACAATGGATGGTTATAGCGGATACATCAGCTCTGCATGACTAGTACATTGTAACCAGTGTGAGCTATAACATTATTGCTAATAATACCATCGACTGAATGATGTCTTATGGAATAAACAGACTTTAAAATGGCGTACTTGTCTGTGACAGAATTCTTGTCAACACAAAGTTGTACTAATACTAGCTATATTACAATCCTTTGTACTAGTCGAAGCAACTTGCTAAGTTTACCTGACAAGTGATCGAAGAATTTGGTACTTTCTAAAGTATAAATCATTAATTATATAGTCATATCATTATAATATATTATCATATACATTATTGTGTAACACTATTGGTGTCAGATCAAAGTTATTCTATTGAAATATAGTTTTTTAAAAGTTTGTGAAGTTCCCAGGATCTGCCTGACATTAAAATATGCCCAATGTTCGGATACTGACATTCAGAGATTGACAGGCATAAGCGTATACATGGACTTAGTAAGACATTCACAGACCTCTTATTTCTCCCCATTTGAAAGTTTTATAGAAAAATATAACTAGGTGCTGCTAGCTTGCACCACTCTCAAAATCATACTGGCACAAAACTAATAGATCCAATATAAATGTACCATTAGTGTCCAGCCAGAGACAGTTTCTAAAGGTTAGCTCATACTAAAAGCTATTAATGGTCACAAGGGAAATTAATTTGTTGACATGAGTTTGCAACTGTAATTTGACTGTAATAGCAGTCCCATGAAGCCCAAATTAAACATGTGAGAATGAATTTTTTTATTACCTGGCGCCATAAGAGACACTCATTTGGGTGGTATGAGATAGCCTGCACTTGAAGGACACCTTGTGACACACTACATCAAACCAGACCCCTACTTGAGCCGTAATAGTAAGTACTAGATACAGCACTTACAATAATCTTTTACAATATTATCATTACTAAGCTGTCACTGTTATGTAAGGTTTAATATGTTTATGATGAGCCACAGAGGTACATTTTACTACAAGTCATAATTTCAAATCTTGCACTGATTGGAAACAGTGTCAAGATGTGCATGCCTGGAAAAAAAACACTTGGCAGAATTTTTTCTAAAATTACTAAAGATTCCAAAAGAATTGTGCCAATGTATAAAATAAATGTATACTCTTGCCATCCCCTCTGTTATTCACCTCATGTACAACTGTCACAGCCAAGACACTCCAAGCAGCAAGGTAACCCCAGAACACTAATGATGCCGGTACTAATGATTTCCAGAATGTACGTAACACAGTTTCTGACCAAGCCCGTAATAGCACCCATGACTATGGTGCAACAAGCTTCTCAAACAACTTCAACACAATGACTTAATCCATCTTCCTTCATAGTGCACCTTACCCTGCAGCAGAGGCTTCCTACTTGTCCTGCTTCTGCTGCCATTTCTTCTGTTCTTATTACGCCCCCAATGGAGGTGCAAATTGTGTCACAAAACTTTTTTCCAGCAAATGAAAACTATTTTCCTCTGCCTTTCCGACCCTACACCACTTTTGTGTGTGATCTTTTTGGGATTCAGTAAAGTCTTAACTTACATGCACATTTTCCAAAGTTGAGGCACCCATTGTGAGAACCACATGAAAATTGAATTTCCTCCCACGCGGACTTTTTTGTGCTAGTGTTGGTTTTGGAATCCCTAAAAAAACACACAAAACTTTGTAGACAGTTTGTGTGCATCGGGGAAGCTTCCTGTGGATTTTCGAATATTCTCAAATGCAACTGTATAATGTTTTGATATCTTCAACACTATTGTTAGATGCTATATGGTAATGCAGATATGTTTTTAATGTAATGATTCATCACGGGGATCTGTCCTGCAAAGTTAAGTTGACTCTTGTATTGACCACCATTGCGTAAATAATTGTCATGCATAATTTGTTCCATTGAACAAAGTTCTATTATGAATTAAATATGTAAAAGGAAATCCTCATCAGTCTCTACTGTCATAGTTTGTGCTATGATTGAAATTGAATGACATGTCCAGTTGTTTGAAAAAAGCACACACATACTGCAATCCTGTGTCAGAAGACAAATCCTGAACAAAGTCAAATATGAGTCGGTTGTGCATTTCAGAAGGTATTGCTGAGCTTTGATCTGATCTGTTGTATTTGACTCTCAGTTCTGCCTATAACATATTGCTTCCACTAGCATATTTATAGTCTTGTGTAATAGCTTTACTAGTGTAGCACCTCATTTTTGGTTTGAAGTTTTCTGGTACTGCTTCTGGATTGTTCTCTTGAACCCCTCATTAAACCAGATTTGATCCCATAGTTTGATGGGAATGATAAATTGAGAGATATTCTGTATCATAATGTTATAGATTGTGATCAAATACAGTTTTACTGCTGTTGATGTTTCACAGCACCAGTCTTGAGTTGCTAGAACTGATCTGAATCTATTTGACTAACCTTTTGATTGAGAGTTGTGGGAGACTTTTACATATGAAGAGCTGACTCTAAAACTGTCATAAAGAGATGCTTCTATGTGTTAATTCATAATAAAATATCATCAGTTACACTAATAGCAGTCTTTGAAAAATTAATGTTGCTTATACAGATTTAATGTGCAAGCATAATGAGTACAGAATACTTCCCATTGCAGACTTCAAGGAATTTTTCAACAGAATGCAGCAGTATTGTACTCCTTTAGTCCTGATGATGCTTCCCATGGTGATAATAAACAGCATGTTACAATAACAGGTTTTCCTTCCAGCATGATGTGGTTTTGCCATTAGAGAATCATTCAGAGCTATCCATTTTACAATAATGTCATTAAATCAGTCTTTTTTTAAACAATAACAGTTGCTGGAGTTTTGTGAACATTTTAATTACTGACACAGAGCTGTGACTATTTGTACTGCTGACATGTCAGAAAGAAAAGTCTCCCATTTTCATCAAGGCATGTAATTCTTTATCTTTTTCCATTAGTTTCTTTCTCCTGTTCTCAAGTCATTTCGTCTGCAAGCAGCTGCAGGTACAAGCTATTCATAGCCTTATCGCACTGTGACTTTGAGTGACCACCTTGTCAGGACTTGACCTTTCTGTCCCCATCTTGGCCCCACACAGATCCAGCAAACAGTGAGCCGTATTCCTGCACTGTCAATGTATGCATTTTCAAAAGCCACTTTGTTTAGAAGCCAAGTGTCTTCCCAAAAAGGCAGCAAAGGGAAAATCATTGTAACAGTTAAATGAACTGAAGCAGTTCAAGAAAGTCGTGAGTTATCACCTTCTCAACGATGATTAGGATGATTAAATGCTACCCTTGCCAGTGACACTTAGATGCCAACATAGGTGTGACCTTGCCTTCCTTTGACTTGTTGCACGGTTTTGCTGGGCTGAGCTCATAGTTGGTAGTAGATTTTCTGAAGAAGGGTCTAGGCTCGAAACGTCAGCCTTCCTCCTCCTCTCTTGCTGCTTGGCCTGCTGTGTTCATCCAGCTCTACACCTTGTTATCTGAGCTCATAGTTGGTTGGCTCTTGTGCACCTACACAAATAGTCCTGTTTCTTTTCCATTTTTAAATAAAATGTCATTGACATGAAATGTTAACTCTTGTTTTTCTCCATCCGATATGTTGCCTGACATGAGTATTTCCAGTATTGTTTATAGTTCTATTCATCTTGATGGCCGGCATTAAGAATGTAATTTAGCAGTTATCAAACAGTAATAGTCACTGAGAAGAGAGGCACTGCTGGCACAAGGATCCTGTTTCCACAAAGATTATTATAGTATCAGACTGGCGCTTTCAGCCTAGATATTTTGGTTTTGAGGTCTGGTTATGACTCAGACAAGAGTATCTTATTTTTAAATTGAGAATCTGTGAGCCCCATTGTACACTTATCTGTGGTTTTATTTAAATCAATCAATCAATCAATTAAATCAATCAAGTTGACAGAGGGGATTTTATAATGTTTTTAGATGTCTTGCCAAACTACAAAGTAAGAATTCTGCAAATAGTTGGCAACTGCTACTTAACAATTAACTGTTAAACTGTGTGTAATCGTTGCAAGTTTATTAAGTGATAATTTCCCATGGTTACTTTAACATAACACAGTAAATATTCTGGGGTAGCGTTTCAGCTTTGGATGCAAGCAGTGATCCAAATGAAAATTGCACCTGTTTTAAGAAGTGATTTCTGCTGAACTCATTTGTCTACCATTAAATGCAAAATCTGTCATGAACCAAAATACCAAAATGATCGAGTGTTTTTAAGCATCTTTAAAAGATATATTTTATTTTTAAAAATTACTTCATTAAGAAGGTTAATATATGTACGATCAACAAGTTAGTGATGTTTAATTTGTACAACGGAAAATCAATTTATCACAAAAAAACACAAATAATCAGCATCAGCTGTGATTAGCCAATTATAAATTATTGAAAATTACTTTGAAAAATATACAGAACATGACAGTTAAATTGAGATTTTACAACATCCCTATTGTCTTTATCCCGTAATGAACTAGCATTTTTTTAGAACCTGAAATTCTGCAAAAAAAGCACTAACAACAGAAATTTCCAATGGTGATGTATTTATTCTGTGGACGTAGATGGTTTTGTGGGTGGCACAATAGCTTTAAACTAGCAGACAAGAGTATGGAAACTCAAACTGTGTTGCACGTAATTTGCACTCACAATTCTGTGATCTTTTACACACAGGTTACACCAGTTTTCAGCAATTTGTGCTGAAGCAAACAACTGAATTGAGGGGAAACTCTAACCTTTGCCTTTTCAGCTTTTGGAAGGTGGGGAATTCTTCCCCACCTGCTGTTCCTCTTCACATTATTCAAGTGGTTGGATCAATGAATGTTTTGAAGTTTACTGTCTTTTATTTTCATTTTTACAGTTTGAATCTCTCTATGCAAACGATTAATTAAGCAATTGCAGAATTGCAAATTACAATGAGACATAATCCTCATTATATCCTGTTAGTCTGTTAGTTTTGTAGATAATATGGTTTCCATTTAGTGGCATAATTATAGGCTTCCCCACTGGTGATAGTACATTTCATAGACTGAACTACTATAATTCTTGGTCAGTGCAGGAACAAATATGTGATGAAAAGGCCTATCTCAGACAGTAATGTTTTATTGTACTAAATCTACGGCTATCAATTTAGGGTAGAGTTTAAAATTGCTTCAGTAAAGAATTTACTTGTTAACATTAGGGACATTTCCATTTGCAAATACCAAGAAGTACAAGAGCTAAGAGGAAAAAGATGTGTTGCTCTAGGCATCAGAATTTGAATAGCAAGCACTCCATTGTGTGTCTTGGATCAAGAAAATGCTTGAGTGAGCTTCTGGTGTATTTACATCACCCACCAAACTACAGTTTCTTGCCAAAAATCTTAAAATGTCTAGAGGTAAAACATGCTTATTTTCCAAACTATGTACTGCTTAAACTAAATTGAAGTATGCAGTGTTTCCTAAGGACAGGAATAGTTTGCCATTTAATACAATATGTATTATTCTCCTGCCAAGATGCAGCTGTGTGTAACTGCTTTAGAAGCAGAAAACCTAGATATTATAGGTATGCACATTATTGGATAATTTAAAGGCTTTGACATCCTAAGATCAATCATAGGCCACTTGTTTCCATAGATTATTATGTAGAAAGGCAGAATTTTAATTGCCCATGGGAGGTAGGTTCAAGTGCACACTGGGAATTAAATCTCCTAATAGTAACATCAGTTGGGATTCTGACATCACCCCATCCAACTCTGGGTTTCACCTGGGTGGGTGTGTACGTGGAACCACCTTAGAGCTGTTGGGTAAGTAATTATTATATGCTCATAGGTCACCAATTGCTGTTAAAGTCTACCATTCTGGCTTTAACAACTCTTGCATCTCTGTCTGAGCTGTCAGCAACTTACTACGGTTAACCAGGTGAATATACAATGGGGGATGGGCTGTTTATCCAAAATCTTCAGTTTCAGCGAACAATGAAACAGAAGAGTTCCAGCCATAGTCAGTTGAGTGGTTGCTGTTTATATTACTTCTTCTTGAGGGTGCTTTCACTGCTTTTGTTGGCTGATTTTCAACTTCTTGGAAATCAGATCTCACACTTCATTCCCTGTGTGTGCCATTGTCGGCCTTCACCACGGCACAGGAATGGATTATACAAGAGAAAGAGGAGCACTGGCAGAAATGTCAGCAGCACTTGCTGGTATCTTTTCAGTCATTTGCCACTCCACAAAGACTGATGGGTTTAACATAGAGATCTAGTTCCAAAGAGACGTGAAATGTAATGCAGCATCTATAGGCAGAAAATCAGTTTGCATCTAAACAGTTTCAGAGATAGTAGGAACTACAGATGCTGGAGAATCTGGGATAACAAGGTGTAGAGCTGGATGAACACAGCAGGCCAAGCAGCATCAGAGGAGCAGGAAGGCTGACGTTTCGGGCCTAGACCCTTCTTCAGAAATGGGGGAGGGGAAGGGGGTTCTGAAATAAATAGGGAGAGAGGGGGAGGCGGATAGAAGATGGATAGAGGAGAAGATAGGTGGAGAGGAGACAGACAGGTCAAAGAGGCGGGGATGGAACCAGTAAAGGTGAGTGTAGGTGGGGAGTTGGGGAGGAGATAGGTCAGTCCAGGGAGGACGGACAGGTCAAGGGGGCGGGATGAGGTTAGTAGGTAGGAGATGGGGCTGGGGCTTGAGGTGGGAAGAGGGGATAGGTGGGAGGAAGGACAGGTTAGGGAGGCAGGGCGAGCTGGGCTGGTTTTGGGACGCGGTAGGGGGAGGGGAGATTTTGAAGCTTGTGAAGTCCACATTGATACCATTGGGCTGCAGGGTTCCCAAGTGGAATATGAGTTGCTGTTCCTGCAACCTTCGGGTGGCATCGTTTTGGCACTGCAGGAGGCCCAGGATGGACATGTCGTCTGAGGAATGGGAGAGGGAGCTGAAATGGTTCGCAACTGGGAGGTGCAGTTGTTTCCTCCCCACCTACACTCACCTTTACTGGCTCCATCCCCGCCTCTTTGACCTGTCTGTCTCCTCTCCACCTATCTTCTCCTCTTTCCATCTTCTATCCGCCTCCCCCTCTCTCCCTATTTATTTCAGAACCCCCTTCCCCTCCCCCATTTCTGAAGACGGGTCTAGGCCCAAAACGTCAGCCTTCCTGCTCCTCTGATGCTGCTTGGCCTGCTGTGTTCATCCAGCTCTACACCTTGTTATCTCTGCATCTAAACAGTCGCACTTTGAACGATTAGTAACTGGTCACTACCCTCCCACCTTGTTCTCTGTCACTTGCGGAAGTTGTTTGCTGCCTTCTTATGCAATTAGTGATAGCAGAGAGCTAGGAGTGCTATAAATGGCTTATATGAAGAGGAGGGAAGGGCGTGTCTTCTATAGGTTGATCATGAGGCACAGTCTGCCTGCTTATTTTGAGAGGCAATTTCTTCCTCCCATCTTTCCGAAAGGTCGCCTCACAGCAGGACTTCAAAGTAATTTACTTAAATGATTTTGATGAAATGACCAAAGGTATTGTAGCTAAATGTTCTGATGACACAAAGATAGGTTGGAATATGACTTGTGAAGAGGACGTGAGAAGCCTACAAAGGGATATAGAAATTTGATTTGATTTATTGTAGTCACTTGTATCTACGTACAGTGAAAAGTTCTGACTTTCGAGCAGTACAGACAGATCGTAGCAAACAAGGGCAGACAGATCATAGGGTGCTTAGACAAGGCAAGGCATACAAGGTTACAACTGCACAAGAGGTGCGCAAAGCAAGATCAACATTAGCAAGATCAACGCTACTTGAATTTAGAGAGCCCATTCATCAGTCTATTAATGGCAGGGAAGAAGCTGTTCTTGAACCATTGGTGTGTGTGTGTTCAAGCTTCTGTATCTTCTGCCTGATGGAAGAGGTTGTGGGAGAGTATTATAAGCGTGGGAGGGGTCTTTGACGGTGTTGGCAGCCAGAAATGTAAAGAGAGTCCTTGGATGGGAAGTTGGCTTCCATGATGGTCTGCTCTGTGCTCACAACCTTCTGTAGTTTCTGAAGGTTCTGGGCAGAGTAGTTGCCGTACCAGGCCATTATGCACCCAGATAGTATGTGTTCTATGGTGCATCTGTAGACGTTGGTGAGCGTCCTTACAGACACGCAGAATTTCCTAAGCTGCCTGAGGAAGAAGAGGTGCTGTTATGCCTTTGCCATAGCATCTACATGGGAGGTTAAATGAGTGAGTAAAGATCTGGTAAGTGCACTGTGATGTGGAAAAATGTGAAACTGTCCATTTTGGAAGAAAGAATTTGAAAAAATCTTTATGATCTAAAGTTTGCAGAGCTCTGAAATGCAGAGAGATCTGGGTGTCATGTTGCTTGAATCACAGAGTGTTATACACAGGTACAGTAAGTAATCAGGAAAGCTAATGGAATGTTCTGGTTTATTATGAGTGGAATTGAATGCAAGAGTAGCAAGATTATGCTTCAGTTATAAATGGTATTGGTGAGACCACATCTGGAGTACTGTGCATAGTATTGGTCATCGTACCTAAGGGAACATGTTAATGCATTGGAAGCAGTTCAGAGAAGATTCAGTTAATTATTACCTGGAATGAGCAGATTGCCTTATGAAGAAAGGCTAAACAGGCTTGGCCTGTAGTCTCTGGAGATTAGAAGAACCAGGGGTGACTGAATTGGAACAGATCCAGAAAGGATTTGACCAGTGAATGTTGAAAGATGTTTGTTCTTGTGGCAGAATCTAGTCATGGTTTAAAAACAGGGGGATGCCCATTTAAAACAAAGATGAAGAAACATATTTTCTCTGAGAATTGAGTCTTTGGATTTCCATTCCTCACAAGACAGAGGTTGCAGAATCTTTAAATATTTTTAAGGCAGAGGTAGACAGATTCTTGATTACCAAGAAGACAAAAGATTCTCGGGAATATGCAGAATATAGAATACAGGCTAAAATCAGATCAGCCCTGATCTTATTAAATGGAAGACCACGTTCAAAAGACCGAATGGCCTCATATGCTCCTTGTTTATATGTTTGTGATAGTCCAAGACCTAGGGAATTTCCCTGTGGTTTCTCCAACCTAGTTGAGCCTTTCTGGCCCACGTTGGGATGCCTTTACTTAGAAATCCTTTCTTTGACAGATTTTGATCCTGCCTGTCCTCTTTAAGTAGTTGAAAGACAGAGAAGCAGGATTATAACATGTCCTGGGTAACCTCACAGCACCAGGGACCCAAGTTCAGTTCCACCTTTTGGTGACTGCATGCACTTTGCACATTTTGGTGCACACATAGTGCACACTTTGTGCTATTAGGTGGATTGGCAGTGTAAATGTAGGGTTACAGGGATGCTGTTCGGAGGGTTGGTGTAGGCTCAGTGGGCCAAGTGGCCTGCTTCCACACTGTAGAGATTCTTTCATTCTATGAACACCATAGTTCAGCAAATGAGCCATTACAAGGCCTGCTTCAACAAGCAGTTGAGTTCCCCATTCACTAGAGATCTCTGTTTCACCAGGACTTATTATTTACAATTCCATCCTAAATCTCTTCCAACAACATATTCTAGAGAATGGGATAACATGTTTTTTTACCACAGATGAAAATTTAAAAACTTCTGCTCAATTATATCTTAATGAATAAGGATAAGCACAATTTGTTTCTTGTCTTGAGTGAATTACTTTTTTAGTAGAATGGGAAGATCTTGAATGACTTCAGATTATGCAATGGGAGTAGGTGCAGTACAATTTTGTAAACTGATGCATAGCACATAACATATGTTTTACTAATGTATAAAATGAAATTTCAGAGAAATGTCAGTTATTTATTTTGTGAAAAATATTTAGTAAATATTTGGTCCTCAAAATGTGCAGTTATAGTTTCTATGGAGAACAACTTAAATTTGGAATTTTAGAGTGTATATTTTAACACTCCTGGACTCAGAAGGAATATTGGTTAACTGGGCTAAAGTGGAAGATTGGATTTGTGCTGTTCTGCTACTCCCTACCATCTTAACTGCAAAAGGCGTTGGCAATATCAGTTATCCTGTAGGAACAAAGGTCTAATTTAAATGCCACAGTCACATTGTGTTCACATCATCAAGTTGCACACACCAATTTAACAGTTAGCATTGCCTACAAGCCAGTGGTTGGTAGCATCTTGATGCAGGAGGTTTAGTTCGGTGTTCTGTTTTAACTTTTAGAAATTTAGTGTTGGTTTTTCCTGGTCCATTAAGAATCATGGAGGTCTCTTAAATGTGATTGTCAATTTTAATATCTCAAATAAACTGTCATGGTTAGGGTAGTTGGCAATTGCTAAGTTTTTGTTAGGCGGGGCAAATAAGGATCACAGAGCAAAGTTAAGTAAATTGAGTTGGAGATCTGAAAGAAAAACAAAGCGCTGGAGAATCTCAGTAGGTCTGGCAGCATCTGTGGAGACAGAAATAGAGTTAACATTTCAAATCCAAGATAACACTTCTTCAGAAGTAAAGATTAGATTTGGTCTAATTGAATGGCATAATCTGTTTCCCATGTTACTTCCATGATTTCTGAAGAAGGGTCTTGACCCGAAACATCAGCTTTCCTGCTCCTCTGATGCTGCTTGGCCTGCTGTGTTCATCCAGCTCTACACCATGTTATCTCAGATTCTCCAGCATCTGCAGTTCCTACTATCTCTCCCATGTTACTTGCCTTGTTTCCCCATTCCTCACTTACCTTGCGAGGGATAATGTGCATGTGTTCCTGCTGACAGGCTAACCAACTATCCTCTACCTTCTGACACCACACCCTATGAAATTGCAGTCCTACCCATCAGCATTGTCAGCATTCCATCGTCTTTATACGGAAATTGTAGCAAGAAATTCCCGTGATGTGCATGTGTTGTAATTCCCTAGCTCCTACATTCAGGGTGCCCGAAAAACCCCTGCCCACACTCCCATTTCTACTTCTGGTTCAAATTGGAGCTGTAGTTTCAAGTGACCTTTGACAATTATTTCTTGTATTCCTTATTCTTGTTAGCAAAGAACAGTAATTCATTTCACCATCCCTTCAAAAAAAAACACAGCAATTTTGTTGAGAGTTAGTAATCACACGTTAGGCATTCTTACTGCAATCCTAGTACTGTACTCTATTGTGTCCTGTCCAACAGAGAAAAAAAATCATTGTAAAAAGGCCTGTATGTGAGAAGCATTTATAAAAAATAGCTCCGTGATGAAGGGGTTAAAAAGAAGTAAGATTGTTCTGAAAGGAATCCTGGCCACTAATGGAAAGATCGAAAGCCTCTATATCACTTAGTACATGTCTACTTCCACTTTATACCTAAGGCATTCATTGTCTCAACTTTGGCTTGGTTCAATCAAACACAAGCCTAACATACAGCATCACTTGTGCATCAGGACATTGAAATATGGCTACAATTAGCTCAGATACAGTTCAATTATGATAAACAGTGCAGCACCCTTTAAGCTATGATTAAAAGGCCTCCCCTTTGATAGAGAGACCTAATTTCACATTATTATTGCCAGGGCTTGATTATAAAACACTCTCTGAATTTACAGTGAAGAGATGGATGTCGGGCCGTCTTTATCATCTTCAGATCAGTGGTGATGCAGAGCTCTTCTCCCATACCATTCATTTTGATTTTTTTCAGCGTGGCACCGCTATAGTCTGCCACACACAGCTGGGCAAAGTCACCCTTACGGTAACAGCATGATAGATTACTGCACCATAATGAAATGGAGACATCAAGCTTCCACACAAAAACATAATCCAACAGGATTGGACTGTCCTGAATGGAGAAGAAGAATCACTTCTCTCTCAGCTTCACCAAGAAAAAAATTACACATCGCAGTTCCAGTTTCTTAAAGCTGCACTGAACGATTTTGATTTTCTTCGCAATCTTATTGAAATCCTTTTTTTTCTTAGCCTTTTCAAAACAATTGGAATTATTCTCCACATTTAAATATGGACTGCTTAATCCTGTAAATATTAGTCACATTTTTTGTGAACCCTTTTTGAGTAAATCTAGATTTGTATTTTCAGTTTTGACATTAGACAGATTTTAATCTCTTCTCAATTTTATTCCCCCTTTCCTTTTTAATTGAGGCTTCTATGTACCCATCCTCATTTTAAATATTTATGTCTCAATTAAATATCTTTACAAAAATGTTAAATGCAAAAAAGATAAATGATCATTTCATTAAAAAAAAAATTTCAGAACTTTATTCACTGAAACAGATTTGTAATTAAACTGAATAATTTGCAATAAGTATATTGAGGAATTTAAATCAATTTATCTGTGCTTTTTGATGTAGGAATCTTGAAATTGTTTCAGATGAATTTTAGTTTACTTTTATGACATCTTAGTACTTACTTCCATTGTCTAACATAGAACGTGGGAGGACACAAAAAATCAATCTCAATCACCAATACGTAAAGCAACAAATTCATAGGTCAGTTAACTGCACAAAAACATGTATCAGGGCAATCTCTAAAAGTAATCCAGGCTGACTTGCAGGGTTACAATAGTCTGCAGGTTCAAAACTGTATCTCAATCATTGATGAGTTGTTTATTTTACAACTGACTACAACCATTGAAAATACTAATGGAACTGTCTTTTCTCTGGCTGTGCTATTCTTTCTGTACCTTTCACATTGGTATGATGTTCTGTGATTGAACTGTCCATGACATACTTTTTTTTAAAAAACTCTTTTTCATCTAAAGGAAATGTTATTTCTTTCACTGTTTACAACAGTTCACATTGAATTGGTAGAGATCCTCTTTAAGTGAAATGGAGGTTTTCAAAAAAAGATATTTCTTCTTAACTGAGCTGCCTTGCTTTTACCTTACATTGGGCATTTGTTGATCTTGTAAAGTAGTGATTAAGTGACTTAGTCAATTTCAATGCAGTATTGCCCACTTAGAAATAAGATGTTCAGCTGTTGATGTACCCCTACCTCAGAAACTAAAAATTATGGCACTTGCAGCACTTAAAAAATGTTTTAAAAATCTTTGATACATTTTTGATCTTCAATCTGGACTTCCTCACATTAAAAAAAAATGTTTATGCTCTTTGACTCACTCTTTAGAACTTCACAAGCCTTACTTCCTCAAAACTGCTCAGAAGGACAGACAAATTATTAGACAGCTATTGCTGCACTAAGACTAGAAGTTAATGACTGAAACCTAAGATGGAAACTCTGCTGATCATTCTCCATGTGTGAGGAATCATATCATTTATCACACCTATTATCCCAACAAGTTTGACACTTTGCCCACATTTAAGAAGTCTTAAGACTAATGTCAGCTAATTTTGATAATCAAAACTGATTTCTGAAACACTGTAAATAAAAATTTACTTTCTGACTATTCTGCACACAAAACACAAAGGAGAGCAGCAAAAGTTGGGCTGTGAACTTCATTGACAGTCATCACTTCTTCGCTGATTTGCTCACAAGACTTTATGGTTTAACAGAGTAAGACTACCTTTCTTTGAAGATTGGGAATAGAGAGCCAGCAAAATATCTTTCTGCTGAAAATTGCATATTATATTTTAAATTAAATATTCAATTTCAGAAGAGTGTTTGGGTTTGGGGTGTTTACTCATTATACTCACTTCATGTCATCCAGAATAATTACAAATCTGTTTCAATGAAGAAAGTTCTGAAATGACTTTTTCTCTCAAACCAAATGGACATGTGTATTAAAAATGAACAAATTTGTTAGGTGACATCCAATGACAAAAACAATTTTGTAGGTCTTACTTAGTAATTCATTAGTTTGTAATTTCTTCTCGCATTGAGAGGAGGTAGCAAGTAGTGAGAAGACTTACAAAATGTGCATCCACATATTATGGTTCTTGGATTCCCTTTGTTAGTTAGGGGGATATAGAGATTTTGTTTTGTACTGAGGTAAAAGTTGCTTAGCAGAATCACCTAAACAGTCTGTTCTGTCCTTACTACAGCAAACATGAAAAGCTTACAGCTATGTTGTATACATCAAATCATAAATTTGCAGAAATAAAGAAAATGGATTTGCAATTCAGTGGTGGAGAACATATTTAACTAGTTACTGTTTTAATATTTGCTGATCTGTGAGCAAGACATTTTTTGAGATCCTCTAAATTAGCTTTTCACTTACCCAAAAATTATTAATTGATCTTCCACCAGGAGAAATCAGTCCTTGAAAGTGGAATAAATTTCAACTTTGGTATAGGCGATGAGCCAGTCAGTGAAGGTAGAGAACAGCTCCAAAAAGATCCACTGATTCAGTGGTGGATCAGATGAAGCGAAAAAAAAAGCAGCAAAAGCAATAATGGACTGGAGATGGATGGATAAGCACAGTAAAATTAAAATAGATGCAAGCTGGTGAGTTGTGTTATTTTTCAGTTCAGTCAAAGCATGCATGTAACCAGCTCCAGGTTCATTGGCTAGTGACAGTTTTTTTTTACTTTTGCTACAGCCCTACAGCATATTTTAAAGGAGAAAAATATACAGAAGTCACAGTTTGCCAAGTGCTGTTCTTATAGGCCATTTTTTAACTACTGTAGCTCAGATTTTTCACCAAGACAGAGAGCCTCTCCAAAAATCATAACCCTGCCCCTAAACACGTCAGGGTCTGTTTCCTGCGTGCGCTTTTTACAATGTCAGTTGGCCGGTTAAATTATCAACCAACTGTACTGAAGTGAGATTTTTGGCAGCCTTGGGCCCAGATTTTCACTGCGAGTTTGGGTGCGCAGAGACGGGAGAATTCCCAGCTCCATAAATCTAGCCTTCAAGAACAACCAAGCAGACACTGAATTTTCAATTATGAGGCATGTAGTCTGTGAGGGCTTGAGAGGTGAGGGATGGAGGTCCATTTCATGTTTTTTTTTTAACCATATTTCAAAATGGTAGTGGCAAGCAGAAGCGGCAAGCCTTCATTTCAGCCAACCTCCGTACCTGGCAGACTCCTTAATTCTTTAAGGGTTGCCACCAAATTTCTAATCCAGCCCAGACTGAAAATTGGACATCCAGGCTGCATTCATGGAGCCAGAAATACTCACATCTTTGCATATTTGAGCAAATGCTGGGTCTATGTTTATAAATAAAAAAAACTGTAATGTTCTGCTATGCAAGGGCTTAAGATGATGTATAAATCCACATATCCAATACATTTATTCCATTGCCAATTTTGAGCTAAGAATGTAGTGCAGCATTCCACCTAGCAGCACGTGACACTGGTCTTGTAGGACTGAGTTATTTTTCAATAATTTTGACCTGATTAAGCAAGTGAGGAATTAAATGTTATTTAATTGTGGTTAATTATATTAAAAAAAGTCCTGTATGGGAGAGTAGTCATAGGGCCTAGGGCAAAAGGAAGCTTTATGGTTCATGGCTCGATCTACTGTAAATGCACGGTGGCACATTGATTAGCACTGCTGCCTCCCATTGCCAGTGACCCGGGTTCAATTCCTTGGGTGACTGTCTGTGTGCAGTTTGAATGGTCATTCCCCATGTCTGTGTGGGTTTCCACCAGGTGCTGTGATTTCCTCCTACAGTACAACGATGTATAAGATCCAGGGATGTGTTGCTCGGTGGATTAGCCATGGTTAATAGAAAGTTAGGATCTTGGTAAATTGTTCTTAGAAGGTCAGGGCAGATGTGATGGGCCAAATGGCCTCTGTCTGCACCATAGGGATTCTATAAAAAAAATCCATCTTACATTTAAAAATATAAGAAAAGCTTTTATGAGGAACCCAGTTATGTTTTAAATTTGTTTAGTTTTGTATCTTAATGTCTGTAACAAGCCTATGTATTTAAATTTTATACAGTTGTTTTGAACTTTGTCATTTGCTGTAATTTACATATTTTGCTGTACCTTGCAATGGTAACAGTAACCTCACTGTTACCTAATCACTAAAACCTACTGAAATATGCTATGATTCTAACTAATGTGACTCCTGTTTCTTTTGGAGAACGGAAAAGCCAGTATCGACTTATGAAAGTAATTTCTTTTGATGCATTTCAGGCATAAATAGTTTTTGTAGCATCACAGATGGTTCTTTTAACTAAAAGATGTTGGTAGGATGGGGAATTTTCCAGAATGTTTAGATGCATCAGTTAGATATCTTAAACAATATTAAATCATTTGGGAGTGACACTGTGTACTCTAAAACAGTTGCACAAGCTATTTTGTGATTATCTTGGTAGAGATCCATAAATTTAGTAAGCTAAAAGGAACAAGCTTTCATAAAAATTAAGATCCTACAGGTTAAGGAACAAGTCAGGTTATAGGAGGAAATGAAATCAGTAAGATGATCATCACTTTTAAAGAAACCAATTTGACATTGGGAATACATTGTTTAGCCAATCTAAGTTGATTATGAACTGTTTGTGCATTGACAAGCCATTTAAAGTTCAGAATGCCTTTGATCATGCACAGGAGGTAGTGGTTAACAATGGATAATAAATAGTGATTCTTTAGCGAAGAGGTGAAAATTGTCATAGGTGATCTGGTGGTGAAAAAAACACTGTTTGGTTCTGTGTGATAGCATTTCCAAATATATATAAAAAAAAGTAGTAACTCTTAAGGGACCTTGTGGTAGTTTCCGTATTTTTGAACCAGAACACAAAGGTTCAAATCTCACCTGTTCCAGATGTGTATCATAACTTGTCTGAAGAAGTTGCTTAGTCAATACTGAAATGGTGACTGCTTGTAGTTTGGTGGCACAGTAAGATAACTAAGGCTGAAGGAATACTTCAGTCAAACAAACAGAACGAGAAACACGTATCCAGTCAGCCAGAAACCACAAGCTGGTATTCCATTGTCAATCGACTGAAACCATTGCCTTATTAAGTATCATTTATTTTGTACTTGGATTTAATAAACTTAATAAATTCTGTGAAAGTGGTGAGACCATGCTTGTACTTCAACCTTGTAACTAATCAGGACTAGTAGACTTCAGATTGGCTTTCTCAACTGAGTTTACATGTTAACTTGATACCTCACATTTGCGACTGCTACTGCTATTATGGATCCTTATTCCATTTATTTATTGCATGCTCAGATTATCCAACATTATCAGAGGCAGACAAATAAGAGCACCTTTGGACTGAGGTTGTCTTATACAAATAAGCTTATGAATAGACTCTATACTCTCTGTCTAAACCCGCATAACAGGTAGAATCCTACGCTCTTTGGGACCCATGTGTGGGTCCACATGCCAATGCTGCAGACTTTTGCATTTTTTTCAGTATATTTGTGGGCCATTGACATGAGACCCTCCTGCAAGATGTTACTGTCCTGTTGTTTCAAAAGGGGTTGGGGGTCCAGAGCTGTGGAAATATCGGTAGCATCAGAAAGTTACATCGATTTGATCCCTTAATTGCTCTGTTGGCCACTTGCTGCTGCCAAGTAGGTAACTCTGATAGCCCCACCACTAGCAAAATTGCTCAGAATTAGGAAAGTGCTGGGAAGCTGACCCCACCCTGCAATTATCAAATCTTGCTCCTGGCTCCACTTTCAAATTCGATGTGAGGTTTTTTTTTTCCCTACTAGATCTATTGGAATTGGCCTAATTAAAGATTTCAAGTGATCCATTGACCTGAATTGAACCTGCCAATCAAAACTCAGAGAATGCAAAAAGGCATGAGAAAATCCACATCATCAGACCATGAAAGGCTGCAGACCAGTGATGTGGCCACTCGGTCGTTCCAAAGCCTGAGAGAAAATGAAAATTGTTTTTCAGCCTTACCATGTTGAAACAGTTTTGAAATTGTGTGCAAGCAAGTGTGGAGCAAATGAAATGGCTGATAAATATTAATGCGTAACAGAAGAAATGTGGAGGCAGGAGCAACTGAAACAGCAACATAGCACTCAAGTCATGTCTTGGATGAGGTGCTTGTGGGTAGACCTGCCCTATTTGACACCATCCTTAGAGGACAGCAGTACAGAAATGAGTGGCATGTAAGACCAGTGTTGCAGACATTATTTGCTAAAGAAAGTTACTACACAATATTTATTTAAACATCGATGCACTATGGGTCCAACTTAGAATTGTGGTTTTGCCAAACTGATCAATTCAAAGGATTTCACATAACATACAGGTATTTCTGCTATAACGCATGTTCTGTTAACATGAATTGGTTGTAACACGATTGATGAATAGTGGACGCTGTTTGGATAATGCAAACTTTCTACTGTACTGCAAGTTTGTATGACAATTCTCTGTAGTGCAATTTTCTAAATCATGAGGTCACACAAGAACGCAACTATTGTGTTATAGGAGAACTACCTGTAGTTGTAACAGAACCCAATGACATCATCTAATATATGGAACTAATAGCTAGATTGTGTCACCAATGATTTCCTGGCACTCAGCTGAAAAGGGATAGGAGGAACTGCAGATGCTGGAGAATCTGAGATAACAAGGTGTAGAGCTGGATGAACACAGCAGGCCAAGCAGCTTCAGAGGAGCAGGAAAGCTGAGCCCTCCACCTCCTCCAAAACTTCCAATTCCCCAGTCCCCAACACCTCATCTTTACCATGGACATCCAGAATCCTATACACTTGCATTCCCCATGCAGATGGCCTAAAGGCCCTCCGCTTCTTCCTGTCCCGCAGGCCCGACCAGTCCCCCTCCACTGAAACCCTCATCCGCTTAGCTGAAATCATCCTCACCCTTAACAACTTCTCTTTCAATTCCTCCCACTTTCTACAGACAAAGGGGGTGGCCATGGGTACCCGCATGGGCCCAAGCTATGCCTGCCTCTTTGTAGGTTACGTGGAACAATCCCTCTTCTGTAGATACACTGGCCCTAAACCCCACCTCTTCCTCCGTTACATTGATGACTGTATTGGCACCGCCTCGTACGAGAAGCTTGAACAGTTCATCCACTTCACTAACACCTTCCACCCCAACCTTAAGTTCACCTGTACCATCTCTGATACCTCCCTGTCCTTCCTGGACCTCTCTGTTTCCATCTCTGGCAACCACCTGGAAACCGATATCCATTTCAAGCCTACCGACTCCCACAGCTACCTAGAATACACCTCCTCTCACCCAGCTTCCTGCAAAAAGGCCATCCCCTATTCCCAACTCCTTTGCCTCCACTGCATCTGCTCCCAGGATGAGGCATTCCACTCCCGAACATCTCAGATGTCCTCGTTTTTCAAGGACTGCAAGTTCTCCCCCCCAGTGGTTGAGAACGCCCTCGACCGTGTCTCCTGCATTTCCCGCAACTCATCCCTCACACCCCCTCCCTGCAATAACAACCAAAACAGAATCCCCCTTGTCCTCACGTACCACCCCACCAACCTCCGGATCTAACACATCATCCTCCGACACTTCGCCATCTGCAATCCGACCCCACCACCAAAGACATTTTTCCCTCCCCACCCTTATCTGCTTTCCGGAGGGACCACTGTCTCCGTGACTCTCTTGTCCGCTCCACACTCCCCTCCAGCTCCACCACCCCCAGCACTTTTCCCTGCAACCGCAGGAAGTGCTACACCTGCCCCTTCACCTCCTCCCTCACCCCCATCCCAGGCCCCCAGAAGACCTTCCACATCAAACAGATGTTCACCTGCACATCTGCTAATGTGGTATACTGTATCCGCTGTTCCAATTGTGGCCTCCTCTACATCAGGGAAACCAAGCAAGGCTTGGGGACCGCTTTGCGGAACACCTACGCTTGGTTCGCAACAAACAACTGCACCTCCCAGTCGCGAACCATTTCAACTCCCCCTCCCACTCCTTAGATGACATGTCCATCCTGGGCCTCCTCCAGTGCCACAACAATGCCACCTGAAGGTTGCAGGAACAGCACCTCATATTTCGCTTGGGAACCCTGCAGCCCAATGGTATCAATGTGGACTTCACAAGCTTCAAAATCTCCCCTCCCTCAACCGCATCCCAAAACCAGCCTAGCTTGTCCCCGCCTCCCTAACCTGTCCTTCCTCCCACCTATCCCCTCCTCCCACCTCGAGCCCCACCCCCATCTCCTACCTACTAGCCTCATCCCACCCCCTTGACCTGTCTGCCCTCCCTGGACTGACCTATCCCCTCCCCAACTCCCCACCTACACTCACCTTT
>NC_063341.1:49487513-49512513 GCF_021869965.1 Rhincodon typus | reverse complement strand
TAGTCAGCCCCATATTTTCACCCCAAAGAAAGATATGTTTTACTTACCTTATACCATAAGTTGCCACAGGGATCAAATGGGCATTACAGAGTCTGTTGTAAAGATGATGCATGGAAATTTAACATGCCTAGATATAGAGAAGACCAAGCACGACATGGCAAAAGATAAACAGAAATGGGTCTTCCAGTAAAGCAAATTAAAAAGAAAGCAGATTTCAAGCTAAAAGTCATACCATTTGTTAACTTATCAAATAACTCTGTTGCACAAGGAAATTTGATATGAGTGGAAAAACTGTGCAATAAATGGGAGGAAGAGGAGTGTGCCCTGAAGAGGATGCCCAAGACCAAATGTTACATCAGAACAGAGACTAGCCACTGGCTGTATCAGCAAAGATCCTCAAAAATCGTCAGAAATGCTATATGCTCAGCAGAAATGCAATGCACATGTACACAATTAAGTGAGTCAAATCAAACCAAGTCTAGCAAAGATTTCACAGCAATGGCTAGTTCTGGCCATTTTACAGAATTAAGCAGACCAAGATCACTCAGAGACAACTGAAAGACCTTGATGCAAAATATTACCAGTTTCCAGCTGTTCATCGGATAGTACACGTTAAATCATAATAGCAATGTAAATAAAGCACCATTGTTCAGCAGCCAAATGGAGTAAAATCATTCAGAAAAGCAGGTCTAGTGAAGATGATGAGGCACAGATGATTCAGTGTACTCATCTGCATGGGTGACAGAATGTATTTAAAGCCTAAGTTAATTTTTGAACATAAAACCATTGTGAAAATCAAGTTTCCTGCAGGATTTTAGTGCATGTCAATGATAACAGTTGGATTCATGAGAATGGGGTGTAGTAACAGATCAATAACGTACGGAATTAGGTTCCCAATGGCCTATATAAAACAATGCCCATTATGTGGAACAAGTGCAGATCCCATATAACCAATGGGATCAAGAGATGCCTGTGAAGAAAAAGCACCTGCAATGCACTTATACCAGAAGGTATAATGTCCTCTGTGCAATCTTTGGATGCATGCTTCAACAAGCCATTCAATGCCAATGTTCATGTAAAACAAAACAGGATGGAAATCCAATTCAAATGGAGTCCATTCAATGAATTCAGAGCATGATTTGTTGAGTGGTGGATCGATTATGAAAGTGATAGTGCCACGTCTGATCCAAAGTAGGATCCTTACAATGATGTCGTGGCCAAAGTGACTCAGAATTAATTCAATGAACCCTTTACATCAAATGATAATGACTTTGATGTCAAAATGTTCTAATTAAAATGTAGTTAAAAGGTGGTTCAAGATGCTTTTGTACAATTTATTCATTCAATAAACTGTGCCACATTAAATTTAGTCCAAATTACTGGTATTTCCTTGTGACATTTCAAAATGGCAGGGGGTTCACATTTTATATTTAACATATAAATTAGCCTCTTGTTTTGGACATTTCAAAACTAATCTTATGCAAACTATAGCACTAAAATGTCGTAGGTACAATTGTTGCTCTCATTTTTATAACAGCAAAAGCTGATCTAATAGGGTGTAGAGCTGGATGAACACAGCAAGCCAAGCAGCATCATAGGAGCAGGAAGGCTGACGTTTCGGGCCTAGATTTCTGATAAAGGGTCTAGGCCTGAAACGTCAGCCTTCCTGCTCCTATGATGCTGCTTGGCCGGCTGTGTTCATCCAGCTCTACACCTTGTTATCTCAGATTTTCCAGTATCTGCAGTTCCTACTATCTCTAACAGCTGATCTAATAGATTGACTTCACGAGCTGATTAGATGTGAGGAATAGAATAGGAGGGAGAAAAAGAATCAGACAAACCAGCAAACCACTGGTGTGTTAAATATTCTTGACAATAAAATGTAAACCAACATTTGAAAATCTTCAAACCGTTAGGCATAATTATAAAATTAAATTACAATAATTCCATAAAGTCACTAATCCATTGCAAACGTTCTTCTAATATGCAATATACAGTAACATACTCTTGTACTATGGCACCTTCTAGTGGCAGGATTCAAACTTCTCCACTGCCGTAACAAATTTTATAGCTGTGGAACTTATAATTCAATTAATCAATTAATTGGAAAAATATAACTATGATAGATATAATGCAAAATCTTACTAAATTTGGGGGGGGCAAAAAAATCCAGTAAAAATCACTTCAACACACTAAACATAACAGCACCGGAGATAGCAAGAACTGCAGATGCTGGAGTCAGAGTTAATAACCCTGATGAAAGGTCCCGACCCAAAACGTCAACTTTCCTGCTCCTCTGATGCTGTCTGACCTGCTGTGTTCCTCCAGCGCCACACTGTATTGAAACGTAACAGCACCACAACATAAAATGTACACTCAGAGAAATTTAGCTCCATCATTATTATACTTCAAAAATCCATTACCATCCCCTGCCAATACAGACATAACTAAAAGCAGGTTTCCTTTTTAACTACATTGGAAAACACACATTTAACATAACTGCGTACGATTCTCTATCGCCAACTTTTTCCCACTTATCCGCCTCTTTGCTGGATCTGATATCTTAGTTACATCTTTTGCTTGTTGTTTATGCCATTTTCCTTATACCATGACACATTTCTTTTTCAGGTGAAGTAAACTCTAATAATTTTCTTAAAAATAGAAATACTACATGCAGATAATGATTGCAGCAGCTCACCTGCTAACCTTCAGTCCATGCCTTCACATTTACACCAGGAATGTGCAACATTTGAATCTTAACATTGTCTATAAGGTTTGCCAGCAGCAAGTTAGCACTTAAATTTTTTTGAGCGGTGGAAATGCTGCCCAGATTCTAACGTTATTGCCTGAAATTCTTTGTATATATAAATTTAGACATATAGTTAGCCAATACTTCTCAAAGCTTGATACTTGGTTCATATACTTAGAATTTATTTTATACTTCCAAACCAAAATCTGAGAAGTCTGTTCTTATTATAATACCTCTTTTTTTTTTTAAAACAAGTCTCCTGGATTTCTCCGAGTCAGATGTTCCACATGCAACATAATATATATTATAATGTCAACTGATTTATCTTGATTAAATAACTTGGAGTTGCAGTTTTATTAAAGAATTATAGTACTGGGGGCAATATTTCTAGTTCTGAATTCCATGATTGATTGCTTACTTGTACAAAATGTGTTACTTAAAGCAAAGAGGAAAATGTTGTAATAGAGATAGTGTTATACTGATGTACTTTAGATAATACTGGTCAAAAATGAAGACGCACATGTAGAACAGATTACAGAATGGAAGAATTTATCTGGAGAAGACAATGGAGCAAACAGGGGTATGATTCCTGTGTTGAGAATCTAATGTTGATGTCTAGCAATACTGTTTAAAAATTCTGGGTCGAGGCCAATACTATGTGGTTCGAGGAATTCCATTATCAGCCAGGTAAAACAAGGCAGTTTTCGGGGGATTACACGGGCAGGACAAGATCAGTCTGCATGCTACCTCAGCTCTTCCGACTCAGCACCATCCAGTTCCCATCATTTTTACCCCCTCCAATATCATTTTATTAGACCCTTCCTACAACAGTTACATTTTCTCTATTGCCTCCCTAGATGAACAGATGTTTTCTTCCCTTGATCCACCCTTTTTCTTTCTCACAAGCAGATGAAAATATATTTTAAACACGTAGTTTTAAATATAGTATTGGCTTTCAAAAATAACCCCACTAAAAACAAGGCACTTGACCAAGAGAGGGAGTTGAATACAAAAGGCAAGGGAGGATGATATCCAGGAACAAATGACATGTAGGTGAGGGGAGGGAGAAAGGACCACAGCCAAGAATAGTTAGCAATTAAACAGCAATCGTGAGAGCCAGAGGGTCGGATCATCAGAGAAATGGTAAAACATCAATGGAATCCCATAATACTTAATAAACTTCAAATATTTTTTGGAAATAAATGTGGGAGGTTAATAGCCTCAACAACTTAGAATGACTAAGCACTAGGAGTTAATTAAATCAAAGGAAAAACATGATGGAAGCTTTGTATCAGGTAATGATCCAAGCAAAACTAATATTATAAGCTTGACAAAAATATTATAGGAAGAGTCAAATGACAATAAGTGCACAAGATGTCTATAATCTCCCTTAACTCTAAACTAGTACACTAAAGAAATTATTACGTAACAAATAGGGAATTCCAGTCCCAGACTTCAAATGACAGTGGATATTGCGAACAATTATTTTTCAAAAGTCATTTATTCTATATTGATATTTTCTCAGTTACCATAAATGTTTTGTAATTTTGTACACTTTCTAGTAATTTGATATGGCATATATTTGTAATCTTTCATTGTCAAATTGAAAAATTGTAATAAAAATAAGATCATGCGAGTGATCTTCACTCAGTGATAGCTTCATTGCCCTGTACCAAAGAAAACAAAACATCCTAAAGAGAACATAATTATACAAATATTAAAAGCACTGTGATCCATTTTGTGAATAAATTTGTCTCATTAATGAAGTTCTGGGTCAGTTACGGTATTGGTAGAACTTCTCTAGGAAATGGCCTAGCCATTTTGTTTTGATGTGATGGACAAGGTATTTGTTACTTCTTAACCACCGCCAGATAATTAATCAACAGTATGCTCACTGACGTTCCTAATTTCCTGGGGCTCTGGTGGTGTTTTCTGAATAAAATGCAGGAGCATAACTGCTATGTGGTGAAAGATCCGTTTAACCACATTTTGTCCACTTCCTAGCCTTTCAAAGCAGTTCACGGTTTCTTCAATTTCTTTACCGAAGAACAGCTTGATGCAGATTCTCTTCGCTTCCTCTGTAAAAATCAAAAATCAGGATGTAAGATAACATGCATCAAACAATTTGCACGGCCAGGAAGGTCTCTAAATTAACTCACGAAATTCAGACAGCAGCTAGAAATGTGATCTTAAAACAGCAGCAATGAAACAACACTGCCATAACAAATGTCTATTTTCTAAGAAAGGTGAAAATCTCCTTTCAACACCGACATGTTCGACAACACAAATACATTAATTGATCTACCAGTGTGGATCAAACAATGGAGGTGAGAAAGCGACTGTGAACATAATGATAATTAAAGGAAATCTCAATTCAACTGTCGATTCATCTGGGATGCATGATGGTTATCATGAGCTTTGTTTGCATTTCATCTGGAGTATTATATCTGCCGACACCTCAAATAGTCAAAAAGATGACTCCCTGCATTGTTTCAATTAATATTTTTCTCTAGAAGGATTTTATTTCAGAACCTTGAATGCCGACCTGGAAATGCTAGTGACTGGACCATATACTGCAATATTTGTACCATACATGAGAAGACCTGGATTTTTGCTGGCAATTCTGCCACATAGCAAAGTTTTCAAAGCAATATACCCCAGATTTAAAAAAGAAGTAAACTAGCAAACACTAAAGAAACAAATATTAAGGAGAACTTCTACAAGTATATAACAGGAAGACAGTTGCTGAAATAAAAGTTGGTTCCTCAGAGGATGCAATTGGAAATTAGTAATAGGAAACAATGAAAAACAACAGACATTTAAATATCTCATCTGTGTCTTTAAAATAATAGTACAAAATTGTGCTGTAAAAGGGGGAGAGGAATTAAAATAATTACAGAAGGAAAAATTTTAGCAAACTAGTAAAGGTTAATAACTCCCCTGGACCTAGTGGCCTACAGTCTTAAAACAAATTGCTGAAGAAATAATTCAGTTCTAATTTCTAAAATTCTAGATTCTGGAAAGTTCCCAACTGATTAGAAAACTGTAAATGTAATACTCCGATTCAAGAAACAAGGAAGACTGAAAGCAAAACACCATAATCCAGTTAGCTTTGTTAGAGTTTAGAAAAATAAGAGTAATAAGATTTAAGGATGTAAGGGACGCTGACAGGATGTTTTGCCTCATGGGGAAATCTAGGGGGTATGGTTTCAGAATAAGTGGTCCAGTTAAGATGATACTGTGGATGCATTTGTTCTCTCAGACTATTGTGAAGGCCAAGTCATCGAAGATATTTAAGGTTGTGATTAAGTTTTGAACTATAGAGGAGCCCACATCTTTGGAAAACTGGCAAGAAAGTGGAGTTGAAACCAAAAGCAGATCAACCAAGGTTTTATTCAATGGCAGAGGAGTCTTAAGGGATTGCATGGCCTATCCTATTTCATATTCTTACATTTTTATCTAATACTGGATGTCAGACAAGCAGTGCAACAAATCAGATGCAATGGAAGGGTAAGTGTTCACGTAGTATCTGCTACTACATTTTCTGATGTTGTTGAAATGTTTGAAGGACTCCAGAAACAACCATGTGAGACTTGAATGAGGAGCCTTGAATTGACAGGAACAGATACAAGCAAAGCTAGTTCTACTCAGCTAGATAATGACAAGAAGAATGATATAATCAACCAAGTCAGAGGCAACAGACAGGAGTTCGAGATAATTTTTGTTTATTGAGAACTCTTGAGACTTACTCAAGGGCTACTTTTTAAATCTAACTCATGTATTACAACGAACATATATATTAGAAGTAGTAGGTCATTTGGCCCTTCAAGCCTGGTTGGTTAGCTCAGTTGGCTGGATGGTTGGTTTGCGATACAGAGTAACACCAACAGCACAGGTTCAATTCTCATACAGTTGAGGTCTCCATGAAGTTTTCAAAAATACAAGAATTGACTTAATCACGGTAGCTTGGTAATTCTTCAAGCATTTGAAAACTTGAGGTGCTTTTGCATCTTCTGCTCAAACTCGCCCCTTACCTAAGACCTTCAGATTAAACCACCACAATCCGTCTCTTTCTAATGAGAGCAGTCCTATATTCCTCTGGGACTATGGTGACTTTATATTTTCCGCACTGCTTCAGATACATTAAGGATACGGAGGAACAGTTTACCACAGATAATCATGTAGGATTCATTTGCAAATTTGACACAGGCGATTTTAGTGCTGTGAGAAGGATGGAAATCTGACTAAAAATATTCAAACATGTAGTTTACAGGAGAGATGGGTATGCATTTGGAAACTAGTAATATCTTCCAGGACTTTGGAAGGAAAGAGAAATTGGAGATTTGGCAATGGTTTGCAATGACTGAGGAATCAAGGGTGTTACTTTTAGTTTTATTTTAAATCTTTCTGTATCTCTCATAAAAGACCTCACCTGTCTGCTGGATATTCTTTGCCAGCTAAAGTTCTAATCAGATAATAGTGAGTTTAAACATGCAATCAGATTCTAATTTTCCTGGTAAAATACCAGTGCTTTTCTGATGGAACAACTTGGCAATCTCTCCTTACACTGCTCTCAAAGTAGATACCATGTTAAGCATTTCCTACATTAGCTACCTTCTTCCTTCTCCCATTCACTGAGGAAGTCTAATTTTAAACCCTAACCCTATCGCAGAGATTGATCCAAATTCAAGACCTTTAGCCCATCTTACTACTGGATTTCCCCCTTTACCCTCTTTTGAAAATGATTAAATTAGGGGGTTACAGAGATAGGGCTGGAGAGTGGGACTAGCTGGGTTGCTCTTTCAGGAGCCAGTACAGACATGATGGGTCAATTGGCCTCCTTCTATACTGTAAGATTCTATGATTCCAATTTAATTTTCCAGGCATGCACATTAAAGAGGTTTAAAGCACTACAAGTGGCATTTCCAAAGATGTGAAAGCACCTCAAGTTTTCAAACGGTTGAAGAATTACCAAGCTACCATGATTAGATCAATTCAGAGTACTGGCAAAATCGTATTTTTGTGAGGTGGAAGAGGAGGTAATGTTAAAAACAATTTTAGAAGCACTCTAAAATGGTTATACAGTGAATTGGTTTGACCTTCAGTCTTATTCTAATCTAATGCCATTCTCGTTGTTTAATCAGCCAGTAAAGGTCAGAGCTGTATTTAACATTTTAACCATTTTGTACACCACTGAAAATGGCTTGCAGGATATCTTCACTTCCAAATTTTCAAACGTGACATTCTATATGATTTTATGCTGATTGACAAAACACATAATAGGGATCCATTAACATTCTTTAAATATACCAAAAGATGCTATTCAAGAAGATTCAAGTGCACATATGGCTTCACTGAAGGAGGACGAATGCCCAAATCATGAACAATAAGGCAATTTTGACTGTTTTCTACCAGATGTAAACTAATTAGAGGAAATTCTATTTGATGCACTTGGCAAAGAAAACCAACAAAAAAGTATACATTAAGTATCCTGTCACTGGCTCTCTTGGAAAAACCACATAAGATTAATAGCAAAGATGGAGTTAAGTTGAATCTGACCCTTTTGAAAATAGCTAGCAAAAGTGACAGACATGAAACAGGAGTGAAGAACTGTTGGCATTAGCAGAGGTTGTTACAGCTGCTGACAGGAATGCAAGCTTTCTGAATAGGTCTGGTCTGGTCTTTTAAACTATTAACTTTTATATTTCCCTCAAAAATTCCACATTTTCTGCATCCCTGTGATTTAACACCCACATATTCTCTGCCAGCACAATTGTTAAGTGTACAATTAATTTGCAAATCAGACTTCATTTTTGGCTTTCATTCAGAACCTTGAAGATCCTAAAGCTCTTCTGTATAACAAATTACAAACACAAACTTGTAAACACTCCACAGAACAGTTCATTGAAGCAGGACACATACTGAATTAATGCTGTTTTTCTGAATTTTTCTATGGCAGCACACATCAACTTAGAAAATTGACAAAAGCTAGCCAATTGCTTCAAAGAAAGCTGAAAATGCAAAAACAGACCCGAATTTGTGCTTTAGGTCATTTAAAAGACACAAAGTGTTGTGGGGACATGGAGTTGTGGGTTATGTTCCACATTCAATCAATTTTATTATAAGGGACAAAGTCTAAGGTAGACAAAAGTGTAGAATAGTGGCCCAGAAAATGACTAAAAGGTGATTGAAATAGTTCAGGCACAGATTGATTTAACAGAAGGGTGTCTGAGCATAAACCTCAAGGTTTAAATTTTTGTAACCTTACATGTGGTACACTTTTCAGCATTATGAAACCCACTCAAGTTTAGATTTTAAACCAAAAAGATTTATCTCGAGGTTTAGTTATACTAAAGACAGTAAAAAATAAAGCTTTTAAAAGGATTTCATTACAACTTGATTGGATCCAACCCTGTTCATTGGAAGATGGCACCTTAAGCTGCATTTTGAGAATTAGTCTCCTTTAGTGACAATAGTATATTCTAGGCATTGTCAACCATGAACTCATTTACTTCATTCAAATATGCCATAGATATTTAACCCTGGTCCCCCTGATTTATGGAGGATGTTGTGAAGCTTGAAAGGGTTCAGTAAAGATTTACAAGAATGTTGCCACGGTTGGAGGGTATGAGGTATAGGGAGAGGCTGAATACGCTAGGGGTTATTTTCTCTGGAGCATCAGAGGCTGACGGGTGACCTGCATGGTGGCTCAGTGGTTAGCACTGCTGCCTCACAGTGCCAGAGACCCGGGTTTTATTCCAAATTCGGGTAACTGTGTGGAGTTTGCACATTCTCCCTTGTCTGCGTGGGTTTCTTACCACAGTCCAAAGATGCAGAAGTTAGGCAGATTGGCTACGCTAAATTGCCCACAGTGTCCAGGAATGTGTAGGTTAGGTGCAGGGAAAATACAGGGTCACAGGATAGGGTAGGGGGATGGGTCTTGGTGGGATGCTGTTCAGAGGGTTGGCGCAGACTTGTTGGACCGAATGGCCTGTTTCCACTCTGTGGGGATTTTGTAGAAAATCATGAGGGGCTTGGATAATGAGCTGCCAGAAGAAGGGGTGGAGGCTGGTACAATTACAACATTTAAAAAGGTGTTTGGATGGTTACAAGAATAGGAGGAGTTTAGAGGGATGTGAGCCAAATGCTGGAAAACGGGACTAGATTCTACTAAATTTATTTAGGATATCTGGTTGGCATGGACGAGTTGGATCGAAGAATCTGTTTCCATGCTGTACAGCTCTATGACTATAAGAATACAAGAGAACTCAAGCTCAGAATACAAGGAAAATTGCATGGCTACGTACAGGAATATTTTTGAAGGTGCTGTTGACACATAGCGACAAATTTTATGGATAAACTATTGCCCTGGAGAATAGTTTTTAAATGTATGCTGAGACTTATTTATAAACTCTGTAGAGTTGTATTTGGAGGAAGAAAATAAATCAGCTATTTCGCGGGTTGTTGATTAAGCCCTACTTCCATTTCCTACGTAAGGATACTGGTTCATTTTAGTTAATGGAATGATGAACAAAAATATTACAGTTGGTTCAATAGGCAATCACAAAAGTAGAATGTAAACCTGTGATGCCCTACACACTACTCTGTGACATCAGGTATGTTTTGTTCATTACCAAATATTAGAGCAATCAAAAAAGAAGTGAGAATTTTGTTAAGTGTGACTAACCAGCACAAACACAACTTCAACTATGTCTAGAATAATCTTAGGTTAATGAAGAATAAGCTTTATTTCTACACCCTGAAATTTCGACTTTGGGTTTTCATGCAATTCAAAATCAGCACAACTAGATCAAAAGATTGCAGAATGTTTAGCACAAAGTAAGTTTCTCCAATCTTTTGCGCTAACTTTAATCATACTAGCAGCAAGCTCCACAAACAGTCCATATTCCTAGGGTGAATTAATCACTATTGGGAGTTTGTGTTATCTGTGATTATTTGAGGGCCTTTGTGAAGGTTCCAGGCATTAAGTGGGATCATTTGCAACAATTATGGTGACATTTGAATGATTCTGTTGTAAATTTACCAGGAAACTGATTACTAGTTAGGAGACTGAGGACTAGTGAGAAGAGCCAGTCTAGCTAGAAAATAGTTTTGCTTCTTTTAAACAATAAGTAGCTTTTGGCAACTAAAAACTTTTACTCAAAGGTGGTGGATTGACAAGGATTTAAAATGAAGTTACGCTCTTAAATATATCAAGGAATATTTATTAAAATAAAAGTTTAGTAAGAACATTACATTTTAAAACTGTCAGTTTGTATTGACTTAAAGCAGGTTTTATAAAAGGTGACACTGGAATAAGTTTGAGCATAAACTTGGAGATAAGAAGAAAGTGCCAAATGTAGGCAGGATGTTCCTACTATCTTTGTATAAGCGAAGTAACACTTTTACTCGGGTGGAGGTGAGCAGTACAGAGCAGCAAGTGTGATGAAGACTCTTTGATGATAAGTTAGCAATTGACAATTGATTTTCTGCTTCTGTCCCTTGCACTTTAAAGCCATAATACAATAATATTTCTATTATCTAGATTTTAAGGATTACTTGAGATTTTTTATAACGTATGATTGGCTGTTCACTATAGGGATCCAGTGTGCAAATAACTACATTGCACACAATAAGACTATAAGGTGAGGAGCAGAAGTAGGTCATTTGGCCCATCAAGTTTACTCTACTATCCAAGCAGATCATGGCTGATCTGATAATCCTCCGGTTCACCTTCCTGCCTTTCTTCATAAGGTGCAATTCCCTTCATGATTTTCATATCGATCAATTTCAGTCTTCAATATACTTAACAAACCAGCCTTTACAGCCTTCTACGATTCCTACTCATCACTGTCCTAACTACATGACTGCTTACTCTGAGATCATGCCCTCTCGTCCAAGATTCTCCCACATTCTAGCTTCTACCCAAGCGAGTCTCTAAGAATCTTAGATGTTTCAATAAGGTCGCCTCTCATTCTTCTAAACTCCAACAAGTACAGACCCAACCTACTCAATGTTTCCTCATAAGGTTGATCCCAAGTATAGAGAGATTTTCTCGTGAACCTCCTCTGGACTGCCTCCACTGCCGGTTTGTCTTTCCTTAGACAAGAGGACAAAAACTGTTCACACTGGTGATCTCTCTCAATGCTTTGGATAATTTTAGCAAGATCTTCCTGATATATTATGCTATTCCCCTTGAAATTGCCATTTGTCTTTCCCATCACCCGAACCTGTATGCTAGCTTTGTATGATTTATGTATGAGGACCCCTAAATTCGTCTGTGCTGTTGCTTTCTCCAGTCTTTCCCTATTTAAATAATATTCAGCTCTACTCTTCTCGTCAAAGTGATAAGCTCACATTTGTCCACATTATAAACCAAATACCAAGTTTTCACTCACTCAGGTCAACCTGTGTATATCTCTCCATAGGCTCCTTCATCCTCGCCACTCGTCTTCCCACCCATTTTTCTGTCACCCACAAACTGGGCAATCAGTGCATTCACTTTACTCATCCAAGTGTTAATACATTTTTGAAATAATTCTAGCCAGCATTGATACCTGTGGCTCTCCACTAGTTACAGGGTGCTATCCTAAAAATGTCCCCTTTATCCCAACACTGTCTTCTATTAGTTAGCCAATCCTCTATCCATGTTAATACAACACCCCAACACCACGGACTCTTATCTGATTAAGTAGTTCAATGTGTAGTACAATATGGAAGTCTTTTAGAAGGATATTCACTTGGTCTCCTGTTCTTGATTTAATATGTTTAAAAGAAGCTGTTGCCATCTATTTTGATATTACTTGCTACTTTGAAGACAAAGTCTTTTTTTCCCTCTTTACTTTTACGTCAACCATTATTACTTTTTAAAACTCTCTCAATCCTCTGTCTTACCGCTAATCTTTGCCACTGTCACAACTGCCTCATAGAATTTCGCCTTTTGGAAATCCAAATATAGTACATCTGCTAGCTCTCCTTTATCAATCTTGCTTGTATCTCCTCCAAGGAGGTCTCAAAATTTGTCAGGCATGATTGGCCCTCCATGAAGCAATACTGATATGCTTGGTTATATTATACTTTTAAATGTTTTTTTAATATGACCTTTATAATAGACTCTAGTAGACATTATTATTTTGTTAGGCAAGTATAAGTCAAAAGTTTGCTGAACATTTTCAAATCAGTACTTACCGAGTTTGGTGTAAGAGGTGCAGCTCCAACAACATCAATAAATTGGTCTTTTCCTTCTCCCTTAATTTCTTCAGAACTGGTTCCCACAGTACCCATTGGTCCATCAATGCCAAAACCTTCTCCTGATGCCAAGCTGTTTGTCCCTGCCTTTGCCAGTGCCTCATATCGATGTCGTAACATCTGAAGCTCATACTCACAATTAGCATATGCCTGCTTCAGTTCATACAAAAGCACCAGATCACTGCGGAGTTCATTGAACATGTGTACAATCTCTTCAGTGGGCATTGGGTTTAGATCTGTAAATCATTTTGAACCAAAATATGTCAATACTTTCATAACCTAAATACTTTTGAAAACAAGACTAAAAGGTTGTTGTAAGATAATAAATAGCAAGGGATGCTCTATATCAGACTTTCAATACTCTTAGGTTAGACCTGTATCTCTAATTTGTTACAGATTCAGTGCTGGTAGTGTTATACTTCAGAAATGCAGCCACACAGAACTGTGGAAGCCATCTATAACTCCAGTATAATTTCTCCTAAGTTGAGTTACTATGAGTGTAGTAATGCCCTTGCTACATCAGCTTCCTCCTGATATTGATATCACCTCAAAATGAAAAAAATCCTCATAAAATGGACGGTACATTAGGATCATCATTCCTTAGCAACAGCGATGTAGCAATCACCGTAGTGACGTTGAACAAAAGTTTGTGTGTGTATTACTGCAGTGTTTCAATGATCTATCTGGGATTGCTTAGGAAGGAAAATAAATCACTGCAGTGTAATCACTAATTTCTCTAAAACTATTAAACAATTCAAAGTTAAACAGCTCCTTTTACTCCAGAGCAAAACAGAATTATGCCAAAATTCCTTGAATTGTTAGATAGGTCTGAGACACACAAGACAATAAGTCGATGTGTCAGAAGTTCTGACCACCAATTAAACTGCCTGAAAGACTCAACACCACTAGCATTCTATCATTCTGAACAAAGAGCTGTTAACTATATGTGATTTTACACATCTTCATTTTTTATAACACAACAAATAGCATTTTACTATGACGTACCAGTATTTGTTTACTAAACCAGTATTTTAATAGTCAGTATGTCCATATTAATATTTAGTACTGAAAACCTTTGTTAAAAAAAGTTGCTTAAACGATTTGTTTTCCATCATATTTTTCTTGAGTCAGACTCTACAATAAAAAAAATTATGCAGCCTGGCAGCAACCAGTCATATCTTACTGATTAAATGCAGAGGTCATAAGTTGAAGCATTTTAATCAAAGCATTCAAGCCATTTATTGGTGAAGACTCTCTTGAGATAAAAAAAAAGATGTTATTGCATTTTGTAATATATTTTTGGAACTGAAGATTTATTTATGGATCACCTGAAAGATGCAAGTGTTGCTGGTAACTGCCCTGAAGACCATATATGTAATTATCTGTACACTGCAATTATGTAACAATGGATATGTGACTACTCAATTCTGTACTTGTGCTTCATATGATCCCTTAAGGGCCTTATCATATATTGTTACTGTAGAACACCAGACAATTTGGTTTTGCTTAAAAAAAGAAAGATTTCAGAACATCTTTGTCACATATGTCTGGTTTAGTGTGACAAGGCAGAGGGAAGATTTAAGCACATAATCCAGGCTGATAGTTCAATAATATATTCAATGCAACAGGAATCATAAGATAGTTGTGGATTGCTGGGGACCTATTATCACAGTCTCGGGACATCACTGCAGGAGTTCTTCAGGGTAGTGTTCTAGGATCAACCACCTTGAGGACCTTCTTTCCACAAAACATTCAGAAGTGGGGATGTTCGCTGATGATTGCACAATGTTCAGCACCATTTGCAATTCCTCAGATACCAAAGCAGTCTGTGTCCAAATGCAGCAAAATGTGGGCAATATCCAGGCTTGGGCAAATAAGTGGCAATTAACATTTGTGCCACAAGTACCAGGCAATGACTATCTTTAAGCTTTATCTAACCACCTACCCCTGATATTCAATGGCATTGCCATTGCTGAATCTCCACCATCGACACCCTGGTCATTGTCACTGACCACAAAATGAACGAGACCAGCCATACAATTAGTGTGGCTAAGGCAGCAAAGGTTAGGAATTATGGCAAGTAACTCTCCTCCTGCATCCCCAAAGCCTGTCCACAACCATAAAGCACAAGTCAGGAGTAATTGGAATACTCTCCACTTGTCTGGACGCTTTTGTCCAGAACAAAGCGGCCTGCTTGTCTGGCACCCTATTTATCACCTTCAACATTGAACCCCTCCCACCACCAGCACACAGTGGCAGCAGTGTGTACCCTCTACAAGATGAACTACAGAAACACACTACAGCACGTTCCAAACCTGTGACTATCACCAGCTAAAAAGACATGGGAGTAGATGGACGGGAGTACCACGTGCAGGTTTCCCTCCAAGCCACACCCCAAACTCATTTAGAAAGATATTGTCATTCTTTCACTGTCGCTGGCTCATAATACTAGAACTTACTTCTAAACAGCAACATGGGTATATCTAGCCCCTATGGACTGCACCTGTCAAAAGTAGTTCACCAGTACTTTCTCAAAGGCAATCAGGGTTACATAATAATTGTTTGTCTTGCCAACAATACCCACAGCCCATGAACAATTTTTTTAAAAAATGAATGTCTCAACCAATCCCTTTTAGATGTTAAAAATACGTTACTGCATTTTCAAAACTATTGAACATAACAGTCTCAGATTTCCTTTTTTTGGCAATTATATCAAAATGTGTTTATTTGTTTCAGAGTGTCCCTTTCCTCTACATTAAGTAGTCACTGACACAACTTCACTGGTAATATACTGTTCAAAATTCATAGTAATAGTGTGATCAATGTGTACATACTTTTACAGCAGAAAGTAATCAATAAAATAATCATGATATCCATTTCTTTGCTTACCAACTCCCAACTCTGTCAGCATCTGTTCAATGGCTTTGATTTTCTTCTGTCCAACTGAGCTAGGTAGTTTCATCTGAATACAGAAAACAACAGAAATTAACAATGTGACAGCAGGTTCATTAATACTAGTTTGCTGAAATAATGGAACACGAGCATGCAAATTATTCCATTGCCAAATAACCATAGGTTTCTTCTAAACTTGATTCTTTTTCGCCATTCTGAAATATAGATGTTTTAATTCTAGTAAACACAGTTTTAAAACTGATCTAAGTAACAGATTAAATTCCATTCACAACAACAAACGCGTTAAGGCAGGCAGCGGAAGTATGACAACTTTTTTTGGAAGAGAGATTTCGAACCAAAATTGCAAGCAGGCAATTGCAAGTGCAACTGGATCTTTTGTGAAAAATGTAAATTCCTTGGTGATTAATATACTCCTCTATTTAAACTGTTCATACACTTTTCTAAGTATAGTTTGGGATACTATTGGGATAGTATTCTGTTGCTTATTACCTTTTCCTATCTCCATCCTAACCCTTACAAAACAGGCAAATGTTTTGCAAGGTAATTCAAGTGGAGATAGTCCCTGTTGATCTATTATCTAGGAAATGCATTTGATTTGCTGGTGTGCAATTTCCTACCATTTTATATCTATTAGAATTGAAGGGAAAAAAAATCTCAGTTTCTTTAAAAAATGTGTCCTTAATACATGTCAGAAATACAAAAGTGATTTTGTTTTTAATGAAATATGCAGTTTCCACCTTAACTCAATCTCCCAGAATGTATATTCTCCTTTCCCAATCTCATTCAGGACATTCTGTGCATTTCTCTTCTTATCTGTGGCATAGATTATAAGAGCTGGAAGATTATGTTGGAGCTGTACAGGGCTTTGGTCAGACCACAGCTGCAGTACTGTGTAATTCTTCATTGGAGACAGTGGAAAGACAATTCACCAGAACATTACCTAGGATTGGACTGAGGTGGACAACAGCAATTCAAGAAGGCAGCTCACCACCTTAAGAACAACTAGGGACTGGCAATAAATGCTAGACACCCAGCAATGCCCACAAAATTGAATGTTTTAAAAAAATGGAGCAGTTTAGCTATGAGGAGGTTGGATGAGCTCAGGCTGTTTTCTTTGGAGAAGAGAAGGCTCACATGGGAGCTGACTGAAGTGTAAGTCTATGAGAGGAATGGACAAGGTGGGTAGAAAGCTGCTATTCCCTTTACGTGAAGGATCAATACCAAAGGGAGTATAATTTCAAGGTGAAAGATTTAGAGGGGGTTTGAGGAAAACGTTTTTCACCCAGAGGATGATTGGGATCTGGAAGTGCACTGTCTAGAAGGGTATTTGAGGAAGGTAAACTCAACATTTAAAAAGTAGTTGGATAAGCACTTGACGTATCATAACATTCGAGGTAGGGGCCAAATAGTGGAAAGTGGAACTATTATAGAGGAATAGTAGTTTTTTATTGGTCCAGACACAATCGCCCCAAGGGCCTCTTTTGTACTGTGCGATTCTATGAGTGAGAAAAGACCTGTGATAGCAAAGAGGCACAAAACAATCCTGCCTGCCACTCTTAGAGGTGCTGTACTTCTGGCATAGAGTTAAATTTGTATCCAAGAATATTTCTGTAAATCACACTAGATTGAACTTTCAGTCCTCAGGAACAAATCCAGTTTTAATTTTAATCCTGAACAGTATTTTCCCTTTGAATTAATTCAGAACACTGCAAGCCCATGTAAATTCACTAACCATTATAAATCACCCCATTGCTGCAGAAGTATACTGGAGTGCGTGGTTCCTTATTGAGGGAATTTGTATCTTTGACCCTGCAGGAATTCCATCACACCGCACTGATCTGTTGCTCGTATTTTAGTCCTCACCGAGTTCTATTCATTCACACAATACTGAAATTCATACTGATTTGTATTGGCTCCTGTCTTGCATGGTCTGCGATTTAAAATTCTGACCCTCGCATTTAAATTTCTTAATACTTTCACTCCTCCCTACTTCAGCAGCCTTCTCCAACATTACAATCACCCACCCCCTCATGAATTCACCCTTTATTGACACTAGATTACGTACAGCCATCCTCCTTCTGATCACTGTACCTTTGTTAGATCCAAAATTACAGAAATTTACCCACAAATCTCCAAAAACCCTTCCACTTCCTACTCCTTTACAATTCTCCTTAAAACTACCTGATTCATAAAGCTTTTGGTTCCCCTCCAAATACTTCTGATCATTCAATATACATTTTTGGCTGATTATGTCTCTGTAAAACACCATGGGATGATTTTTTTTTATATTTAACATGCTGCATAAATGCTACTCTGGAAGTTAAACACTCCTAGTTGCAAAGTGTTCAGAGAGATAGAATAGGAAAGAAAAGAGGGATGGCAATTTCGGTTAAGGAGAACATTGCAGGAATGGGGAAAGAATTTTCAAAGGGTTCAAGAACAGAATCAATTTGACTAATGCTAAGGCACAAAAAGGGTGTACTTAACTTTCTTGGTGTAAACTACAACTACTAATTCACTAGACTCCTCAACTAGCAGTATTCATATGGCCAAAATATAAGGGTTATATTTAGGCACCGAGCCAATAATTTCAGATAAATTAGAACATAAAAGAACATAAGAACTGGGAGCAGGAGTAGGCTGTCTGGCCCTTCGAGCCTGCTCCGCCATTCAATAAGATCATGGCTGATCCTTTCGTGGACTCAGATCCACTTACCCGCGTTCTCACCGTATCCCTTAATTCCTTTATTCCTTTATTGTTCACAAAAAAATCTACCTTTTTTAAAAAAAAACATTTACTGAAGTAGCATCAACTACTTCACTGGGCAAGGAATTCCATCGATTAACAACCCTCTGGGTGAAGAAATTCCTTCTCAGTTCAGTCCTAAATCTGCTCCCTCTAATCTTGAGGCTATGCCCTCTTGTCCTAGCTTCACCTGCCAGTGGAAACATCCTCTCTACTTCTATCTTATCTATTCCCTTCATAATTTTATATGTTTCTAGAAGAGAGGGTCATGTGACTTGTTCTAAAATCTGCCTAACACCGATTGGGTGACCTGTTATAGATAAAAGGGAGGCCTGGATTATTGTGCTGATAAGGTGGTGTTAGGTCCTCACATTTGGAAACTATGGCAGCAGCAGCATATGTGTTTACAGTGGTTACATTGAATACTAGCAAAGTCCTAACATGTTGAGAATGTTGAACTGTAAACAGTAATCATTTAAACTGTCCATTTACTTCCAAGATTTTGGAAGATCAAATTCATGTGCAAATTACACAATAAATGGCAGAACCCTTAAGACAACTGACATACAGGGGGATCTGGGTGTACAGGTCCACAAATCCCTGAAAGTGACAACATAGGTGGATAAGATGGTCAAGGCATACAACACGCTTGCCTTCATTGACCAGGGCATCGAATATAAAACCCGGCAAGTTACATTACAGTTGTACACACACTACAAGAAGGGCGTGGATGCTTTGGAGAGGGTGCAAAGGAGGTTTATCAGGATGTTGCCTCTTCTGAAGGGTTTTAATTATGTGGAGAGGTTGGATAACTTGAATGGTTTTCACTGGGAAGACAGAGGCTGAGGAGCAACCTCAGAGGTGTACAATATTATGAGAGGCATAGATAGGGTGGATAGTCAGAGGCTTTTTCCCAAGGTATAAAAGTCAACTACAAGAGGGCACAGGTTCGAGGTGGAAAGTTTAGGGGAGAAGTGTGGGGAAAATTTTTCATACAGAGATTGGTAGGTACCTGGAACCAGTGGAGGTTGTGGAAGCAGGCACGTTAGCAACTTGTAAGGTGTATGATACATGAATGGGAGGTGAATAAAGGGATAGAAACTGCGCGTGGGCAATAAGTAGCAGGTCTAAATAAGGAACAGGAATAGGCACAGGTTTGGTGGGCCAAAGGGCCTGTTCCTCTACTGTATTTTATTGTATTGTATTACATTAATATGAAAGAAAATTGGAGTCTCGAGGGTCGGTAGTCTGTATTTCTACCTGGATATAAGGCCCCTGTGACTCAGTTGCCATGGGGATGGGCTTTAGGATGAAAAGGTTTTCTCAGATATCCCTGAAACTCTTACACAATTAGTCTTCCAGAATCTAGGAGAAATGAAGTAACTAGAGGTTGAAAGTCACTATGGTTCAGCACACAGGATGCAGGCAGGACTTTACAGTTGGATCAAAAGATCAAATTCTTGTGAACTGAAACGAGGTTGGGGAAAAAAAAAGTCACATAGCTCATGCTAAAGCAAGAATCTCAGAGGGAAAAAAAATTCTATCTGTGAAAGACTTGGGTTAAATGTTAATCAGGCTAGGAGAATAAACTCTTCAGAACAATTTCTGGGTCCACAGAAACAGAATGACTGCTTTAGGTCAAGTGTGAAGTAAACTTGTGAAGTAATTTTTTTCGGTTTTAAAAGTAAAAGAAGAGAATTCTGTTCTGTAGTTCCAAGTAAAGTTGCCTCCAAAAACTGTGTTTTGCCAAGTACTTTCGGTAAAAATCTTAAAATGTGAAATCTTCTAATGTCAACCTGTCAGCTACCAACTAGGAAGCTTGAATTTCTTTTTTCTTTAAAGTTATTTGTCACTACTAGTGTCAGATAAACACCTGCACCACTTATTAAAAAACATCTGAAATGCCTGAAGGCTTTTCACCTTCATCAGGCATAGCTATTCTTTCCCTTCTATAAAGGGAGCATAGAGGGGAATGTGACAACACAATGATCTGACACTAAAACAGAAGAGTCATACAATTCGTCCATAATTTCTCTCAGCAACTTTGGTTGCTAGAACAGGTTCAAAATCAGTACATAGGATGTCAGCTGTAGGGTCTAGATAATCAAACTCATCTACGATTTTTCTTTCATGACAATTACTCATTAGGCCATAACAAAGATCATTTTGCTACAAGACTATTCAGCAAATGAGTCTTTACCTTTATCATCCCCATATGCAAGCATTTCTATTGATTGCAATTAACTGGTTTGATTACTAATTAAGAAAAACAAGATAAATCAAAATTCCCCACAATATATTCATAATTAAATGGTTAAAGTTTAAAAAAGCTGGGAAAAATTTCAAATTTGGAAAAGAAAATGGCTACTTAAGCAGTTTTTTTTAAATGAAAGACTCATTCCTCAGAACATTTGGTATTTCAATTGGATGAGCGCTTCTTTAAAGTCATCCCAATAAACAAATTGCAACATGTTAACTTATAACAGCTAATGCATTATTAAAAGTATTTGAGTAATATACTCCTCATTTTAATGAAATAAATTTTGCATACAGACCGGTCCGTGTTCATCAGTCTTGAAGACAAACTGGCATGGGTGAGTTTTCACATATGAGTTTCAAGTCAATGATATAAATCATAAAATGTTGGTAATGATAGTAAATTAAAATACACTTTCGCTATTGATATTATTTAATAAATTCATCCTCTGCGTTACTGAGGCATGGAACAACTTTATCCTAAATAGGAACTCTTCTTTTTGCTGGACTACCAAGGCAACTATTTAGAAGTACCAAAATTACAAGCATTCAGCATTAAAGGAGGTGATGCAAATTGTAATTTCATGCTGTCTGACAAGACGATCTTACCTCCATGAATAGTATAGCCTTTTTTGCGTCCCACAAAAAAATCATTGGTGACTCAGATGCACAAAGTTATGAGCTAGATTTTTCTAACACAACCGTCATATGGAATCCCTGATAATCACAGTTTACCAAACTAACAGCTTTGACCCCATCAGCACACTTCAAGACATTTAAATAATGTACTTAAAAGATACAATAAGACATCAGCTACATTTTGGGGAAAAAAAACGGGAAGAAGGGATTCGGACATCGGTACAGTCACATTGCAATCAATAGTGTGCCCTGGTCAACTCAAGGCTGATTTGTTACCAGCCAAAAAATTCACTGAACGATGTTCCCTCATTATCTCTAGGCCCAATACAGCCAAGAACAAAATTTTGTTTCAAAAATTGTAATGTGTGTCAAGATTTGCTTCAAACTCCAACTTAAAAGCATCCAAGCACACAGTGGGTTTAACCACAACAAAAACTGACAAAATGCCTAACGTTGCTGTCCTTGATACTAACAGAAATTGCAAGCAAGGAATGTAAACTGTGCTTACTAATGATCCCACCTTCATCAGTCTGGTAGATTTGTCAGACAATTTAGCCTTGAGCTACATATCTCATTCACCAATTGACTCAGAGGCCAAAACAGAATGGTGACTATTGGTATGTGAACATTTAAAACAATCCCACGCAGAACTTTCTGGCCTTCAGCAAGACCCTATCCATAACATGAACCAAATGGAAATTCGGATAATCACTCCTTTTGTTTTTACCTTGCAAGACTGGAAACAAGTGATTTTTCAGTGCTAATGTGTTTTAATCCTGGACTATTAAATCATGCCTTAGTTTTCTGACTCCAGAATGTGCAATGAAATAGTAAAGTTCAAATAATAGCAAGTGCTTTACTATACATTTATTTTTGCTAGAAATCTGTCTCTGAATCATATTAGCTATACTGGAAGCACAAAATCAATGCATGAGTGACTGGTATTACTTCTGCTCAAGGCAAACTTCCTTATATAAAAAAATGCTTTATTTCATGTTAGTTTATGATTTTAATTACATTTGCTTCTGTGAATTAGGTGATTCCTCTGAGTAGTCTATCATTTTTGCATCTTTTTAATCCAGTGCATTTCTTCACTATTCTTAGCTTCTGCTGACATTTAATTGCAACTGTGATTTGGTGAGGAGGGACGCTCATTTGTGATTCCGAATGTGACGCGATCAAGATTGGGGACAGGCATTCATACAAGGCTAATAAGATGATCTGAAACGTCTGAAATATTTGGTTCACGCTCATCAATACTGTAGTCCTCTCTTTCATTACAACCTCCCTCTCTACCTGGATAGGTCAGAACAGAAGAAATCACTACCTCAGCCTCACAGGAGCAATTTTTTTTTTTAATTCGTTCATGGGATATGGGCGTCGCTGGCTGGTCAGCATTTATTGCATTTTATTGTTTATAGTTTCTGACCATGTTCATTGTCAGAACAGTACTAAATGACCCCTGCTGAACTAGAGACCATGGTCTTCCCAACAGAGTGGAATTAAGATGTTCATTGATTACTGGGACAGGAAGCAATCTACTTGATGTTTTTAAATATAACAGGTTTCCAAATCCTCTTTGTAGGAAAAATGGTCAATAAAACCTTCAAATATGATAAGCTAGGCCTAATGTCAGAAACAGGTTATCATAACTACTGCTATTATTCAGCTGGTGCTTTACTTATCTATTATTTGTAGTCAGTGCTGGGAAAATGATACAAAGATAGGGCCCCAACTTGGTCTATGTTAAGTCTGCATTCCTAGTTCAATTCACATACACAATACCTTAATTCAAGATTACTCAACTTCTGCAATTTAAAAATGAAACAATTTTGTTTTAAAAATCTTACCCTTTGACTTCGTAATGTGACACCTGCAGACTTGAAGTCTGGAAATTTGATGCCTGCTGTCTCTGGTACGGCCTGTAAAACAGGAGTAGGCAGGATATTTTGAAACAGAAAGCACGACAAGGATTTCCATATTAACGTGGAAATAAGAAAAATTGGTTCTGGATACCACAACTTTTGTATAACAGACTTTTGTATACTAGAATACATCATTTCTCTTCTTTGGGCTTATTACGATATCAGTTAATTATCTTTTATTTATAAAAGTAGCAGAGAAAATTATTAAACACAGAGACAACAGAAAATTCTAGTCAATGTGACAACCACTAATTAATTTTTGATTAATTAACTAAAACAAACAATCTCCAGTAGCAATTCTATTCAGATCTGCAAAAAAGTGCATTAGTATGTGTTAATCGTTCATCTTGCATGTTAAAATGCTTTATACTTCTGGCACATATCAAGTACAATACAATTGCAGAAATTCTTATAACAGACACCAAAAAAAACTTTTCTTAAAAGCCTCCAGCTTACCAAAATATACAAATATTTTTAATCTTTACAAAATAGCATGAAGGATTTTCAGTCCAGTAGTGAAACGGTGCAGAACTTGCACTGCTTATTCACCTTTGTACAATCTATTTTTTTTTTTTTTTAAAAAGTCAGCTCATCAAAGTTCCTGCCAATATCACATTGAATGTGATAAAAGGAGGCCATAGGCCGGATTACTTTCTATGGGCATGTACATCCTAGGAATCTATTAACCATTTCATATCTAATGGTTAAGTCTTAAAGCGATTAGATGCACTTTAATGGATCAGAAGATTTACAAGTGCTGAATGGAATCAAGCATTCTGCATCATGAACAAAAGCAAGCCTTAATGATGGTCTCAAACTGTGACAAATACCCTAAAATAAAATGCTCAAGATAGTCAAGCACATTAGCTTGCTCCAAATGTTGATGCAATTATTCAAGTTCAGACATAACAAATGTTGTGCAGCAACACAAGTAGCAAATAAAATAGAAATGCAAGTCAAGTATCAACAATACTCACTGAACCAACGCTTAAAACAGTAACTGTAATTTTAGAAACAAGAGTCATGCATCTGTCATTCAGACTGAAGTCATTAAATGCCATTGGATTACCTGGAACTATGGACTAGGTTTAGTAAAAGTAGATGCTGGGAGAAGCGGATAAACATCAAGTTTGAGCAACTACATTTAAAAAAAAACACGGATTTCAACTCAGTTCTATTGCTTTGCATCTTTTCCAATTGAAACAGGCTTGTGCTGCCGTAAGAAAGTTATTAGCCTGACGCAGTCTGATATAAAATGCTGAAATATTCTATTCAATCATGTTCATGTACTTAAAAAAACTCAATGCGTATATCAGCACTTACTGGTTTTTCTGTTTCTTTTTTCTGCGGCAGTTTCTTTTTCGCTGCCTTGCGCTCTGCCCGACGCATTTCTGTGGTATTATCTGCAGCTGTGATGAGTTTCTGCAAATCTTGTGTTTTCTTTTCTCTTTCTTTTTTTCTCATTTCAATTTTTCTCAATTCTTGTATTAAGTACTCTTCTTCAGCCACCTACAAGCAAGAGTT
>NC_063341.1:49427734-49487013 GCF_021869965.1 Rhincodon typus | reverse complement strand
AAAAAAAAAAAAAATGGATGCTGCAGAGAAGCATAGTTTTAATTTGATCAGAAAAATAGTACACAGCTAACTAGGACCCTGGAAAATATGAAATTATTGAAGTATTGAATTCTTTGAAAATGAATGTGGATTCTCTATTGGAAGGCTGTACAAGTTCAAGAGCCTGGGGAGGAAAAACGAAAGTGAACGCTGTTGTAATGATAACTGTCGATTGTTAAATTTGAATAGGAGATCAAGATACAGTAGAGAGGCTTTATGCAATGGAAACATATTAGCTATGGTCTCAGGAGGATTTTTCTTTTAAAACCACTAGTGGGATGCAAGATGTGGACATCACCGAGTGGACCAGCATTTATTGCCCTTCCCTAGTTGCCCTCAAGAACTGCTGCAGTCCATGTCTTGCACATTTGACTCAATTCCTTTAGGGAGGAAATTCCAAGATTTTGAACCAGCAACAGTGAAGGAACGGTAATGTATTTCCAAATTATGGTGAGTAGCTTGAAGGGGAACTGGTTTAAAACTGATAGCTGTGTTTGGAGACGTTTGAGAGAGAATTATTTGAAGAAAATGGCTGTGGTTAACTTACACTGAATGTCTTGTCTTGAAATACTGTAATGTCTAGGAAATTAATACTTTCCTTGTGTGTTGTGGCTTTAAATTCAATAGAGGGTTGATAATTACTGAGTATATTCAGAATTCTACTTCTGCCATATATTTTAACAAGAAAGTCTTGTTACTGTGTGTCTGCATCACGTAATTGTAGAGTTTGAGAGAACTTAAAGGGGCCTGGGAAAGCCAAAGGCAAGCCTCAAAAAAAAAAATCATCCCTATCAGGTGCATTGGGATAGAGTGGAATTACTGAGTTTGATGATAACGAGGCAGGAGTTTTTTTTTGAAAGAAGCTATCTTGGTCAATGCAGGAATGTAATGCTGCCATAGGGCTGCTCACTTATTAGAGAGAGCGATGACTGGAGGTGGTTTAACAGAAGGTCACGAAGCATCAGGCGAGGGGTGTGGAGGAGGTGGGACCTTCACGGAGCAGCATGATAAACAGGAGGTGGCTGTTCGTGTTACTATCAAGGATGTCAGTAAGTATGGGGAATGTGGTCCTGCAGTTGGAATTTAGGGCACAAAAAAAGAAAATTAGAAGCAGGATATCATTTCCATAATGCTCCAAGTGCCATGTGTGCAAAAGGACCAAATACAGGCAAATGGAACAGTTTAGTTTGGGAAACCTGGTTCAGCATGGACGAGTTGGACCAAGGGTCCGTTTCTGTGCTGTAAGACTATGATTCTTTCTAAAAGGAGGAGGGTCCTGTGTATGACTATACGTAGCTTCTATGAAGCTTCTCAAAAAATTGTCCCAATACAAGACAAAATGCTTTAAATTTCCCCCCCCACCCCCAGCAATACTCAAATACAGTACTACCAAAATAAAAATGCATAAATAAAATCTCATATTGGTCTTCTGCAGACTGAATCAGGGGAATTGATAATGGAAACAATGGAGATAGTGGGGCCATTGAGCAAGTGTTTTGTGTATGCCATCCTTGTAGAAGACCCAGAAAATATCCCAAAGGCACTAGATAATCAAAAGACCAACAGGAAGGAAGATCTTAAAACAAATCATCAGAGGAAAGGAGCTGGGAAAACTATTAAAACATAAAGACCAACTGCCTAAAGTTTGACAGAGGAAGTGGCTGCAGAAATAGTAAATGCATTGATTGTAATCTTCCAAACTTCCCTCATTCTGTAAAAGGTCCCAAAGTCAAGCATAGTACACTCACACTTTTATTTCAAAAAAGTAAATTAACGAGCCAATTGTTTCCTATCAGACATTGGAAAATTGCTGGGAATTCATTGAGGCCGTGGCACATGAAATATCATTGTGGCATCAGTTGGACTCAACTTCATGAAAGGGAAATGGTACTTAACCAATTTATTGGATTCTAAGGCAGTAACAAGTAAGGTAGATAAAAAGGGAACCTGTAGATTTGGTGCATCTGGATTTGCAAGAGGCAGGAGACATGACAAAAGCTCCTACATAAACACAGTATAGGAGGTAATATTAGCATGGATAAAGGATTGGTTGCCGAAGAGGAAGTAGCATGTAGAAATAAATATATCTCTTTGGTTTGACAAGGGGGCAAAGGGTTGAGGTCTCAACTATTTATTGTCTATATCAACGACTTGGATGAAGGGATTGAATATATAGTTTGCTATCAACACATTTCACTACTAAGTTGTCAATAGGAGGTAGAGAGTCTGCAAATAGTCAGGTTGTGGGTGAGAAGGCAAACATTTAGCAGATGCAGTATAAACATGGGAAAATGCATACTGGTCCCTTTGGTAGTGAGCAGACCAAAGCAGTATACTATTTAAATGGAAAGAACTTACAGAAGTCAGTAGTTACAGAGATGTGCCTTGGTACAATCATATAAAAAAGTTAGTGTGTATATAAAACATATGACAGAGGCCAATGAAAAGTTTCTGTTCATTACAATGGAGCATAAATTAGGGAAATTTTATTGCAGCTATACAGGACCTTGACACCACGTTCTACAGTTCAGCCCTGTGAATAGTTTTGACCTCATTTGAAAAAAATAAATGCATTACCAGTTCAAACATGGCTCATGCAATTAATTCCTGGAAAGAACTGTTCTTTCATAAATAACGTTTGAACAGATAAGGGCAAAATTCCATCAGAATTTAGAAGAACTAAAGGTGATCTTATTGAAACACAGACACTGACAGCAATAGATAGGGTGGATACTGGGATGATGTTTCTGTGTGAAGGAAGATTAGAACTAGGGACAGACTTATGAATAACAGAGGCTTCTCTTTTAAAGAAGAGATTGAGGACAAATCTTCACCCCAGAGTGTTGTCAATATTCTCTTCCCAGAAAGCACAGCAGGCTGGATTGTTGGTTTTATATAAACTAGGGTTTCAAAGTAGTCATATTGGACTCAATGTTAACTTTTTCCCTCCACAGATGCTGCCAGACCCAAAATTACTCCACCATTTTTCTGAATTATATTAGAGCTAAATGAATTTTTGGATGGACAATGGGGTCAGGGGAAGTGGGGGAAAGACAGGAAAGCAGAGTTGAAACCAGAAGCCCATCAAGCCTATTGGCTTGAAAGCCAAAATGTCCATTCCTGCTCTCATGACCTATACTCCTACATCTCAAACAGCACTGTTCTTTTATTTCTGCAAGATACTGCAAAACATGTTAAAACAGTCACTCCATCTCAACGTGTTTGTTCTATCTCACTCAGACAGTAAGAACTGCAGATGATGGAGTCAGAGATAACACAGTATGTGGAGCTGGAGGAACACAGCAGGCCAAACAGCATCAGAGGAGCAGGAAAGTTGACGTTTCAGGTCAGGACCCTCTTTCAGAAAAATTTTTGAGGAAGGGTCCCGACCTGAAACGTCAACTTTCCTGCTCCTCTGGTGCTGCCTGGCTTGCTGTGTCCCTCCAGCTCCACACTGCATTTGTTCTTGGGGTTTCTCTCCTCATTGCAAGCGCTCAAGGATAGTCCTCAAAACCAAGTGGCTTCTCCAGAGTTCTCTGCCTTGCTTTGAATTTAAAAAAAAGGTACATATTGAAAACAAAGTTCAGCATTTATGAAAATCTACTGATTCCTCTTATCCTACTATTCATTTGAAAATACTAATAAATTTAGCAAACATGATTTTTCTTTTGCCGAACCAGGTTGACTGTGTATAATCATAGAGACTTGAGTTAGAAGTCCCATTATTAATAGACTACTGGTGACTAACATAAATCTAACTGGTCTGTAGTTCCCTATTTTCACTCTCCCTTGTTACTTTAATTCTAGATTCACATTCGCATACTTATCTTTTGAAATCACTCTAAAAAATGTAAGGAATTTTGGACAATGATAACCAATGCAACCATCTCTTAAAGCCTTTAGGTGTAGATGACATACATCCTTAAATGGTAACTTTCCCTGAATTGATATTATTCCCTGCAATCAGAATGTATTGTGCAGAATTCCTTTTAGAGCAACATCTCTTCAGCATCTCATGCTCTGCCATGTGGGAAGTCACTAAGTTCTTGATGCAGCAGACAGAAACGCTGGTCATATATTGTTATTACTGTAGTGTTGGAATGCAGATAATGTTTTCACCACGAAACCCTTTCCTTGGTAATCCCGTGAAATACAAAATTCCAAATACAACATTCCACCTTCTTTTCTGTTTCCTTCATGAAAAGGGAGTCACATGTACCCATTTCTATCTGCAAAGAATAGAGCACAACTCACCACCTGCTCAAGAGCAATTATAAATGAGCAACAAATGCTAACCAGTGATGCATGGACCTTTTGGCCAATTCATTACTTGTAGGAATTGTGAAGAAAGCAGATTGTTGGAATCAAACAGCTCCATGCCTGACTTTACAATAGATGGATGGTCATTTTGCAGGAGGGAAAATAAATCACAAATGTGGAAATAACGTCTTACCACTTTGTGCTATAGTTTGTTCTGGACAATATTCCTCAAGTCAGACTGACTGTGTTGAAGCTTTCAACCAAAATGTCAGTATTAGGCACTGTCTTAATGAGTTAGCTATGCTTCCCTAAACAGAAAATTCTCGCACAGGGCCTTCAATATGAAGCTGTTAAATAATTCAGATCTTTACAAGTGAATGGTCTATTTGCTGCTCCGAGATTAACCAAAAATGTCAAAAGTAAGGCAAGTGGAAGCTCAATTACTGTTTTAAAGCCAAACCAAAATAGGTTAAAATGATCTTTAAATTCCATGGTGCTCACATCCCCAAAACAACAGCTTTAAATGAAGCAAATAACTATAACCCACTTGCATTGTATGCAAAGAAAACAATTCACAGGGCAGCTGCCTTGTGCTTGTGATCAAACTGTTACCAATCCTGCAAAGATTTCAAAAAGCTTCTTTTCCCAGGGATTTTCAACGATAGCCCCCAAAAATGCACATTTGAAGAACAGGAACATACAACTCACCACGCACATTGGCAGGCTTCAAAGATAAAAATGCTTCCTGTTAAAAAACACATTTTATGCTTAATTGACAGCTTGACATATGCTGCAACATAAATTGTGGTGATAGAACTTGGTAAGCTTTCCTGCTCTGAAGGTCTGGCATATTTTAATCTTAAATCATTTCATGAATTGTCATTACCGACAGGACATTGGAGGGAAAATATCCAAATATGCTGATATCAATCTCGTAGGTAAAGCAAACTATAAAAGACAAGCAGACGAGACCGAAGAAAGATAAAGCCAGTTATGTGGATGACTAGGCAAGAAACACTCAAGTGTAAACAAACATGAATTGGTGCAGTTTAAACTTCAAAAACAGATACGCTACAAGTGGTATTATTTTGAATAAATGGAGAGATGTCAAGGTAAAAGGACAGAGATACCTAAAAACAAGATTACAAGTTCAAGACTTCTCTGGGCCAGCCACATAAATACATGAGCAAGTCATAGGTGGAGTTTTCTGTAAGCCATAAATTCCTCCCAAGTTGGGATGAATGCTACTCCAACTACATTCAAGAGGCTCAGCATCATCCAAAACAAAGCAGCCCTCACACATCCAGGCCCTCCACCACTGCAACTCACTGCTTCACCTCATGAACTGCAGCAGTTCAAGGCTGCTGACCACAGCATTAAGAGAATTGGAGATGGGCAACAAATCTCTGGCCTCCCTAGTGACACCCACATAGTCTCGATGAGTGGAAACAGGGCCAATAAGATTTTGGATTTCAGTCTTCACAATACACAAGGCCATTCAGTCCATGTGTCTGTTTAAAGAGGGACTGTGAAAAATATTTTTCAGCCATAGCTAAATTAATTCTGTATGTTGTAAATACTTTTAGTCAAGCCATTTAGATGTTTTATAGTATGCTTCTGGAGCAGATGGGACTTGACCCATGCCTTCTGGCTCAGAGGAACACTTTCACTGCACCACAAGAGCCTTCACTGATTTTGCTTATTATTTTCATATATCTAGAAGTTCTCTCAACTGAATATTTTGTTCCCAATCACCTGTGTTCATTCCACCTCTTACAAATCACCTGTATTTCCATTTAATCAATTTGCCTGCAGATCTTGTTAAGGGCAGTGCAATAATACCAAAGGGAGGGAGAGGGGGAGGGGATGAAATCAAAATGAATCGGGAGGGCAGATAAGGCACTCTATCCAGTGATGCTCACCTCTCTGTAAAGGCACTTTGTGCATCAGAAGAAACTACATACCCCTTTCTCCAAGGGTACCCAGGCATGAAAGTATCTGTGAAAGGAGGGCCAGACAGTCAGGAAATAGGAGTCCCTCTCCAGCCTGCTGCCTGGACCTGTTAATGGCCAAGCTCAGAAACAGACCCTAAACAATGGAAGAAATTTTGCTTATTTTTTATATCCATTAATGTTCTTAATTTCTCTTCTCCACCCTCCCCCAAACACCACCAAATCACCTGTGGTGTTTATTTTCCCCATCTATTAACCACTGGTAAAGTGCCTGTTTCCAACTGAATAATTGGCAGGCAATGTCCATTATGGGCAGGAAATTTGCTCATTGTAGGCTTAGATAGATGATCAAGCTGGAAACAATTCATATTATGTGACTGTAGTAATGCAATAAAGAAATAGTCTGCCTTAGACAAGATTAAGCAAAATTGACTCAACTGTACTGATTATAGATTGGTCAATCTATAGCAGGACCTCACAAGTATTCATATGTATTACATTTAGTCTATCCAGAAAGAGTGGCAATAAGACCTATCCTACACAAAAAGTCAAGTTAGCATTTCCAGCTGCTTTGATATCATATAACTCAATCTTACCAACTAAGCAGCAGCAACTGACACAGACTGTTTACTAATCAGACAGATCTATTTAGCAGCTTGTCAGTCAGTCAGACCCTTTAGGCAGAGTGGAGATGCTGTATTGGGGAGCAAAATTTCCCTATTTTAAAAAAAAGGGAGGGACAGGTATTGTGCAGGTCAGAAAGTCCAAAGAAAATACAAGTTAAATTTGAGGGATTAGAGTTAGGAATTGCTCACTAAGCTACTGTGTTAGCTGAATGCTACTGTTTGTAAACTACAAATAAGGATTTTGCAAGGGTAGAGCATGACTCAGTCTGACAAATTGTTTTTCTATTCTTCGAAGTGTAATACAGTCAAAGACGATTAGAGGAAAGCGGACCACAAAATTAGTAACTATTTTAAAAACACCTAAGCTATCTAGCTGGGTTGTGTCTGCACATAAGAAACAAATAGACATATGAAGAAATATACAGGATGATTTGATCAAAGGTTCACAAGGCAAATAGAAAGATTAAATTCTGTTCAGATGCACCAATTATTTCAACTGAATGGGTTGAAGAAGACGAGGGCTCATGCTTATAAAAAAAAGTTATACCAAAGTAAGACAAGGTTAACGCGTTTGATGGTTCTTTTCTCAAGAGAAAAAGTGTTTGGCAGCAGGAGTCCAGCCCAGAGCCTGATCTGAAAATGGATATGATCATGACTGAACTTCCTGCTCCCCAGTTCTTGGCTTTGAGCGAATAGTTAAAAAGAAAAATCAGGCTTTGCATCCTTCAATTATGGCGTAAACAGAAGACACTGTGATAAAGTATTTCAGAGATTTGTAATTTTAGCCCTTAATGATAGAATCCTTTACGTACCCATTTTTATTTCCCCTGACTGGGCAATACAATCTCTCTCCTGTCAAGCACTTTCAGAATCCTGCAGATCTGCAAATCCAAATTCTGATCACAAAATGTGCTGGAAGACCTCAGAAAAATCAGATAGCATTACGATCATTTTTTTGTTTTCCTTCAGAATCTTATAGGTTTCAATGAGATCACCTCTCAATCTTCTGAAACTCCAGCAGTATAGGCCCACTTTACTCAGAATCTCAAAAAGGACCTTTGGAGCAAGTTGAGGGCTCACAGATGCTGAATCTGTCTTCAAAGAAAAACTGGACTTTGACTTTTGCTGGAACAGAGATCACCTTGCACGAGGGATAAGCATCCCAGGCTAGATTTGATCATCTTAAAAAAGGAGGAAATTCTCAGCTTTTCTTTTCCCCCAGTTGGCATAGATTTTTAAACTGATTTTTCACTTCTCCAGGAATATACATAGCTCACACAGAGGGAGGAAAAAAAAATATTTACCCTAGGCTAGATGGACCAAATGAAACCTCTGTTGTCTGTTGTTACTTTCAAATCTTAAACCAATTTAGTGATCTAAATGACAGGACCAAAACAAAAGCCTGTTTAAATTTCAGGTATTAACACCTGATCAGATAATAAAAATGTAACAACTCTTCAGGTCACAGGAACTAGGACTGTATTTGTAGTTATTCATCAAATGTTGAATAGAAGAATCTCTCATCACAGACTAAAATGCAGTGGAGTTTAGATGCAAAATGCACAGATTAGGGCACAGCAAGAATACTTTGAGGCATTTGGGTTAACAGAAAGACTACTTTTTTTTTTCCCCATTCTTTACAGGGTCTACCATACAGAGACACCGATCAAGTCCAATGCTTCTTGGCATTCAATCCAAGTTAATGTATTTGAATTTTGAAATAAATATTTTTTCAAGCAGAACTAACCATCAATACCACACCTAAATTGAAGAGTTTACTCCACAGTAAAGCCAGAATCCGACTTCCAATGCATCCATGCTAAAAATGTCGTTATTCGAGAACTATTTTCAAATCAAATACATGTAAAAAGTAATCATTTCAAAAATAATTGTGCCCTGTATAACTGCACTGTTAATCAGAGATTACAGTATCAAGTTTTCATATGAAGCTGCAGGGAGCAATGCAAATGGGTCCAGCTTACATGTCACTTGGCTCTTATTCAGATCAGTTGCTAACCTACTAATTGTCACTTAAGGCTGATATTATGGGAAGAAATACGCTTGGAAGTTATGCCAAAGGAATCAGAAATAAGTCCTGCATTATAAACTGAATGAACAAGATCTGAAGCTCATAAAGAGGAAAACAAAAATCAATCTTCTGCTTCAAATGTTACAAACAAACCTCCAGAGAAATCTAGAAAAGCAAGGCTGAAAATCAATGGTATGAAATAAAAGTCAACATTAATTTCAAAACATCCCCCAAATACGCACCACATATTCCTTTACAATTGTTATTTTACAAGAAATTAGACTTCATAGAATCTCTACAGTGCAGAATATCAAAAGCACTTAAAACAGAGGTAGGTATGTTGGTTCAAAACATGTTCACAAATCTCTCTCCCACTGCAACTCTCTCGTAATCTCTTCGGCCCTGAAACTGCTCGACCACGTCCTGAAGCAAACCAGGTCACGCTTGGACATAGAGCAGTTTTTCCATCCCCGCCTCTTCGACCTGTTTGTTTCCTCTCCACCTATCCTCTCCTCTATCCCTCTTCTATCCGCCTCCCACTCTCTCCCTATTTATTTCAAAACCCCCTTCCCCTCCCCCTTTTCTGATGAAGGGTCTAGGCCCGAAACGTCAGCCTCTCTGCTCCTATGATGCTGCTTGGCCTGCTGTGTTCATCCAGCCCTGCACCTTGTTGTCACAGCTTAGAAGATGGTTATATTTAAAAAGGCATTTGGATGGTTACATGAATAAGAATGGTTTAGAGGGATATGGGCCAAATGCTGGTAAATGGGACGAGGTTTATTTAGCATATCTGGTCGGCATGGATGAGTTAGACCAAAGGGTCTGTTTCTGTGCTGTATATCTCTAGGACTCTATGAAATACACAAGAATTTCCTGAATGGGGAGGTAGCTGGAACTAGATGACCTGTAGGATGCCCAAATCCACTTCAATAATAAATCGAAAAAAAAAGAACTGTGGATGCTAGAAATCAGAAACAAAACGGAAATTGCTGGAAAAGCTCAGCAGGTCTAGCAGCATGTGGTGAGAAATCATAGTTAACATTTCAGGTCCAGTGACCCTTCCTCAGAGCTGATGGTGGCTAGGAAGGCATCAGTTTGAGGCTGTAGACTTGCTCGCCGATCTGGTCTGTTTGATTGCAGACATTTCATCACACTGCTACGTAACCTTGTCAGTGCACCACCGGTGAAGCCTATAGTTGTTCACACTCAGACAGATGACATTTGTCTCCCATCTGCGGGCAAGTTTGAGGGCGTTGCGCCCGTAGGCGTTTAAAGTTTTTTTTGAGAAGATTTGTAGCTCGGATTGGGAATGAGGTTGTAGACTTGCTCGCCGAACTGATGTGTTTGATTGCAGAAGTTTTGTCACCCTGCTCGGTAACATCATCAGTGCGCCTCCGGTGAATGTTCACCAGAAGCGCACGGACGATGTTACCGAGCAGGGTCACAAAACATCTGCAACAAAACACACTGGATCGGCTAGCAAGTCTACAATCTCATCCACACCCCGAGCTACAAATCTTCTCAAAAAAACTTTAATGTCACTTTATATGCAGAAGGTAGGATGGGGGGGTGCTCTCTGTAAGGAGTAAACAATAGGTGAGGATATCGCCCAAAGGGAGAGAAGAACAGTTGGACAGACAAAGGAGTTGATAACAATCTGGCGAAGAGGGTGCAAGTTATTAAATGGGGACTCTTAGTGGCTAACAATGGGTAATGTATAATAGCAGACTATGTGATAACAAGGCCTGGTGTACGGAGGTTGGGGTAAGGACATGGGAGAAGCTCAAGCCCTGAAGTTATTGAATTCAGTATGGAGTCTAGAAGGCTGTAGAGTTCCCAAGTGGAAAACAAAGTACGGTTCTTCCAGCTTGTGCCGATCTTCACTGGAGCACTGTAGCAAGCCTGAGACAGAAATCTTGGCCAGGGAACACAGTGGAATGTTGAAGTGACAGGCAACTGGAAGCTCAGGGTCTTTTTTTGCTCCACTTCAATAATGTTTGATAGTGTGACATGAAGGTGCTGACAGTTTTCAATTACATCTGGAAGTTACTGTGGTAACTGAAGAAAAAAAAAGGCAACACCTCCTGTGGCCTGTCTGACAGATTGAACACTGCTCAGCTCGAGTCTGGAGTAGTCACTGAATCAGGACCTGAAGCAAGCAGATGTTGTAAAGAATACATGGTGCAGCATTAATCAAAAGGTTCTCTTGAAAGCATTTTGCATTGTTTTAGACTATTCCCATTTTACAAATTCATGTGGTGGAATAAGCTCAGGCAGAGTAGGGAATAGAACTGGACGTTATTCAGAAAAGATCAAAGGTTGGACATATGTTTCATTTTGGGGCATTGACTAAATTTCCTTGGACTAGCAACAGTCCCCTTTCATTCATGTTCAGGCCAAGCTACACCACCTTGGACAGCACAAAAGCATACTTGATCCTTTATACCTTTACATAAAGTCAGAGTGCTTCATCCAGCACAAAAAATTGTTTCTTCTTTTACAGCCATGGTCCCTCCCTAAGGGCATTGTGGGTCAGCCTGCAGCGATTCTAGATGGCAGCTCATCACCAGCTTCAAGGGCAACGAGATGGGCAATAAATGTTGGATCAGCTATCAATGCCCACATCTCAAGTGATTAAAAAAACATTGCATTCTGATTTTACAAGAGTGCCACACGCCTTGTGCAATTTATTGTAGGTTGGAATATTATTGGAGATATAATATGTTGCCATAGTCCCAGATGACAATAGAACTGCTCGTTTATAAGGAAACATAACTGTAGGTGGTTTAATAAGTGAGGGTAGAGGTTGAGAAGGTGGCACCTTCATGGGATTGAACCCACGTTGTTAAAGTCACTCTGCGCCACAAAACCAGCCATCCAGCCAACTGAGCTAACCAATCCCCAAAAATGTATTGGGGAACATATCACATCATTAGGCAGCTTCCTAAAGGCTAGAAATATTCATAATTAATTGTGCAATATTGCTGATATACACAAGTTGACCTGGATTAAGTGCAAGCATAAGGCTAATCAAATATCGATCTTGCATTGGATCCTGCCAACTTTGCACACAAATTTTTCAGGTCACCAAGGAATACCACTCATCTCCCACTGCCTGGTAGAACAGACTGAAGTCCCTGCATAGTCTGAGATAACAAGGTGTAGAGCTGGATGAACACAGCAGGCCAAGCAGCATCATAGGAGCAGGAAGAGTACAGTTGAGTTGTTCAGAGAGTTAAGTTTTCACTAGCACATTTCTTGCCGGCTTCTTTAGCTCCTCTTCAAGTGTTGCAATATATTTTCTATATACTGATTCAGAGATCTGCTTTCACACCAATTATGCCTTCCTAACTGTCCTCGAAAACATGTTTTAATTACACCATAGCTAACCAAAGCTCTTGGCTGTTTCAACTTGAAAAACACGTTTACAGTCTAACTTCAGCTTGCAAAGTTAGAGTTTGTCCATTAATGTTGTAAAAAGTTCTCCCATCAAACCAACGACTAACTGGAGGTATTTGACCTGGCACTCCAACTCTCCACAAGTTTAACCTCACTGCTGCTAACTGAGCAGCCGAGAAGAATTAATCATTTAATTTGCTGTTACACTATAGGTAGAGACGTGTGTAACGATCTGCAGCCATATCAAAATTACTTTGAAGGAGTGGTCTTTTGCATTGTTGGGAACAATGTTGGTTTAGAGTGCCACACATCCAGGCTAATTTTTCTGAGCAAAGCACAAATGCTGTTTCTCACATTTGAATAGTCTTATCGCAAATCTTGAATTCATCACTTTCACCTTCATTCTTTCAATATCTAACTGAATGTTTCTTGTGCCCTCCCACATTCTAAATTTTCAGTGTCCAAAGGGTCAGCCATATTGCCCATTCATAACTTTAACACTAACATGGTAAATACTTGACTGCACTCTGGCCAGAAAAAAGGGATGAGCCTTATGCACACTGATGATTCACTTAGCAAGGCCAGACCGATTACTTTCTTCATCTTTCTGTCCAGAATAAAAAATTTAAAATTTTAGAATGAAGGAGGTATTGTCAATTATATTTGTATATCTTAAGCTCAGTATCAGAAACAAGTTAGCCATGTTCCTTAAATTGACAAATTAAAAGCTAGTTTTTTTTTAAAAAATCAAGCGAAGAAGCAAGGATTTTCAAAGAGTTTAAAAATGTACAAATATAGCTAACTACCCTTCCTGAAAAATAAAACCTCCTCCACGCATAGAAAGAGAATCAGTTATCTTAAAGTGTGGCAATAACAGTTAAACTTGAAAAAGGGATTAGTCAGAGATTGGTCTACAGCTGAAGTTGCTTGAGAAGCTGTTGGCACTGGGATTTCTTGCTAGATCACAATGCTTTTTCTGGAGACAATGGTACAGATCCAGAATTTTTTTTTAAAAAAAACACTCCACTTTTGGTGATGAGGTCTTCTGTGCGTTTTCAACTTTAACTTGGATAAGGATCAAGAGAAAGAGGGAGATAAAGCAAAGGAAGTTGCCCCCATGAAAACTTCTCTCAAAATGGCCATGTTCAAAACCAACTTTTCCCCTAACCCACAATTTGGCCTCTCGCTGAAAGCTTGACAGTGTCTCCTTTCAACTGGTACTGTGCAAATATAGCATTGTTGCTGTTGTAGCCAATGTCCCTGCAACCTTTTTCAAAAATTTCAGATATATCTACAAAATGATTTTGAATATTTTTAATAACACAGCTTCAAAATAATGCATACTATAAGCAACACTTGTTTCCACATACAACAATTTAGGTAGAAATGAATTACCTAAAAATCACTCTAGCTGATAAGTAAAAATGTCCTGCCACAATACAAAAGGAAAGAATCCCACACTAGTCACCAAATTCATCACCCAGAACTTCATGAGAGTTTATTGCATCATTGGATTTTTTGTACATGCCCTGAATCTTGTACTTGTGTTAATAAGACATTAGTCAATTAAGGAGCATCTTCAAATGAAAACATAAAGCAATTTAAGATATCTCTTAGTCTTTTCCTGGAAATCAAACTCACATACCAATGTGACAAAAAAAAAACTCTTGCGCAAACTTGCCAGTTTTAGAGAAGGTAAAATTTCAGGTTGTTTGGATTATAATCAAAACTTGCATATTTGAGAATTGTAATTTATGACTAACCTAGAGTGCAAGATATAACACACAAGCTGCAAACAATAGGACACATGACTGTACCTGAAAATCTCCACATTGCATGTTCCCCCTCTCAACCAAAATGTTTTGTGGAAACCAGGGGAGAAATGGGCTAGTGGTATTATCACCGGACTGTTAATCTAGAGACTCTGGTAACGTTCTGGGGACACAAGTTCAAATCCCACCACGGCAGATTGTGGAATTTGCATTCAATACATAGCTGGAACTAAGAATCTAATGATCATCAAATGGTTGGAAAAACCCATCTGGTTCACTACTGCCTTTTAGGGAAGGAAACTGCCATCTTTACCTGGTCTGGCCTACATGCAACTCCAGACCCACAGCAATGTGGTTGACAATGGGCAATAAATGCTGGCCTAGCCAGCGACACCCTCATCACATGAATGAGTTTTCAAAAAATTGTAGAATGAGGGAAAAAGCCTTATGAACGGGTCTTCTAACTGAAGGGTGCTATTGTCATTGGCTTCGGAGTAGGTCAACATTCCACCCTTCTGAATAAGGAAGTCTTGGTGCTTTGGAGGAGCTTTTAAAAAGGGGAAAAACAAAAAGTTGATTAAAAACTTACATTCATTTTACTTTGAAGTATTGTACAGTATTCTTTATAGTGCCAAGTGATCAGTTAAAAAGGCAAAACATAAATTGTTAATGGCCTTAATTTTGAAAATAAACTTTATTTGCAACATTTATCAGGATGTGGTCATTTAATTATCTCAATCATGCACTACTTGAAATTTCACTGTACAGCATTTCTAATAGCTTGTTTGTAACCTACTATATTAGTTTCAAGTTATTTTGTTTGAAAGTCACATATTGAGTGAAGGAACATTTTTTTCCAGTAACCTCTTAGACTGCACTTTAGGCCATTGAAGAAAAAAAATATATTGCTATCCATGAGGTTTTACATTTCAAACAAAGAGGTCCATGAGCCAAATCTTCAAGAGCAGATTAGAATTAATGTAGCATGTTGAATTGTACCAACAAATATCTGTCTGTGCAATTATAAATTGATTTAACATTGTGCGTATGACTGATGAAATTGTTCTTTGATCTATTTTAAAAGCATATCTTTCCATTTGCAATGTTATCTTGCATTTACTGGAAAAAAACTGAACAGTAAAACTGCAAGTGTGGACATGCTCTCTCAGACAGTTTTAGTACGGTCATGTTCAGTAGAGATTGCTGATAAAAATCATAGGTATGGCTGCAGTGGCCATTTTAGACATATACCAAAACAGTTGGTAAAATGTACTTCATGTGGATAATTAAACAAACATCTAATGTTCACTGACAAAGTAAAGCATTCAGGAAGAAAATCTCTTATACTACTTTATTTCTTATCAGCAAAGAAACAGAATTGATTGAGGGTGTTAAAATTGTTAAAAGTCGACTGGACTTTTAACTAAAATAAAAACTAAAATTTACCAAACTCCAAAAACATTGAAGGAGGCAAGAATGAAAATTGAAATAATATGGCCAGTGCCCTGCAATTTTCTCTAGGCACAGGGGTCAGTGCAATTTTCCCGTCATCTAGCAAACACCATGCCCTGGTTCACACAACAGTGCAAGGTTAAGTCCAGCAATCACAGACCAGTCAGTTTAACTTCACGAAGCAGAGAAGTATCTAGAAACAAGTCATTCAGGATAGAATTAGTCACATTGTTATGTGAGATCTATAATATTATTTTATTAGAGTTTGGATTTCTAAATTTCACATGGAACATGGAGTGTGTGCGTGTCCCTCAAGAAGTTTAATTATCAACGTGTGTAAACACTTCTTTAGCCATGGTGATTTATTTTTTTTAAAAAAGGTGTCCCACAGAAATGGGCCTTTATTCATAAAAGGAGAATTTATGAGCAAACAAAGGCATACACTTGTACATTGGGTCCTAGTTTGGAAGGTCAGAGTTTGATTTTATTTTTGATCAGAGTGAACACCCAGTTTGGTTTCAAAAAAGTTTCTTTTTAAGCTTCCACTTGGGATATTCTGTGGAATTCTGAGCTGAACAATGGAAAATGCAGTAGCTGCTGAAAAAAAAAAATTAGCTCAGCACAAGGGATTCAGTTTAGAAGTTCCAGAACAGAAGTGTTTAGTTTATATCCTGAAGTGATCGTACAAGAACATCAATTTGTCGTATAACTAAATTAGGAGTCTCAAATTCTCATAACCCAGAAATTGAAGACACACAGTTACGTGAAATCTTGTGGATAGAAAAAGAGCACTCTGTCTGATGGGCAACTATTATAACAGGATGCTGTTGGAATTCATGGGATCATTTTTACTATGTTTCACAATCTTTGTATGTGTTTCTTTTAGAACTTTTTTCTTCTTCAAATCCCTAAAGTGTGGAAACAGGCCCTTTGGCCCAACAAGTCCACACCAACCCTTGGAGCATCCCACCCAGACCCATCCCCCTATAACCCACCTAATCTACACATCCCTGAACACTATGGGCAATTTAGCATTGCCAATCCACCTCGCCTGCACATCATTGGACTGTGGGAGGAAACTGGAGCACCCGGAGGCAACCCACGCAGACACGGGGAGAACGTGCAAACTCCACACAGACAGTCGTCCAAAGGTGGAATCGAACCCAGGCCCCTGGCGCTGTGAGGCAGCAGTGCTAAACACTAAGCCACCGTGCTCAGTGTACACAAGTTTTTTTAAATCTTAATTTCTGTATAATAAACTTCAGTTTCATTGCTGAAACAAAATCTGAGTCTCTATGAAATTCTAAAGGGGAAATCATGTTGAATCAACTTGGAGATTTTTGAATAGGTATCAGAAAGGGCTCAGGGAGTCCATGCTATCGATAGGTCTTCTGGATGTCCAATTGCACCCTTCGATAAAGGGCCATGTAACAGTCTGAGAAAAGAATATGGAATAAAAAAAAAAGGGCCAGTAACAAAATGGTTACAAGTGATAGGAAGTCAAGTCTTACATTCAATGGAAATTTCTTTAGGCTGGAGGAATCTATGTAATGCAGTTTCTCAAGGAACAGTATTAGACACTTGCTTTTCCTGAAATTTTAAATTATCTAAATCAGTGTGTTTTTGCAACAATTTCAAAAGTTTGCAGATGATACAAAGCTTCGAAGCACTGCAACACTCTCCACAGTTTAAAAAGAACATGGATGAGTTCATGGAGTTGATAGCTCGCTCATCTCCTTTAAAAACTTTCCTGCTTTGACTTTAAACCCATGCCCCTTCCATCTTGGGGAATAAAAAAGCTCCGACTATTCATGCCTTGCCATTTTATTTACTTCTATCAGGTCACCCCTCAGCCTCAGATGTTCTAGCAAAACAATCCAAGTTTTTCCAACTTCTCGTTGTAGCTAATACCCTCTAAACCAGACAACATCCTGGTTAGAGATAGTAGGAACTGCCAATGCTGGAGAATCTGAGGTAACAAGGTGTAGAGCTGGATGAACACAGCAGGCCAAGCAGCAGAAGAGCAGGAGGGTCTAGACCCGAAACGTCAGCTTTCCTGCTCCTCTGATGCTGCTTGGCCTGCTGTGTTCATCCAGCTGTACACCTTGTTATCTCAACATCCTGGTCAACCTCTTTTGCACGATCTTACTGTATAGGTGGTACCTGCTGATCTGTTCTCCTACTTGTGATTCTTGACCTTATGATTCAGTGAAGAATCTTCAACCTTCAAAAGGACTCCAATAAAATTGCATGCTATGTTTTGAAAAGACACTTCTATTAAAATGAATTAAGAAGTGTAGATTTACCAGAGATTCTGTTATGCCAAAAGTGAACTCCCCAGTCAGGTCTGGGTGAGTGCCCAGTGACAAAATTTTTGCCACCTACATCAGCTCTAGGATCAAGATTTATCTTATCCTCCAAGTTTAGGATTGATTGTGATTTGTGGGATTGAGTAGCATTAGAAGATAGATAGTGTCTCAATTATAAAAAAAACAAAACTCACAAAGAAAAAGACAGGCATTTGTGAAGCTAAGGCAGCCTGACCAAAAACCAATTCCTATTCAGCCAGTTGAAACGCACACTGTGCTGCTTACTCCCATCAGTCCTAACGAACCCTGGATCCACTACAGCATATCCCTTCCCTATCCCATGGCTGCTGAATCCTGGTTCCACTGCTCCCACCCCAGTCTTGTAGTCTCACCTCCCACTGTGAAGGGAGCACTATTTGGTAATCGAGAACAAAGGCATTTCAAAGGATGCATGATCTTTGCTTCTCCCAATCAGTTCGTCAAATGGATTGCACCAAATTCAGTAAGGAGAAGTTTCATGACAGCTGCTCTGGCCTAGCCAAAGGACAGAAGGAAAAATTTAAGGGCAGACTTTGATTTTCCAAGTTTCAAAAAGCAGCTATTCCTTAGGCATCCTCATTAGACAGCATCCTCATTAGACCTACAGATCCATGGGTACAATCTGTAACATTGAGGAGTTCTTCAGAACCAAATCAGTTCTGCCCAATGGTCTTGACAGCTTACCTGCAGTACACTTGCCTTTATCTCAGTCCTCAGCAGCAAGTGTGAGCACTGAATGGCTGTAACAGTCAATTACATTTAAGTAATAGACAGCCATGGTAACCTTGTACTTACTTCCAGCTTTCAGTTTCCTTTAACCTGCTTGTATCTTTGGGTGATCAGCGCTGAGGTGGCTCACTGCTTTTTTCTGGTTTCAACCAGTTTGTTCCTCTAAAACCAGAAGTTTCAGGATGAATCTGATATTAAAAATACAAGCTTTGGAGATCAGAGTTAACGCACCCAACATTATGTTCAATAATCATCTGTTCAGACAGGAGCTCACCATACTCCTGCACGATCCAGCAAGCGACAGAATCCATCATAACATGCCCAAAAATGCAGTGTGAAGCAACGTAGCATTGATTCACTGGACATCATTGCACACACAATGTATTGTGTACATTACATATAGGGAAGAGGAAAGAAGGGAGCAAAAAAAAAAAAAAAAAAGACCCACAGTGTTTCCCTTCATTCAATATTTTAGGTAATAGTTCAGAGCAACTATTGAAACGGTCAGTGCAGTGAGAAGGAATACTTCTACTTGTGCTACAAAACAAAGTTCAATGGCAGCATGGTGGCTCAGTGGTTAGGACTGCTGCCTCACAGCGCCTGGGTTCGATTCCATCCTCGGGTGACTGTCCATGTGGGGTTTGCACATTCTCCCCACGTCTGCGTGGGTTTCCTCCCACAGTCCAAAGATGTGCAGGTGAGGTGGACTGGCCATGGCAAATTGCCCGTAGTGTTCAGGGATGTGTAGCTTAGGTGGGATGCTCTGAGGGTTGGTGTGGGCTTGTTGGGCCAAAGGGCCTGTTTCGACACTGTAGGGATTCTATGATCAAAACTGCTATCAAAATTATGCTAACAAAACCAATTGCCTTGATGATTAGGTAAGTAGCTAATAGCATAGCCTTCTTGGGCTGTGTGGGAGTTGCCGATACAAATGGGTATACATTAAAACAAAAAAAAAAGGGAAATTTGACCATTCTTGACTACTATCTAATGAGCTCTGCTACAAATGTCGGTCTGAGAAGGTCAAGTGAGAACATGATCTCTTCATATCATGTACATTTGGACAAGAAACTTGGAACAGCTGCATCAAGAGAGACATAAAACTTTGCTTCAGAATTGGCTGATAATTGTCAATAATGTATTTGTATAGATTTCTCTCCAAAACCTCCAAGGATGTGGTCAGAGTTGCCAATTTTGCTCTGGAGGAATTCCAAATGCCAATTATTTTCTAGCTTTCTTTTAACTTCTACTGGAAAAATCAAAGGATCAGAAAGAAAGCCTAATTCTGACTGCTGTGCCAGTAAATGTGTAGATGGAAACAGTGCAGCAGTCACATTATACAATTCATCTCAGAATTCTCTAGTGTGATTAAACAAATAAATATTTGAAGTTTCAAGGTGCCTGCTGTGCCTGTGTGCACATTTGGCTCATTTGTAAATATGGGTGTGCAACTTTAGAGGTCAAGTCCAAATTAAACTTTCAAATGCAGTTTTACAGCAAAATGGTTGGAACTTCTGAGTTTTGCTTCTACAACTGTTGCCAAATACACAAATAGGAAGTAAGTAATTAGCACATTCAGTATTCAGATCAAAAGCCAGAATGTGCAACGTGAATGATATACAAATTCCATTGCTGAAAATCTTAGAAATGTGCAAATTAGATTAATTCACGTACTAAACCCCACTGACAAGATTAAGAATAGGCCTCGTTAAAAAAAAAAACAGCAATTGAAAATAGTTGCATAAATCAGAACCTTGGAAAAGAAGTGGACTGTATAGAAATATAGAAATTCAGAAATACGTAAAACAACGTACAGGTAAACTCCACATAGGTAAATGCCATGGAATTACCACGTGCATTTGTAAGAAGTACGATAAGAAGAAATGTTTACTTTTTTTTAAAAATTCATTCACAGGTGAGGGCATTACGGGCCATGTCAGCATTTAGTTCCCGTCCCTCATTATCCAGACATCAGTTAAGAGTTAACCGCATTGCTGTGGTTAGGTAAGGATGGCAGTTTCCTTCCCTAAAGGACATTAGTGAACCAGATGGGTTTTTCCGACAATCTACAACGGATTCACGGTTATCACTAGACTCTTAATTCCAGATATTCATTGAATTCAAATTCCACTATCTGCCGTGGTGGGATATAAACCTGGGTCCCCAGAATATTACCTGGGTCTCTGGATTAACAGTCCACTGATAATTCCACTAGGCTACCACCTCCCCTATCGTGATCCTGCTCCAGGAACACTAAATTCAAATGATGTCAACACAAATAGATACAGCATTTGGGATGCAACCACAAAAGTCAAATAGCAACAGAGTGAAAAAAGTACAGCTTGATTTTAAAGTATTTCTGTTTTGATTTGACTTGTGAAGTTTTGGGGACTAACACGTTCAATCATGCCTTGGCTGTTGAATTACTGAATGCTAAAGTTCATGCCTCTAGATACTTCAGAGGTTCAAAATATTTCCTTAGGGTACGTTTTTTAAAAAATAGACTCAGCTTTAAATCTTTGTCCTTCAGAATATGGTCCTCCACTGACCTAAGACAAACCAAATCAAATGGTGCAGTATTAAACCATATTAAATGCAAGTGATTTATAATAAATCCAGCATCTCACAACAGGACATCTGAGGGTCTATGGACCGTCAGCTCTGTAAGTATACTCTTAACTCAATCAATCAGGAACCCCATGACTTAGCAGATCCTTATTCCACAATTACAATTAAATCAAGGCCAACCCTGGATGAATGATGTAGGAGGACATGCCAGCACACAGGCTGTACCCAAAACAAGGTACAAATCTGGTGAAGCTACAGCACAGGACTACATGCAAGCAAAATAAAGGAGATGACATTCAACAGACAGATCTAATCAATTTGACAGCCAAACCGATCAGATTAAAGCTCCGCAGTCCTCCTGTATAGTGTGTGTGGTTGTGCATATTTAAACAAACATATGGAAATTCAAATTGCTTCCCAACTTATGTCACAGATGTACAACATGGAAACAGACCCTTCATTCCAACTCATCCATGCCAACCAGATATCCTAAACTGATTCAGTCCCATTTGCCATCATTTGGCCCATATTCATCTAAACCCTTTCTATTCATTTACCCAACCAGATGCCTTTTAAATGTTGTAATTGTACCAGCCTCCACCACTTCCTCTGGCAGCTCATTCCACACACGCAACACCCTCTGTGTGAAAATGTTGCTCCTTAAATCCCTTTTAAATCTTACCCCTCTCACCTTAAACCTATGCCCTCTAGTTTTGGACTCCCCCACCCCAGGGAAAAGACCTTGTCTATTCACCCTATCCATGCCACTCATGATTTTACAAACCTTTAAGAGATCACCCCTCAGCTTCTGACACTCGAGAAAATAACCTAAGCCTCTTCAGCCTCTCCCTATCACTCAAACCCTCCAATCCTGGCAACATCCTTGTAAATCTTTTCTAAACCCTTTCAAGTTTCACAACATCCTTCCTAAAGCAGGGAGACAAGAATTGCACACAGTATTCCAAAAAAGTGGCCTAACTAACGTTACAGCTGTACTGGACGTGACCTCCCAACTCTTATACTCAAATGTAGACAAACAGGAGGCTGGAAGAACACAGCAAGCAAGGCAGCATCTGGAGGAAAGGAGAGTCAACGTTTCAGGTATTACTCTTCTTGATGTGCACTGACCAATAAAGGCAAGCACACCAATTGCCTTCACCATTCTGTCTACCCGCGACACCACTTTCAAGAAATTATGAACCTGCACTCCAAGGTCTCTTTGTTCAGCAACACTCCCTAGGACCTTACCATTAAGTGCCCCGATTTGCCTTTCCAAAATGCAGCACCTCACATTTATCTAAATTAACGTCATCTGACACTCCACAGCCCATTGGCCCTTCTGATCAAGATCCCATTGTACTGAGGTAACGTTCTTCGCTGTCCACTACACCTCGAATTTTGGAGTCATCTGCAAACTTCCTACCCATACCTCCTATGCTCACATCCAAATAATTTATACAAAGTGACAAAAAGCAGTGGATCCAGTACCAATCCTTGTGGCACACCACTGGTCATAGGCCGCCTGTCTGAAAAGCAACCATCTACCACCACCGTCTTCCACCGTCCAGCCAGTTCTGTATCCAAATGGCTAGGTCGCCCTGTATTCCACGTGATCTAACCTTGCTAGCCAGTCTACCATGATGAATCTTGTCGAATGCCTTACTGAAGTCCACACAGATCACATCCACCACTCTGCCCTCAATCCTCTTTGTTAGTTCTTCAAAAAACTCAATCAAATTATTGAGACACAATTTCCCACACAAAAAGCCATGTTGACTATCCCTAATTAGTCCTTGCCTTTCCAAAAACATGTAAATCCTGTCCCTCAGGATTTCCTCCAACAACTTGCCCAACACCGATGTCAGGCTCACCAGTCGAAAGTTCCCTGGCTTTTCTTTACCACCTTTCTTAAATAGTGGCACCACGTTAGCCACAATGAGGTGCTGGAAGATTGGAGGTTGGCAATTGATAATGCAAATCTCTCAGCAAGGGGCCCAGCAATCACTTCCCAAGCTTCCCAAATAGTTCTAGGGTACACCTGATCAGGTCACACCTTTGTGTTTTAAGATGTCCAGCACCACCTCCTGTGTAATATGGACATTTATCAAGATGTCACTATTTATTTCCCCAAGTTCTCTACTTTCCATATCTTTCTCCACAGTAAATACTTGTTTAGTATCTCCATCTCCTGTGGTTCCACACATAAGCAGCCTTGCTGATCTTTAAGGGGCCCTATTCTCTCAGTTACATGAAGGACAAAAGAGTATTTGTAGAATCCCTTTGGATTCTGCTGAACTCTATCTTCCAAAGCTACCTCATGGTCCTTTCAGCCCTCCTGATTTCCCTCTTAAGTATACTCCTACCGCCTTTATACTCTTAAGAGATTCACTCAATCTGACATACGCTTCCTTCTTATTCTTGAAGACCTCAATTTCTCTAGTCATCCTGCATTCCCTACACCCACCAGCCTTGTCCTTCACCCCAACAGAAACATGTTGTCTCATTTTTGAAGGCTTCCCATTTTCCAGCTGTCCTTTTACTGCAAACTTCAATGACATAGACTAGGATGAAGCAAAAAGAGGGTGCTGAGGTATTTGTAAATATTTTCCACCCTAAGTGCTTACTGAACAATATATCTTGGCCTCCTCCGAAGATCTAAACTGCTGGATGCCAGTCTTTAGCCAATTCAACTCTTTTCAAGTGTTATGTAAATAGCTGAGGGGTCAGCAAGAGCAATGGGTCCAAACACAACCCCATCTGATAAGCCGAGCTGTTCCAGCACAATTAGAAAACTGGCATCCACCCAATCATTTGGAAATTCAGTAGGTATGACAAGAAAAAAACAACTCAACCAGTTACTGGCGCACCCATCTATTCTCAGTGATGGAAGGTCCTTTTAATAGTGCTGTCAAGCAAACTCGTTTTACTTATCAATGTGGTTTCACAAAAGGGCACTCTTCACAGAATCACATACATATTATAATCCAAAAAGAGGCCATTCAGCTCATCATGTTTACAGCAGCTCATTAAATGAGCATCATTACCTATTGCTATTCTCCTTTCTCCTCATACCCTTGCATAATTATTTTTGTCCAAATAATCATCCAATGCTCTTGAATGTCTCAAAAGAATGCCTCCACCACATTTCCAGGCAGTGCATTCCATACCTTAATTACTTGCCGAATGATAAAGTATTTTTTTAAATTACTTCAACCTTGCTTCTTTTGCATGTTACTTCAAATTAATGTGCCCGCTTGATTTTGTTCCTTTTATAACTTCATTACAGTTTTGTTTCAAACATGAACAAAAAGGGGCTTATATTCCAGAGATGAGATAACAATGACTACCCTTGACCTCAAGGCAACATTTGACCAAGAGTGAAAATCACATAGTCCAAATATTATTGTAATCACGAGGAAGTTCTCCATTGGCGGGCAATAGACATCATGTAGAAGGAATGATTGTGGCTGTTTGAGGCCAATCATTTTTAAGTACATTGCAGAAGCTCCTCAGGGCAACCTCAGCCCAACCAACCATTTTTAGCTGCTTCAAAATGACCTTCCCTCCATAAAAGGTTAGAAATGAGATGTCCCTTTTTTTGAAAAAAAAATCAAACCTATTCAGAGACACAATTACACACACTTCTGCAGCAGGTGGGACTTGAACCCAGGCCTCCACAGCCCAGAGGTAGAGACACTACTATTGTGCCATAACTGCCCCGCAGAAATGGGATGTTAACTGAGGATTGGACAACTTTGGGTTTTAACATTAATCCTTTGGTACCGACACAGTTTGTTGCCACATACAGTATGTTCATGTTAGGCCACTTAAGCCATAGAAAAACATACCAGCATATCACACATTTCTCCACAAAACTTGTAATTGGGGTTTGGATCTCTACATTTAAAACAGCCTCATGAGCATCCAGCAAAAGGCCTATGTCTAACAACCACACCAGAATTCTTCTTTGTCTTCCACTTGATTCACAGGGAGGAAAATAGGTTCAGGAAATTCTCACCACTCCTCCTTTCAAGAACCTACAGTCAAACCCTTTTTGAAAGAAATGCACGTTACTAATTCATGTAGTAAAACTATAGACACTTGTAAATTGTGATTTTGGACCATAGTACTATTTATGTACGAATATCAACACATCAACAACTTCGGCAACAGCTGGCATGTTGAAACAATAGATTGGAATCTATTGCTCAGTATTCTATGAGTCTTTGAAGTGTCTGATCACAATCATATGCTTTTACAGAACAACTACACACTTTACTACTTTAAAAAGACATTATGCTAAAGTGTCCAACATCACATCACAGTTGAGGTCCAAACAAACAGGAAAGACAAAATGAATTGTCAAAGAGGATTAATACTGAAAAGAATCAAAGCACAGGGATCCCAGAAAGATACCAAACAATTTGCCACTTATGGTTAAGTGTACAGAAACAAGAAACACATTGGTAGACGAGGAGTATATGGATAGAGGACATGAGCAGGATAAGAGATCAAAGTGTTAGAGGTACTGAGTAAGGCTGTAAAGGAAATTGCAAGCAAAAATAAAGCCGTACGGTGAAGGTAAAAGAAAGCACAACGTTGAGTTATGGGCAAGTCAGAATGTGGAAAGCAGTAAACTGGATGTTTCACACTCACTGAAGATTGGAACCTGGGGGAAGACAGGCACAGAATAAACAGAGATGAAGATCATCCAAATTTACTGTTCGAATGAAAGATCATAAACTACAAATATTAACTTGACTTCCTTTTCCACAGGTGTTGCCCGAACTGCTGAGAATTCTCAACATTTTCTGTTTTTATTTGGCATATTGAGAATATGGTTTTTTTTAAATGTATAAATGAAAAGTCATAAATAGGCAATAAAATTGTTATCAGGTGAAACAGCAATGAAAATATGCAATAAGTTGGCGATAGATACACCAGTTATAGTAGGAGAAATATGGCCTGAACAGTGCCAATGTTTATCCCTCAAGACCAACAATCGTAATTGCATGTGTCTGCCCTATGCCAAAACCCTTTATCTTCAATAATGTTATATTTTGAACGTGATACGATCTGTTTCAATCTCTAATCTTGGTTATAATCTGCAGCCTCACAACTTTGTAGAGGAAAGCTTCCCCTACTCTCTGCTCCGAATCTCATTTATTTCCTTTTGCTTTAAGCCACACAAGCACTTAAAGCAGTCGATTTCTATGTTCTCTGCCAGTCCCTTTTTTGAATATTTACAACATACCTATCAAGTCACAATTGTCTTCTCTCTCCCCAACTAAAACAGACCCATCTGATTATTTCATGTGTTTCATCATGTTGGATAGCATCCTAATCAACCTACAGCTGAATTGCAGCAACATCCTTCCTGTAGTGTACAGCATAAGCTCATATACAGCACCGTGGTTTTGCTGTTTCAAAGATTAATTATTACATCTGAAGTCTTATTACCAGAAACATTTGATTGTGCTACATACAACATCAACCAGTGAAAAATTGTCAACTGACTGCCAAATTTACTAGAGGTCCCCGATGCCAAACACAGTCAAATGCTACCGGTCACTATCTCTGAAATTCAGTTCTTTTGTCCATTTTAAGATCAATGCTGTAATGAGGTAGAGAGTCAAGTAGTCCCAGCAGATTCCAAGCTGAGCATTAGCAAGCTGGTTATCACTAATTCAGTCTTGATAGCAGCCATCAATCCCTCATCCATCACTTCAAATGATGAGTAGGTTGATTGGGCTATAAATCGGCTGGATTGGATTTGTCCATCTTGTGGGCAGGGCATACATGGGCAATTTTCCACTTCTTTTTTGAAAAGGCAGCTGTGAATGTTATAACTGTGTGGGAACAGAGCTGCATTATTAGGAAACACCGTCCCAATACTGGAAGCACCTTTATGAGAGTGGACTTTTAATTCTCAGATGCATGGTTTCATATTTATTTTTGCCTCGTGAAACATTCATTGCTCTGCAGTCAATTCCTGTGCAACAGTGCAGTTCCAAGTATAGATCACATCTAAACAACTAGTTTAAACTACCTCTTCTAACTTGCACTAGTCATTAAACATGCATTGTGGATTCTGGGTGTATTATTAATAGGCAATTCATTCTCAGAATTTCAAACTATAAGTTTTCATAAACACATCTGAACTATGACTAACTTGGGACAATGCAGTAGAAGACTATACAACACAAAGCAGGAACAATTTCATTTTTACCATGATTATACCTGGAAAACTTGCCAGTAATAGCATGACATTCCAATGTGACCAAGTGTATCAGTGTGTGTAAATATTGCAGAGATTTCAAGGATACTCTGCACCGGAAGCCCTCATAGAGCATGGCAACATTTAACAAAAACCTGATTTGGCATATACATAACCCAAGCAACTCATCACCATTCATCTCTACAAGTATTTCAGGTCGTACTACTTGTTAAATTAACTTTTGCTTAGTTTACAGAATTAAATCGACATCAGAATGTTATGGGTTTAAACTCGAATCTCCAGCATATAACCTAAGATTGTATGAGAAAATATAACTGATGTCATAAAGAACCCAAGATTACCCAGGTCATGCATTTACTGAGTCTGATACCTTGTCGGGAATAACTAAATCAGTGTTTGTTGTGACGAGGAATGTTCTAAAATTTATCTGATCGGTGAAGCTCTTCAAAACTTCAAGCAGCAAGAAGTTACATAGCTACGTCTATTGCTCCCGTGTAGACTTCAAAACTCTTAAAATTGTACAGAATCTGTGCTAGGTATTCGATTAAATCACTAATTAAGCGGATTTCAAATTAGAAAATTAAACGCTACTAACAGCATGAAAGACGCCAGGCTCAGTATCCTACACTAGTACCTGTCCTTAAAAGCCTTTTCATAGATAATCGACTTGCCAAATTGAAAGAAGCAGCCAAACAGGCCCAAAAATGGAGAAAGTTTACAAGTGCAATGAGAGGTCTCGAATCCCACAATGAGGCAATCTAATACAGTTACTGACATCTAAGATGTCAATTTCAGGCAGTTGGAAGTCACAATAAACACTCAAATTCCCCAAGCTATAAATTAAATGCAATTCGATCTTTAGCGGAGTCAATTGTTCCAGCAGTTAGAAATCTGAGTTACAAATTAAAAACAAAACCGAGCTCGACATAGATGTCTGCACGGTATCAAACCCTTCCACTCGGTCGCCTTTAAAATAAAGGCTCTTTTTTAAGTGTTACAATTAAATCACTGCCAGAGGTGTATGCAAACGATCCAACTGTATCCATTTTAAAGGGTAAAAAAAGCTGCTGAGCTCTGCCAAAAAGCTGGAAATTCGTTCTTTAGAAAGTGAGGGCAATAACTGCCCGCACATTACAAAGGAGAAAGCTTAAGGTTCGTTCATATTAATCTGGGGAAGCCAAACGGAATGAACTACCGTGAACCGGTAAATGAGCCGAAGTCGACATCTGCAGATAATTAAATGGTGAAAATGTTGGGGGGTGGGGGGAATCCAAAGCGTAAATATGTACACGATGAGTTTGCTAAAACAAATCCACCAATAAATACGAGAAGTAACTGCTCCTACCACGAGAAGAGCTGAACACTGTAATAAAAAGACACAAACAGATCTTCCAGCAATCCACCGTCTCCATCCTCCCTACTGTTCCCGAAAGCTCGAACTGAATCCCCGACGAAAAAGCTATAAATAACCAGTGAATGAGTCACACAGTAGGGAAAAAAAGAGAAGGCGCTTGTCTGCCTCAGTCTCAACAGCGCCACGTGTTTCCACAGTGGGACTGAAATCAACACGCTCTGCAACACATATTAACCCCGCCCCGAATAACAGCTCATTGGTCAAAGCTGCAACCTAGAACCGGGAGATCGTAGGAACTGCCGATGCTGGAGTCTGAGTTGAGCAGAAACTTCCGAAGAAGGGTCCGGACCCGACATGTCAGCCTTCCTGCTTCTCTGATGCTGCCTGGCCTGCTGTGTTCATCCAGCTCTACACCTTGTTATCTCAGATTCTCCAGCATCTGCAGTTCCTACTATCTCTGAAACATTTTAGCCTCAACCGCTCTCTGCGGCAGAGAATTCCAAAGGGTCACCACTCTGAAGAAATTTCTCCATATCCCAGTCCGAAATGACCTATCCTGTATCCTTAAAACGTGACCTCTGGTTTTAGGCTCTCTGATCATCAAAATATACTTCCTGCATTGCTGTCTAATCCTGTTAGAATGTTATGGGTTTCTATGAGATTCCCCATTCCTCGCAAACCACCCCATTCTTCTAAACTCTCGTGAACATAATCCTCACCAATCCAGTGTCTCTTCATAAATCAGTCCTGCCAACCCAGCAATCACTCTGGTAAACCTTTGTGGCATTCCCTCCATAGCCAGAATATCTTTCCTCAGATAAGGAGACAATATTCCACATGTGATTTTATCAAGGCCCTCTACAATTGAAATAATCCCTGCTCCCAAGCTTAAAACCTCTCGCTATTAAAGGCCAACAATCCATTTGCCTTCTTTACTGCTTGCTGCACTTACAGCCTTACTTTCAGCAACTGGTGTACAAGGATCTTGTTGCATCTCCCCTCTTTCCTAATCTATTTTCAGTTAGATAATAATCTGCCTTTGTGTTTTTACCACCAAAATATGTTATAACCTCACATTTGTCCACACTATACTTCATCTGCCATACATTAGTCCACTCAACTTGTTCAAATCACACTGAAGCATCTCTACATCCTCCTCATTGTTTAGCCTCTGTGCTAACCCCTTTAAGGCCCATGGGGAATCATTAATTAATCTCCTTGTGGAGTTTGTTTTGTATGAGTTCCCTCAGTAACAGGTAATGGCCTATCCAGCTGGAACTCATCAACTGAGTCTTTTATTCTGCAGAACTGTCCCGTCCCTAAAAAAAAGAAGAAAAAAATGTACTTCTGGTGGCCTTGTTGTGCTGCAGTAATAGTGTCCCTACCCCTGGACCAGGAGGTCTAGGTTCAAGTTCTACCTGCTCCAGAGGTGCATAATAACATCTCAGAACAGATTGATTAGAAAAAAATAAATAAAATGGAATTAAGCATGGGTATTTTTGGGAAAACAAAAAAAAATCACTGGATAATACCACTAGGCCATTGAGGCCAATCAGTGTTAAGGACATCACAACAAGATTTTCTCAGGGTAATGCCTGAGGGCCAAGCATCTCCAGCTGCTTCATCAATGGCCCTCCTGTCACCTTAATGTCAGTAGTGTGGATGGTCACTAATGATTGCACAATGTTCAGCACCATTCACAACTTTTCAAATGCTGAAGCAGTCCATGTCCATATGCAACAAGAGGTGGACAAGATCCAGGCTTGGGCTGATAAGTGACAAGCAGGGGGAGGCGATGGCCTAGTGGTATTATCACTGGACTGTTAATCCAGCAACCCAGATAATGTCCTGGAGACCTGGGTTTGAATCCCGCCATGGCAGATGGTGGAATTTGAATTCAATAAAAATCTGGAATTAAGAATATAATGATCACCGTGAAACCATTGTCAATTGTTGGAAAAACCCATTTGGGTTCACTAAAGTTCCTTAGGGAAGGAAACTGCCATCCTTACCTGGTCTCGTTTACATGTGACTCCAGACCCACAGCAATGTGGTTGACTCTTAACTGCCCTCTGGGCAATTAGGGATGGGCAATAAATGCTGCCTGGCCAGCGACACCCTCATCCCATGAATGAAAAGGAAGTGACAAGTAAAATTCACACTGTATAAGTGCCAAATGAAAAGGAAATGACCATCTTCAACAAGAGAGAATCTAACCATTGCTCCTTGACTTTCAATGACATTACCATCACTGAAACCCAAAATTAACTTTAATCACAAACTGTTTACCTTCAACCACAAACTGAATGGGATCAGCCATCTATATATTGTACTTACAAAAGAAGGACAGAAGCTAGGAATTCTGCAGCAAATAGATCATTCACTGTTTCTTCAAAACCTGTCCACCATCAACAAAGCACAATCTGGAGTTTGTTAACGCTCAAAAAGCTTGATACCATCCAAGACAAAGCAGCTCACATTATTGGTACCCACTGCTACCTTCAAAGTTCAATATTCACACATTTTGTCATCAATGCATAATGTACATTGCATGGCAGCAACTTATCCAGCCTCCTTTGACAGCACCTTCCAAACCTGCGACCTACACTGCTTAAAAGGGCAAACGCGACAGATGAGTGGCAACACAACAATCTACATATTTCTCTCCAATTCTTCTTGACTTGGAATTACTTTGTTGTTCTTTCACTGTTGCAGGTCAATTAACTGAAAACCCTTTCCACAACACTGTGAGTATCCCGACACATCAAGGACCGTAATGATTCAAGAAGGCTGCTCACCACCAATTTCCCCAGGGCAATTAGAGATGGACAACAAATGCTGAATGAACAAAAAGTTAAAAAAAACTCATGGCTGTACATAGGTTGGTACAGCACAGAAACACACCCTTCGGTCCAACTCGTCCATGCTAACCAGATATCCTACATAAATCTAGTCCGATTTGCCAGCATTTGGCCCATATCCCTCTAAACCCTTTCTATTCATGTACGCATTCAGATGCCTTTTAAATGTTGTAACCGTACCAGCTTCTACCACTTCTTCTGGCAGCTCATTCTATGTACGCACTATCCTCTGCATGGAAAAGTAGCCTCTTAGGTCCCTTTTATATCTTTTCCCTCTCACTTTAAACCTATGCCGTCTAGTTTTGGATCCTCCCCCCGAGGAAAAGACCTTGTCTATTTACGCTATCCATGCCCCTCATGATTTTATTAACCTCTGTAAGGTCACCTTTCAGCCTCCAATCCTCCAGGAAAAATAGCCCCAGCCTATTCAGCCTCTCCCTATAGCTCAAACACTCCAACCCTGACAACATCATTGTAAATCTTTCCTGAACCCTTTCAAGTATCACAACATCCTTCCTATAGCAGGGAGACCAGAACTACACACAGTATTCCAGAAGTGGCCTAACCCATGTCCTGTACAGCCGTGAGATGACCTCCCAACTCCTATGGATAGGGACAGTTCTGCAGAATTTTGTTTGCTAGCCCAGGGACTTTACCACAACAGCATAGAGGATATGGTTGAGGTCTGCCCTTTTTTTGAAAAATGCCTTTAAAAAGCTACACCCTACTAGTTTAAAACACAGAGATAGTTACTAGTGCATTGAATATTAAATTCAGCTAAACAACATCTCTGGCCCTGGAAAACAGATTTTACATTTAGGTAAAGTCCTTTCTTTGCCATTATGACAACAATTCCTTCATGTTTTAAAAGATATTAAAATTATTTTTAAAAGTTTGTTGGTAATCTTTCAACTTCTAATATGTATGCCCCATCTTAATTTGCTACCTGTAAAATTTATAAAAATATAGTATAACTAATGCATTTTACTTCCTGGTTTGCTTGCTGTGAGAATGCTTGCCTGTGATAAGCTGCTTATTGTCTTTCACAACATCAGTGTTGCTGGATATCTGAAGATCCCCTTAATTTGGTGGCAATTCAAATAAAAATTCAGAAAGATCAAAACCATGTCACCATGATCACTAGATCTTTGTGAGTTGATGCAGTGTGTCTTGTCAAGAGATTATATACTGCAGCTATGGTGAAGAAGAAATGAATGTTTAAGGTAGCAAATTATTTGGGCCACTTTCTTCAAGATAGTGTTGAGTGCTGTTGAAGATGCTGAAGATGAAATGGGAAGAAGAAGCTGAAGGGAAATGTTGAAGATTCAGGTGAGTGGAGAATATTCAATCACATTTGTGACTTGTAGATGGAATATGGGCTCTGGACAGGGTAAGTCAGAGGGAAGTTCCTGGTCATAGACTTCTTAGCCACTGACCAACTCGTTTGGGTACAGTATTTATGAAGATGGTCCAATTAAGTTTTTGGTCCATGATGAGCCCCCAGAATGTTGATGGTATGAGAAATTTGATGATAACAGTGCTGATGAATGTCAAGATGTTATGGTTAGATTCTTTCTTGTTACATTTGGTCATTGTCTCGCAGTTGTGTGAATATGCCACTTAGCAGCCTGGGCCTTTTAGTGTGTGGGCAATGAATGCTTAATTATAGAAGGAGTTGCAAATGGAACTGAACACCATGAAGCCATTAGAGAACCTCTACACTTTGGACCATATGATGAAGGGAAGATCATTGATAAATGCATTTGGTCCTAGGAATCTACCCCGAGGAATTCTACCCCAAGGAATTCTACAGCAAATTATCAGACTGAGATAATTGCCTCCAGTAATCACAACTACCTTCCTTTGTGCTAAATGTGGCTTCAGAAACTGGAGAGTTTTTTTGCATCATACCTATTGATTTCAGTTTTGATTTGATTCTGCATTCTTCAAAATCAAAGGGCAATCACCCTAAATACACCTCAGAACTGAATGCTTTAATGACAACTGGAAGCAAGTGCTCCTAGAGGAGTCCAGACTGACAATCAGTAAGTAGGTTATTGCTAATTAAGTGCCGCTCGATCACACTGTTCATGGTACTTCACTTTGTTGATGATTGCTAGTTGACTGATGGTGCTGTCATTGGTTGATTTGGTATCCTGCATTTTGTAGACAACAACAACTGGCAAATTTTCCAAATTGTTGAATAGATTCAATTTTGTAGTTGTACAGCTTGGCCAGAGGTGCAGCTAGTTCAGGAGCACAAGTCTTTAGTTTTATAGCTGGTGTGTTTAAGGCCCAGAGCCTTCATTATATTTAATACATTCAACAATTTCTTGATACCATGTGCAGTGAACTGAATTAGCTAAAGATTTGAGGGATAGAATAACTCATCCACTTAACACTTTTGCTTAAGGATTGTTTTAAATATCTCAACATTTGACTCTTGTACTTATATAAAGGGCCTCATCGTTTTTGAAAATGATTATGTTCGTGGAGCATTCTCTCGCTGTTGTTTAATTAATAACAATAATGACCATATGTGGCAGGACTGCTTCCTTTGTTTCCATGAGGTGTTTGTGATAATATGATTATCAATTGGATGCTGTTTCTGCTGTAATAGCTTCAGAAAATTGTCACCTCATTTTTAAATATGTCTGCTGTTGCTCCCAGCATATTAAACACTTCTCTTTGAATCAGGATTAATCCCTTGATTTGATGTTACTGGCAGAGAGAAGGATATGCTAGTAGGTTACTAATTTTGGTTGAATGAACTGCAGATACCAAGTGCCTGAGATTTTTTTTGCAAGATTAGTGTTCCAAGTTATTCTTTTTCCAATATTTATATAGCATCTTTGGTTGGGAAGGTTTAAAATTAATATTCAAGCCAATTATTCTTGCTTTGTGTTCCAGTGACCAATCAACTTAGCATGGTGTGGCACAGTGGCTCAGTGGTTAGCACTACTGCCTCACAGCACCAGGGGATCTGGGTTTGAGTCCAGCCCTGGGTGACTGTCTGTGTGGAGTTTGCACATTCTCCCTGTGTTTGCGTGGGTTTCCTCTGGGTGCTCCGGTTTCCTCCCACAGTCCAAAGATGTGCAGGGAAGGTGGATTGGCTATGCTAAATTACCCTGTAATGTTCAGGGATGTTTAGATTAGGTGGGTTATAGGGGGATGGGTCTGGGTGGAGTGCTCTTAGGGTTGATATAGACATGTTGGGCCGAAGGGCCTGTTTCCACACAGTAGGGATTCTATGATCTAAATAACTTCTAAGCTTTCTCCTGTTGACGCAGCATCAATAGCAAGTTTAAATTTGACTCCCATATTAAGAAATAAAAATTCTGGTATCTCAGCTGAATATTACAGGAACCATCAGTAATACTTCTTTAAAACAATACAGAACTACAGATGCTGGAAATCCGAAGGATAAACAGAAATTGCTGGAGAAACTCAGGAGATCTGGCAGCATCTGTGAAGCGAAAGCAGAGTTAAAATTTCAGGTCCGCTGACCCTTCTTCAGAACTGACTGTAGCTAAGAAAATGTTGGTGTACTGAATGGGGGGGGGGGTTGGGGGGTGGGGGGTAGGGGAGGGGGAAGGAGTGAATGATAGATGGAGATGTAGCCCAAACAGAGAGAATAGTTGGATAGTCAAAGGAATGGATAAGGGTCAGCCTGGGAGAATCAATAGCTGCTAATGGGAACCATTAGTAGCTGACTATGGGATGGTTGTACTAGCGGCCTATATGTTCACATGTGGAATGAACTTCCTGAGGAAGTGGTGGATGTGGGTATAATTACAACATTTAAAAAACATTTGTGTAAGTACATGAATAGGAAAGGTTTGGAGGGAAATGGGGCAAGAGCAGGCAGGCAGGACTAGTTTAGTTTGGGAATAAGTTCGGCATGGACTGATTGGACGGAAGGGTCTGTTTCCGTGGTGTATGACTCTATGACAAGGCCTGGTGTGCGCAGGTTGGAAGAAAGACATGGAAGAAGGTGTTCAGGCGTGAAAATTATTGAATTCAATCCTGAGATCAGAAGGCTGGAGGGTTTCCAAGCAGAAAATGAGCTGGTATTCTTCTAGCTTGCACTGAGCTTCACTGGGGCACTGCAGCAAGCCTGAGACAGAGGTGTTGGCCAGGGAAGACAGTGGTGCGTCAAAGTGGCAGGTAACTGGAAGCTCAGAGTTTTCTTTGTGGATAGAATGTAGGTGCTCTGCAAAGCATTAGCCCAGTCTGCATCCTGTCTCCCCAACGTAGAGGAGACCACATTGTAAGTAGTGAATACGGTAGACTAGATTGAATGAAGTGCAGGTAAATTGGTACTTCACCTGGAAGGTATGTCTGGATGGTGAGGAGGGAAGAAGTAAATGCATAGGTGATACATCTTCTGTGATTGAATGGGAAAGTGCCATGGGGCTGTGGGGGTGTGGAGGAGCAGTGGACCAAAGTGTCCCAAATGGAACAGTCACTGTGGAAGGCTGACAAGGGAGAGGTCAGCAATATGTGTCTGGTGGCGGAAATAGCAGCTAATGATCCTCTGGATGTGGATGTGGATGCTGGTAGGCTGGTAAGTCAGGACTGGAGGACCTATTGGTGTTGTGAGATGAAGAGGGGGATGAGGGCTGTAGAGTAGGAGATGGACTAGACTTATCTGAGGGCCCTGACAACCTCGGTGGTGGGAAGTCCTCGATTGAGGAAGATGATGGATATTTTCAAGGTCCCATCATAGAAGTTGGCATAATCGAAAAGATGCAATGGATACTGAGGAACTGGGAGAATAGAATGGAGTCTTTACAGAAGGTGGAGTATTAGGTAACTGTGAGAGTTAATGGGTTTGTAATGGATTTTGGTGGCCAGCCTATTCCCAGAAATGAAAACAGGTGTTGAGGAAGGGAAGGAAGGAGTCAGAAATGGACCAGGTAATGGTGAGAGCAGAGTGGAAATTGGAAGTGAAATTGATAATTGTTTCCAATTCTGGACGAGACAGGGAAGCAGCACTGATGATATCATCGACGTACCAAACCTGAGTAGGACTGGAACAGGGAATATTTCGCATTCCCAACCGAGACAGGCATAACTGGGGCCCATGTGAGTTCCTACAGCCACACCTTTGACCTGAAGAAACTGAGAGGTGTTAAAGGACAAATTATTCAAAGTGAGGATGAGCTTGGTCAAGTGGAGGAGGGTGTTCGTGATGGGGTTTGTTCAGGCCTTTTTTCTGGGAAGAAACAGAAAGTCCTCTGATCATCCAGATGGGGGATGGACATGTAAAGAGACTGTACATCCATGGTGAAGAGGGGGCAGCTGAAGCCTGCGAACTGGAAATTCTGAAACTGAAGCGTCAGAAGACTTGTGGATGTATGTGGGAAGGATTGGACAAGGGGAGAAAAGAATCAAGTCAAGGTAGGAATGAATGAATTAGCTTTATTGTCACATGTATTCAAATGAGTACAGTGAAATTTACAGCACCATCTTAGGGACAGAGGCACCACTTTACAACCTTCTGGACTTAATATTGAGTTCAACACCTTCAAATGGTGAACCAACTCCCATTGCTTCCCTTTCTTTTAGCTTTAATTCTAACATTCTCTGTTACCATGTCTTTTCTTCCCTCCTGCCACTCCAGTGGGACCATCTGTTCTTTCAAATCTGGCAGTTAGACACACCATTGTTCTGCCATTCTCACATTCCGATAGTTTAATCTGAACAGTTAACATCCTTTCCCCCAGCACTCTACACTCCACAACCGCAGCCCCCAACTATAGCATAAATACTGCCCCCGCCACACTTGAGAGGGTGGTCCACGTTAAGCTCCTCGGTGTGACAATAACCAACAATCTGTCCTGGACTTCCCACTTGGATGCGACAGTCAAGAAGGTACAACAACTCCTCTTCTTCCTCAGGTGCATCAGGAAATTTAGCATGTCCATAAGGTCCCTCACCAACTTCTACAGATGCACCATTGAAAGCATAATGTCTGGATACATGATGGCCGGCTATGGCAACTGCTCTGCCCAGGACCATAAGAAACTACAGAAGATTGTGTGCACAGCCCAGACCATCATGGAAGCCAAGCTTCCATCCGTGGACTCCATTTACACGGCTTGCTGCCGCAGAAAAGGCTGCCGACATCATCAAAGACCCATTGCATCCCGGTAATGCTCCCCTATGACCTCTTTTGTCAGGCAGAAGTTACAGAAGCTTGAACTCACGCACCAGCAGGCTCAGCAACAGCTTGCTCCCCAGCCATTATTAGACTGATGAATGGACTCTCTAACTTCAAATAATGCTGATCTTGCTAATGTTGATCTTGCCTAGCGCACGCCCTATGTGACGTCCCTTTATGCCTCTAAGTTTTTTTTTCACCCTATGATATGTGTTCTTGCTTAGTATGATCTGCCTGTACTGCTCATAAACAAAGTTTTTCACTTTACTTAGATACACGTGACAATAAATAAATTAAATCAAATCAAATCAAATCAACTTCAGCTCTGATGAAGAGTCATTTAGACTTGAAATGTTAGCTTGTTCTCTCTCCATGGATGCTGCCTGACCCGCTGAGAATTTGTTGTTTTCAGTACAGATTTCAGCATTTGCAGTAATTTGCTCCGATCTATGCACAACCATTAGTTGCAGAATAGAGAGATGAAAACAAAAAAAGCTACATTGCAGCTATACACAGTATAACTATAGGTCAGAAAAGGAAGAAGCATAGTTAAAAAGACAGACATCACACTCTGTCTCCAAAGGCTCTCCGCAGCAGACCAGCACAGGGGCCCTCCACGTGGTCTGACTCGCTGTCTGCCACCTGGATCTGGGGGCTGCTGGTCACTGGCGTCCCTGCTCCAGGCCGCTGGCTTGTCCACCAACCCAAGCCCACTATGGAAGCCCTGGCTGGGTGTCCAAGGCCGTGAGAAGGGAGGAAAGAGGGAAAGTTAAAGGAGGAAAAGAACAGGCGGAGCAGAGGAGCTCTGGCAGGAGCATCCTACTGTGCCACCATCTTAGATGAGTTCTGTTGGGCAGGAGCAGGCAGAAACAATTGTTCTGTCAAGGCAGTTTTAGTTGTGGATTTTGGGAAGGTGATAGAAGTGGGATGTGTGGGGTTGGAGGACAATGAGCTTGGAGGCAGTCATGGGAGATCATCAAATAAAATGAGATTAGTGATCATTGTGGACACAATAGCCTGGTATTCAATGGTGGCAGCATGGCCTGTGATACATAAAAGGATATCTATTTGCTAGGGTGGTTTACGGAGCTGTAAAGAGAAAGAGAATAACATTTTGGATTAATTTTAAACCCAATAAAAGTAAAAGGCAGTAAAACATGCAATTAGTTAAAGAAGATTTGGTGTAGTTGTATTGTAATATGTACCTGCAATTAATATGTTTTTAAAGCTGACATGTTCACCCTAGCTACAAAAGAGCAGCTGTTCTTCTGTTCCAGGCTAAAAAAGCCTTTGTTGCATTTTTCATTGAGTCATTGTCCCATTTTGCATTACTTATCACTTCTAACCATTTATTTTTAGTTTAGTCGCTTCCTATGACTCTTTAACATACTTAAGCTCAGAATAGTTTGGTTTTCTGAACTCAATTGTTTGAATTTAACCATAGATTTTGGGACCCTGCTGATAGGGCCAAAAGCAGGTTTTGAACCTGCAGTTGCCGGCAGCGGAAATGGCTTGTTAATTTTACCATAGGCAACCTTCAAATTGGCAGGCCCTTCTGAAGCCTCACCAGCACTTTCAGAGAGGAGCTCCCTGCTGAAACAGTGGGTTACTGAGAAAAATGAAGAACTCAGGGGACCAAGACCCCTTTAGGGAGCTCTTTAGGGTGGAGGTGGCTGTCTTCCTTTCCCTGGAGATTCTCTCCGGACCATTGACCTGTTTTCAATGACCTCCAACGCTGCCAAAGGGAATTTGGCTTTTTAAAGTTGGAGGCTCTTTATGTAGTGCTTTTTAAAGAAGCATATTTGCTATCTGCGTCTTTGGAGGGAGCTCTGGATCCGCATCACAGCCACTCCCAGGAGAAAATACTCCAGTGGGAGGACAGCCTTGGGGAACTGTCCCCAATGTGATTTCCCCACTATTTTACCAGCGCGCCCCAGGCCACCCTCCTAGTTACTTCGGTGCCCATCTTATAAATGTGATCCAGTCCCATTTATTACGTGAAAGAGATTTGGAGAATGTGCAAAGACACCACTTCTGTTCTAGCTATTGATAAATTAATTCAGTCAAAGAAATATTCAGAATACTGACCACTGGTAAATGTCATAAAGCCTTATGTTTTAGCTGCAACACTTTAATTGGACTTTTCTTGTTAGTAAGATCTGTTTAGCTTGAGAAATCCATACAAAATTGTTGTAACAAGTGGAGAGTGTTGGATAAAATGTTATCTTCAAACATCCCTCTCTACAGATGCATAAGTTTAACGACGTATAAAGCTGTATAAATTTCATATGATGTGTGATGTGGAACACTATTCTTTAAAAGAAGGAAGATCGGAGATGGGCATTCATTCGCATTCATTGCTAGTTAGCTGAGGCTAAAATCCATTCAGGCAGAGACCAAATGTGGACTATATCCAATATTAATATATGCAGTTGGGCAAAGTTCAACTCAAACAAAAATACAGGTCATTAAGTCTTAATGAGACTTATTGCTATTTGTTATTTTACAGAAAATAAGTAAATTTTAAGTAGATAAGTTCTGAAAGATATTGTAAAGGGCATTAACAAGAAAAAGCTAGTGGTGGCATAGTTACAGAAGTATATTCATCTTACACAGACTAAATGTATCCAACAATGGTGACAAGAATGCCCTTCATTGGACAAAATCATGCTGATCTACACAGTTTGTACAGGTCCAAACAAACAATTTTCATGGCATGTACACTGCACGCAAAGTTATGTAAACCCAGTGCTGGCCATTTTAAGTGGTGCCAGAACCTTTAAAATGTAAGAATTGGTCTTTTTAAAGTGGGATAAAACCTGTAAAATAATGGTTTCAATTTTAGTTTAATTCACTTTATACAGGGACAGAATATGTATTTTATACTCTATTAAATGCTCATCACCAGGAGATAAAAGCAATGTCTTCACAATAATCAAAGTATTTTTCAGTGAGTAATTAAGGCCACTGATTCACCAGATCCTTTTCCCACACTTTGATTTACTTACGGATCAATTAAGTCTTTTTATGTCATTTGTGGGATTTCATTTGAAACTGCACCTGTACATGAAGAACAGAACCATAACATGGAATAACCCTCGGGGGACATATGTGAGATACAAGACAAAATACTTAAGAAACCTTTTTGTTATTTTGCTTTTTTAATGCTGTTGGGCATTTAAACTTCTCTGCTGGTTTTCAGTGACAGCAATACAAAAGAGTTAAAACAGATTCTTTTACTTAGCCAAATAACTTTGTCAGTTATATGAGAAATGCATTGTATTTACAGTAAAAAATATTTTTAAACCAACCCTTGGTAAATCGTCATTCACTGCTCAGCTGGAATATTGTGTTTAATTCTGTGTGACACATGTTAGGAATGATATGAAGACCTTTGAGAGTTCAGAGGACATTTACTAGAGTGCAGAGAAACAGAGTTGATGTTTCAGGTCGATGACTTTTCATGGTCAATGTCCTGAAGCATCAACTTTGTCTTTCTTCACAGAAAATTAATAGTATTTTTAATTGTTCAAAATACTCTGCATCAGTCCTCATCATAGAGAACACTATCAGCATTCCAAAATTACTAAATAATCAAGGGACTAAAAAAAGGGAGCAGGGGAAGGAATAAATGCGATAACTATCAGCAGATAAAAAGAGCAAAGGAAACTAATGGGACTAAAAGCTGCTAAGCCGCCTGGACCTGATGGCTTGCATCCTAGCATTTTAAATGAAATAGCAAAGATAGTGGATGCACTGGCAATAATCTTCCAAGAATCCTTAAATACTGGAAAAGGTCCCAGAGGATTGGAAAGCTGCCAATGTAAGATCATTGTTCAAAAATGGAGGGTGATAACAGAAACAGGGAACTCCAGGTCAGCTAACAACATCTTCAGTTGGGAAAATGTTAGAAGCCAATATTAGAAGCATTATTATCAGGGCAGTTGGAAAATTTCAAGGTATTCAAGTAATTTCAATGTAATCTCTCTTTCAAGAAGGGGAAATGATGCTGACAAATTTATTGCAGTTCTTTCTGTTTTTTTCACCTCTTACATGGCTGCAGACAAAAGGGGTTGTGAGTAGGAAGTGTTTATTCGTGATTTTCCAATCGTCATGAGTACGAGTCAGTTTAATTGGATCAGTTGTTAATTTCCTATCTATCACATTAGTATTAGTTTTAATTGTTCTTGGGATGTGCCATTAGTGTCAAGATTAACATTCATTGCTCATCCTTAATTGTCCTTCCAAAGATGGTGATGAGCTCCTTTCTTGACTTGCTGAAGTCTATGGGGTGTAGGTACATTGAGAGCTGTTAGGTGACAGTTCCAGAATTTTGACTCAGCAATAGTAAAGGATGGTGCACAACTTGGAGGAAAATTTGCATGAGGTGATGTTCCCATGCGTTGGTACCCTGTTTCTTCCAGGTGATTGAAATTGAAGTTTGGAAGTTAATGTCAAAGAAGTGGTAATGAGTTGCTTCTTCTCTTAGAATAGAATAGAAATTTATTGTCATGTGTTCTTTTATACGAAAAATACAATGGAAGGTTTTCTACGTCGCCACACCACGGCACCTATCTTAATGACAGAAGTCATACATAATAATAAAAAAAAGTTAAATTAAGACAAAGTTCATCATTGTTCAGTTAATGTCTCCTGGGCTCGGGAAAGCTGATTAAGGAACGATGGAATATCCTGAAGACGCAGCCAGGACTAGACCACCATTTCGGGACGTGAGCACCACGCCAGGCCGCTGGAATACTGGGCCGGAAACCTCTGCCGAAGAAGACCGCCATGCTGGGCTGAGATTGCCACACTGGGCTGCTGGAAGCCACTTCATTGCTGGGCTGGGAGAAGCCTCCTGTTTCCCCATCCGACAATCCTTCAGATGCTGCCACCAATTTGTCATCTGTCCCTTTTGGCAATGCTTCCACTCCTTCAGGCACTCGGGCCTAGCTGCGGACATAGAGCCTTGGACCAGCCTGCGAGTCTGGGCCGAGGGTGTCAGCCCAGGATCTGCTCCTCGCTTGATGGGACACCCCAGGCTGTGGTGGAGCTGTGACCAGCTCTCCCTGGCATTGCTGCCACTGCCGCTGGAGTCCTCCTCTTCAAACTCCTTCAATAAATTGTGGCTCGAGAATATTTAAGCACTCACTCGCAGGTACACATTTAACATTGCAAAATAATGGAAACAAAAAGAAACAGGGATTTTTGTGGAATTCTAGTACAGGAGGGTTTACAAAAGCATGTTTCCTTCAGTTATTATTCAGCTGGGGGTTGCAACATCAACTCCACACCTTGACGGGATGAACTCATTGACTTTGAGCAATTGCTATCTCCATTTGCTAGGGATCACTGCTGCCACTGTGCACTAGTTATAGAGGGAGCAGATGTTTAATCTCCTACAATGGGTGCTCATCAAGCAGGTTGCTTTATCTAAGGGTGTTGGCCTTCTTAAGTGTTGGAACTTCACTCAACCAGGCAAATGAAGAATTTACTGACTTGCACCCGTGGACTGTAAAATGGTTTGGGGGCACCTGTTACTTTCAGAACTGGAGCCAAGATTTACATACTCTTCAATGCATCTATTTAGAGAGATACATGTCACAAGCACACATGTCCTAAACTCAGTCCATTTGAATTTATAGGTGCCCAACAGAATTCCGACTAAATGTCCACCATTTGAATCCAATTAAAAAGAATTAGGAAACAACAAACAGAGTTTAAATTTCTATTTGTTGTTGCACAGCATGGTCTCTTTTAAGATTGCCACAAGGTAGAACAAAGAGCAAAGAAAATTACAGTACAGGAACAGGCCCTTCGGCCCTCCAAGCCTGCACCGACATGCTACACATCTCAACTAAAACCCCGTACCCTTCTGGGGACCGTATCCCTCTATTCTCATCCTATTCATGTATTTGTCATGCATGTACTACATGCATGAATTTTAAATGGCATGTTGGTTGTTCTTGGCCTGCATGTTTCATTTCTAATAGCATCCAAAATGTGGCTATGAAGCTTAACGGGAAAACTGACTAGACGGTGGGACAGCTCTTCAGGTTATGGCGCAAGTACCCCAATGTTAGGCAGGTGGGTTTTGCATGATATGCAGTGCTGGCTGTGTCATTATTGTATCTGTTGCCAAAGTCACGTTTGACTTTTTTAAAAAGCTTTTTAATTATCATATGTCTCTGGAGTGGTTGATAAAACTGGTCTGCTAGCCTGTTTCAGAGACGAGTTTAAAGTTTCAAATGGGCCAGACCAGATCAGAACGTGAGCGGGTTTTTATGTTACTGCTTTTGGATCCATGGTCATCATTATTGATACTAGTTATTCCACGTTCATTCAATTAACTGAATTTAAATTCCACAGCTGCTGTGATGGGATTTGACCTTATGTCTCTGGATCATTTGTTCAGGCTTCTGGATTATTAGTTCAGTAAAATAATCATTATGCTATCTTTCCATAGATTTGCATGATGCACACTGCTATGCTGTCTTGAAGCTTGCAATCCCACAATCCCCTCTTGTAACCCCACAGTTTGGGATGCCCTGGATGAATGGGAGTGTACATGATGCACTGCTTGTGAATATCAATAGCGCCACTCTCAAGAAAGACAACAACATAGCTACTCTAAAATAAATTTTAAAACTATAGATGCTATGAACTAAAAACAGCAAATGCTAAAAAAAACTCAGCAGCTTCCACAGAGAGAGAAACAGAATTAATGTTTTGAGTCCAATGACCCTTCATCAGAACGTAGCTTCTGTCCCCAGTTGATTATCAGTTCTGGTGTACAACTGATCATTGGTACCTTAACATTCATACATTTGCAATTAAACAGTAGTTTTCAATTTGAAAGTCCTTCCTCAGATCATGATCCAGTTTGAGCTTTCTCCCAACATTACTGAGGCAGTTTTCATTTGTGGATTTGGTCTCCTTTGAACAAAACTGTGATGTTTCTAATCCCTGTTAAGTAGCTTTTGCTGATTTTCTTGTGTATGTTATGTGACACATGACTCATAGGAGCCCTTCAAAGTTTTCTGATGTGGTATAAGCAGTGTTAAACAAGGAAGTGGAAATCACGAATCTGACTGTAAATCAAACTGTTGATATTTTCAAAGACAGGCTCCCTCAGAGACTTTGAATAACTTTTGGTTCTTGAAACCACATTTCGTCCAGTTTCCATATGTGAATGATTTGAAACAATGAATGAATTTTTCCTTTTTTTATGTAGAGTGTGTTTTTGAATCAAGTTCATGGTAGATGGTCTGCCATGGCCTATGCCAAATTTTCTCATGTAATCTGTTTATCACTTTTGCAACTAACCTCGTCAACACCCGTACTGTGAAATTGTGTGATAATCAAGGCAGAAGTGCTCTCTGCTGTCAGGACTTTGCAATGTTCATGTCACTGGCACCGTACTTAAAGTCCAGCTGCACACCACATAACAGCTGAAAGCCAGGAGTGCCCTTCACACTGTGGTATCCCAGCATTAATTCTGAGGAAGTGGCCCGGAAAGGGAAGTTAGCTCCCCACATTGTGGTCAGGGTGGTGGTGAGGAGAGCCTTTTTTTTTTCCTGCTGACCAGCAAAGGAGGCCACGCCATAAGACTCAACCAGCCTGGACTGAGAGACAGGAGCCTGGGTTAGTGCAGTTACCCAGGTTAAAAGAAATGCCCACAGTGCAGGAAGAAGGTCCACTCCTCAACGGCACATGCTACCATTTTAGAACATGGAACAGTACAGGTCCTTCGGCCCACGATGTTGTGCCAACCTATTATTCTACTCGAAGATCAAACTACCCTGCATACCCTACATTTTACTAACATCCATGTGCCTATCCAAGAGTCACTTAAATGTCCCTAATGTACCTGACTCCACTATCACCACCAGCAGCACATTCCATACACCGATCATTCTCTGTGTAAAGAACCTACCTCTGACATCTCCCCTGTACTTTCCTCCAATCACCTTAAAATTATGCCCCCTCATAATAGTCATTTCCACCCTGGGAAAAAGTTTCTGGCTATCCACTCTATCTATGCCTCTCATCATCTTGTACACCTCGGTCAAGTTACCTCTCATCCTTCTTCGCTCCAATGAGAAAAGCCCTAGCTCCCTCAACCTTTCCTCATAAGCCCTACCCTCAGTCCAGGCAGCATCCTGGTAAATCTCCTCTGCACCCTCTCTAAAGCTTCCACATCCTTCCTATAATGAGATGACCAGAACTGAACACAATATTTCAAGTGCGGTCTGACCAGGGTTTTATAGAGCTGCAGCATAATCTCGCGGCTCTTAAACTCAATCCCCATACCAATAAAAGCCAACACACCGTACGCCTTCTTTGCAACCCTAGCAACTTGGGTAGCAACTTTGAGGGATCTATGGATGTGGACCCCAAGATCCGCTCTGTTCCTCCACAGTGCCAAGAATCCTGCCAACAACCCTGCATTCTGCATTCAAATTCGACCTTCCAAAATGAATCATTTCACATTTTTCCTGGTTGAATTCCATCTGCCATTTCTTTGCCCAGCTCTGCATCCCGTTGCAACCTACAACAGTCCTCCACACTATCCACAACTGCACCAACCTTTGTGTCATCGGCAAACTTACTAACTCACCCTTCCACTTCCTCATCCAAATCATTTATAAAGATCACAAAGAGCAGAGGTCCCAGAACAGATCCCTGCGTAACATCACTAGTCACTGAGCTCCAGGCTGGATACTTTCCATATACTACCACTCTCTGTCTTCTATTGGACAGCCAATTCTGTATCCAGACAGCCAAATTTCCCTGAATCCCATGCCTCCTTACTTTCTGAATGAGCCTACAGTAGGGAACCTTATCAAATGCCTTGCTAAAATCCATATGCACCACATCCACTGCTCTACCTTTATCAACGTGTTTTGTCACATCCTCAAAGAATTCAATAAGGCTTGTGAAGCATGACCTGTTCCTCACAAAGCCACGCTGATTATCTCTAATCAAACTATGCTTTTCCAAATAATCAGAAATACTGTCTCTCAGAATCCTCTCCAATAATTTGCCCACCACAGAAGTAAGACTGACTAGTCTGTAATTCCCAGGATTATACTTATTCCTTTTCTTGAACAATGGAATAACATTTGGCACCCTCCAAACATCTGGTACTACTCCAGTGGACAGTGAAGACACAAAGATCGTCGCCAAAGGCGCAGCAATCTCTTCTCTCGCTTCCCTTATAGAAACCTTGGGTATATCCTGTCTGGCCCAGGGGACTTATCTATCCTTAAGTTTTTCAAAATTTCTAGCACATCCTCCTTCCTAACATCAACTGTCTCTGTTGCTATTGAGGGGTCTATAGAAAACTCCCAATAAAGTGACTGCTCCTTTCCTGTTTCTGACTTCCACCCATACTGAGTCAGTAGACAAACCCTCCTTGATGACCTCCCTCTCTGTAGCTGTGATACTATCCCTGATTAGCAATGCCACTTCCCCACCTTTTTTACCTCCCTCCCTATTTCTTTTGAAACATCTCAGAATATCCAACAGCCATTCCTGCCTTGTGATCTCCAAGTTTCTGTAATGACCACAACATCGTAGCTCCAAGTACTGATCCATGCTCTAAGTTCATCACCCTTATTCCTGACACTTCTTGTGTTAAAATAGACACACTTCAAACCATCGCACTGACTGCAACTTTGCCCTATCAACTGTCTGTCCTTTCTCACAGACTCTCTGCATGCTGTATCTGCCTGTACACCAGCTACCCCATCCTCTGATCCGTAGCTCCGGTTCCCAACCCCTGCCATTCTAGTTTAAACCGTCCTGAAGAGCTCTAGCAAACCTCCCGCCCAGGATATTGATGTCCCTCCAGTTCAGGTGCAACCTGTCCTTCTTGTACAGGTCCCACATTCCCCAGAAGGTACCCCAGTGATCCACATATCTGAAGCCCTTCCTCCTACACCAGCTGTATAGCTACATGTTCAACTGCACTCGCTCATTATTGCTAGCCTCACTAGCCCGTGGCACCGGTAGTAATCCTGAGATTACTTCTCTGCTCATCTTGCCTTTTAGCTTCCAACCTAACTCCCTATATTCACTTTTCAGGTCCTCATCCCTTTTCCTGGTTATGTCATTGGTACCAATGTGTACCACGACTTCTGGCTGCTCAACCCCCTCCTTAAGAATCCCATAGACTCGATCCGAGATATCCCTGATCCTAGCTCCTGGGAGGCGACATACCATCTGGCAGTCTCATTTGCGACCACAGAATCTCCTGTCTGTTCCCCATACCATTGATTCTCCTATCACTATTGCTCTCCTATTCTCCCCCATTCCCTTCTGCACCACAGAGCTAGACTCAGTGCCAGAGACCTGGCCACTGTGACTTTCTCCTGGTGGGTCGTTCCCCCGCCACTCCCCCCCAACAGTATCTAAAGCGCATACTTATTATTGAGGGGAATGGCCACAGGGGATCCCTGCACTGGCTGCCTATTCCCTTTCCCTTTCCTGACAGTCACCCAGCTGCCTTTACCCTGTAACTTAGGTGTGACTACCTCCCTATAACTCCTCTCTATCACCCCGTCAGCCTCCCAAATGATCTGGAGTTCATCCAGCTCCACCTCCAGTTCCCTAACACGGTCTGTGAGGAGCTGGAATTGGGTGCAGTTCTCGCAGGTGAAGTCAGCAGGGACACTAGTAGTGACCCTTACCTCCCACATTCTACAAGAGGAGCATTCAACTGCCCTCGCTTCCATTCCTTCTGTGGAGTCTTTTTTTTTGGTTGGAGGAGAAGGATGGTTGGGAGACACTATGCGTGTAGTGTTTCGGGTTTAGCCACTACCCGAATATAACAGTTCACATACCCAGTAGTCCCCTTGTCTGTGTTTGCTCCTGCTCAGCCTTCGCTCCACCTATTCATGTGGCAAATATTTTATACTCAAACTTACCTTCCCGGCTGCCCCTTGGATCGTGCTTTCATGACTCCCTTTCACGAGAGTCCTGAGGCACTGGGTCCATTTCTGCGGGGAGGTGGGACCTGCCTCAATTGGATGGATTACATCTGGATAGGAATGGGACTAACCTCCTTACAGTGAGGTTTGCAAATGCTGTTCAGGTGGATTTAAACTAGATCGTCAAAGGGTTGGGATTCTGACTAGTGGCTCAGAGGGGAGCGAAGCTAAGATGGAATTAAAAGTTAAAATATAGGTGAGCGTGGAAAGAAGAGGAAATAAAAGTTAGGTAAGAAAGAAGTGAGTTTAGCAATGCTAAATAGAATATCTTCTAATGCAAGGAAGTTGAGGAAAAACTTAGATGAACTGCAGGTACAGATAGACACATGGGACTATGATAATATAACTATGACTGAGGCTTGGCCAAAAGATAAGTAGGATTGTCTGCTCAACTTTGCTGTTTATAGAGTATTCAGATGAGATAGAGAGAGGAACAGGAGTGCATGGTGGGGGCTCACAATGTTGATGAAGGAATCAATTATACACTAAGAAGAGATGATATCTTAGATCATCAAATGAGGCCACATGGATAGATATAAAAGCAACACAAAAGGGGCAAACATGCTCCCAAAAAACAGTTACTGAGAGATAAAGGACCACATACGCAATCAAATTTTATATAAATTGCAGAGCCATAGGATCATACTGTATGGAAATAGACCCTTCAATGCAACTTCTCCATGCTGATGAAGTTTCCCCAACTAAACTAGTCCCACTTGATTGCATTTGGCCCATATCAATACAAACGTTTTCTATTTATATACCTGTCTAAATGTCTTTTATATTTTGTGACTGTACCTGCATCTATCACTTCCTCCAGCAGTTCATTCCATATAAGAACTACCCGCTGTGTGAAGAAGTTGCCCCTCAGGGCCTTTTTAAATCCTTCTCCTCTCACCTTAAAAATATGCCCTCTAGTTTTGAACTCCCCTATCTTAGGGAAAAGACCTTTGCTATTCATCTTATTTATTTCCCCCATGATGTTATAAACTTCAATAACGTCCCCCATCAATCTCCTACTCTCCAGTGGAAAACATCCCAGCCTCTGATTATAACTCAAACCCTCCAGTCCTGAACTCTCTCCAGTATTTTTTCTTATGATTCTCCCTCTAAAGCATGCTAGTCAAATCTTTCACGCCTTGTTTCAACCAAAGTGTGATCTTTTCAATTGAAGCGGATATCCCCACCTGCATTCCTACGTGATAAAGCACAGCTCAGTTTCTGGCTTCTCTCTCTCCACACCCTCCACTCAGGATCTGGGCAGACTGCGTGTGTCTGAAGTTTCGAGGATCTTTTAGAAATCCTCTCAAAACCCACATAAATCATATGGGCCTTGTATCCAGTTAGAAATACCGATTAGCAATTCTCAAGACCTCAATCCTCTTAACTCGGAAGTAAATGGACAGTTTGAAGTGTAACTATTTGATATTCTCATCTGTTTCCTGGAATTTCAGGGACTAGCAGTCTAACCAATTGAAAAACAATTGCTGCTGCCATAGTCTCCAAGTGTGAAAACCTTGCACCTTCTTTCCAGCAAAACAATCCAGGCCTCCCATTAATCTTGAACAACCACGTCACCCTGGTCTGCTGTAAGGCAGACTTTAGAATAGATCAGATGACCTCTTCCATTTTATCTTAAGTTGACAACTTATGTTTTAGGACTAAATCTTATAAAACCTCGTTTGTATCACATTACACTAAAGTTAGGTGGGTATTTCACATTAATTTCTGAACGCAACCAAAGACTCTACACTGTCAGCAAGGAGGGATGGCTTCTCTTCCTTGTTTTGCATTTTGGTCCCTTACTAAGATGTGCTTCCATACATAAAAATAATCCTCCAGTACCTTGCCTAAGCCAGAAATCTCCATGTTTGATTTCAAAGTTAAGCAGCAAAAATATGTGTGTACTATTACTAGCAGATTTTAACCAACCAAATATTAACTGGGCTAGTTCCAGTGTGCAAAGTGGGGAAGGAGCAAAATTCTTAAATTTTATCAAGGAGAACGTTTATAGCCATATGTAGAAATTTGAGGGCAGTGGGGTCATTCGCTCAGTTGGTTGAATGGTTGGTTTGTTACGCAGTGTGACACCAACAGTGTGAATTTAATTCCTGCACTTGCTGAGGGCATAAAGATCAGGATTAAATCAAGAAAAAGAAAAGCTTTGGCTGATTCTGAGGACTCAATATGGCAGAGTCCTTGGAGGAGTACAAAAAGTAAGGGAGGAACTCAAAAAGGAAATTAGGAAAGCAAAGAGAGAATGCATGAGAAAACATTGGTGGGTAGAAAAAAGGAAAGCCCAAAGAGACTTTTAAAAATATACAAAGAGCAAACAAATCACAGGTGAAGTGCCAGAGGATTGCTAACGTTCTCCCATTATTTAAAAAGGAAGGAAGGGATAGATGAGGAAATTTTAGGCCAGTCAGTCTAACCTCAGTGGTGGGGAAGTTACTAAAAATAATTTTGAATGACAGAATATATCTGCACTTGGAGAAACATGGATTAATCAGGGATAGTTGGCAAGGATATGTTAAATGTAGACCATGTTTGATAAACTTGGTTGAATTTTTTTGAGGGGTTAACCAGGGATATCGATAAGAGTAATGCATTTCATGTACTTTGACAAAACATTCGATGAGGACCCTCATGGAAGGTTAGTCAAGAAAGTAAGAGCCCATAGGATCCAAGCCAAAGTAGTACATTGGGTCCAAAATTGACTGACAGGTAAAAATAGAGAATGATTGTAGAGGGATGTTTCTGTGATTGGAAATCTGTTTCCAATGCGTTTTTTCAAGATGTGGTGCTGGGGCCCTTGCTGTTTATGGTGTATATTAAGGATTTGGAATTAAATATATGAGGCGTGAACAAGGATCTTGTGGATGACACAGAAGTTGGTAGGGTGGTAAATAGTGAAGAGGATAGCTGTAAACTGCAGGAGGATACCCATGGATTGCCCAGATGGGCAGAGCAGCGGCAAATTGAATTCAACCTGGAAAAGTGTGAAGTGATACACATGGGAAGGCTAACAAAGGAAGGGATTAAATTATGGATGGTAGGACCTATGAAGTACGGAAGATCACAGGGACCTTCATGTACGCATCTACAGATCCCTGAAGGTAGCAGGGCAAATAGTTAGGGTAGTTAAGAAGGCCTACAGGGTTATTCCATGAGATTATTGTATTGTGTTAGCTGAGGCATACTAGAGTGGGGAGATTATGCTGAAACTGTTTAGAACACTAGTTAGGGCACAGCTGGAGTACTATGTGCAGTTCTGGTCACCACATCATAGGAATGATGTGATTTCAGACAGGCTGCAGAAGAGATTTACCATGATGCTGCTTCAGCTATGAGGAAAGATTGGATAAACTGGTGTGGCTTCCTTTGGAACAGCAAAGATTGCAAGAGGACCTTACTGAGGTGAATAGGATTTTGAGTGGTAGGTAGGGTGGATAGGAAAGCACTTTTTCATTGTAGAGGTTTCAATAATCAGTAGACACAGTTTTAAGGTAATAGGTAGAAGGTTACAAGGAGAGTTGAGAAGAGATTTTCTCCTTGGCTTTCACTGCCTGAACAGCTGGTTGTGTTAGAAACTTCTGTAACACTTAAGCAATATTTAGATATTCACTTGCACTGCTATTGCCTCCAGGTCTGTGGCCCAAGAACTGGAAAATGGGATTATGTATCTTTGCTGACAGGCACAGAGACAATGGGCCAAATGGCCTCCCTTGGTGCTGTAAATATATATGAGATACAGTGAGGCTGGTGGTTGGAGGATGCCACTTGCTCGGACAAAGGATGGAAGATGACACTGTCCTTGGCACATGCAGAAACTTTCTGGAAAACACAGAGTTTCTGGAAGCCCGGAGAAGCAAGCGGTGAGTTGCTGCAATCAGGTAACTGCCCTGACTTTCAAGTTGTGAATTGGTGCCATCTAGTTTCTTGGGGAAGGACAGAAGAATTGGGAGTTGCCTCAAAAAGTGGCGAATTTAGCTAAAAATGAGTTACATATGCATTGAAACAAGGTAGCCATTGCTTATTAGCAAGATTCAGAACTTGCCATTTAAGCTTTCATTGGAAAATCAAGAATTAACTGTCATGAATCTGTTATTTCAATTTTCCTGTACTTTCCTAACTGTCTCGCCATTGCCCATGCCACTTAAGGGAATGTAAACTTCTGCCCAATATATTGATTCAACGTCTCTTCTTACAAAAGTCTTTCAATGGTTTGATCATTTAACATACAATAAATTAATTTGTAAACTCATATTTAAACACTTACTAGCAATTGTAATTGATGGTCACAAACTCTTGATTACTTATTTCTATCAACAGGCCAACATCAAATTAGTAGGGAGTGAATAAGCAAAAATTTTGAGGGGTTCAGAAGAGAAGAGATATACAGCACAGAAACAGACCCTTCAGTCCAACTCGTCTTTGCCAAACAGACATCCTAAACTGATCTAGTCCCATTCGCCAGCATTTGGTCCAAATAGTCTAAACCCTTCCTATTCATATACCCATCCAGATGCCTTTTAAATGTTGTAACTGTACCAGCCTCCACCACCTCTTTTGGTAGCTGAATCCATACACGCACCAGCTATTGCAAGGAAAAGTTGCCTCTCAGGTCCCTCTTAAATCTTTCCCCTCTCACCTTAAACCTATGTCCTCTCGTTTGGACTCTCCTACCCTGGGAAAAAGAGGTTGGCTATTTACCCTATCCATGCTCCACATGACTTTATAAACCTCTATCAGGTCACCCCTCAGCCTCTGACGGTCCAGGGAAAATACCTCCAGCTTATTCAGCCTCTGCCTACAGCTCAACACCTCTAACCCTGGCAACATCCTTGTAAGCCTTTTCTGAATCATTTCAAGTCTCACAACATTCTTCCTATAGCAGGGAGACCAGAATTGCACACAGTACTCCAAAAGTGGTCTAAACAATGTCCTGTACAACCATAACATGACCTCCCAACTCCTATACTCAATGCAATGACCAATAAAGGCAAGCATACCAAACACCTTCTTCACTATCCTATCTACCTGCGACTCCACTTTCAAGGAACTATGAACCTGCACTCCAGAGTCTTTCTGTTCAGTAACACACCCAGGTTCTTATCATTAAGTGTATAAATCCTGCCTTGATTTGCCTTTCCAAAATGTAGCCCTCACAGTGGGCTTAAAAGGCTTAAATTAAATTCCATCTGCCACTCCCATCTGATCAAGATCCCATTGTACTCTGAGGTAACCTTTTATCGCTATCCACTACACCTGAAATTTTGTTGCTCTCTGCAAACTTATTAAACATACCTCCTATGTTTGTACCTGGGATTTGATCATTGTTAGTCAGGGGATTATTAGGGGACAGCCCATGAAATCCTGGGGATAATGGGATAATCCTAGGAATAGGGCTAATTGCACTGGGATGCTGCATGAATGGTGACAATGATAGAGGACAATTGTAGACTGTACATTGGGACCTCAGTGAATAGGAAGGGACTGAGAGCTTCAGAATGCGGACAGCGTTAGTTCAATAACAAATGCATGGGAATTTCCAAAGTCATAGGCTCTGGGGTAAGATGTGGTTAATAACAGTTACATATAGGGGGCCAAATAGAAATGGGGAGTCGCTAAAAAGTCATAGGGACCACAGATATAATACCACAAAATGGAACCTTGAGGTTCGGGGAAATTCATGTGTCACACATGGAGCGTGAACATCACACACACAAACTAAACTGGAATCTTGCCATATTGGAATGCAATAACTACATAAAATGCAAAGTGCTCAGAAAAAGTTACTATTTTTCTCTTGGGAGCATAATGAAAATTTTGAACTGAAGACCCTGCTAGGGGCAATTGTAGCGATCCTACCTCCACTAATTGAGTAATGCCATCCACCTGGCTTCAATTTGCACTTCTTCAATCTGTCGTTATGGCCTCAAGCAATCTTTGCCAATACACTATGCACACTACTTTCCTCCTTGTCATGTCAGCTAAGCAACTGGCACAAGAATAAGGCAGTTAAAAACAGAACCTGAAGTTCTTATTGCTCAACCAATTCCATTGCAATTGTTTTTGAATCAACCTGTTCAGACGTAGGCAGGTGAGATTTGAACGTAGGTCTTCTGGCCCAGAGGTAGGAACACTACAATTGTGCTCTCAGAGCCCTCACATTCCTTGCTGCAGCTGCAAGTTCACACCGTAAGTATGCTACGGCATGGTCTGTGATATGGAAGGAATTCTTTTCTTTGGAAGGGGTACTATCATATTTGCAGAATTCTACTCCCAAGACAGCATGTAAAGTGGCTTGTACAATTTACAATTGGATAAGTTCACATACCTCAGAGCTCCTCATGGAGTTATGGCAATTACCTCCTTGAGAAGCCTCGATGCCACTTCCTGTCTGGGCTTAACATGAGCCTTAATGGATGTGAGAGTTCAGGGTTTCCTCAATAAGATTGTGTTATCTTTCTGATATTCCCCAAGATTACCTGCTCACAAATCTCATATGGAGGACACTGTGGCTGAAGTCATTGTCACCTTGGTGCTACTTTGAAGACAATACAGAAGGAGATAACAATTGCTATGTCATCAACAAGAACACAAACCTCTTGTAGCTGATGCACAGTCTCAGCAAGCACAGGCACCAATCAAGGATGTCCCAATGCATCATTTCTGAACTGCGTAATCTGCAGGAGGACCATTGCTCAGAAGGAGTGGATGGCCATCCCATCTCGGTGGCCATTAAGGTCACAACTGCCCTGAATTTTTATGTCAGTAGCTTGTTTCAAGGAGCAATTTGGAACCTCAGTGGTATTTCCCAATCCTCAACCTATAAATGGACCTAGGAAGTTAATTACACTAATTTCTCCAGAACACATTAATTCCTTCCCCAGTGCTGAGAAGAGTCAAGCAGCTTGGGCAGTGAGATTGTCCATCATTGCAGGCTTCCCCTAGACACAGGGTGCCAATGGCTGCAGCCATGTTGCTTTGAGAGCACCCTACCACCAACCTGCAGAGCTTGACAACAAGAAAAGTCTTGCAATCCATCTATGTTCAAATTATACATGACCATTGATGCCAAAATTTGGAGATATGTGCCAGATGTCTTGGGAGCTACCAGGACTCTTACATATTAGAAGACCCACAAGTTCCTTTCTCCTTCCAAGGTCCTTGGACCATGCAGGGATGGCTGCTGGAAGACATGGGGTATCCCCTCCAAACATGGCTCAAGACACCTTTACGAAACTGTCAGACCGATGTCGTACAAAAATACAACAATACACATGCTTTGGCCACGATCATAATGGAACCAATCATAGCCTTCCTTAACGTGGAAACTTGATGCCTGGATTGCTCAGATGGAGCCATGCAGTCTAGCCACATCATTGTGGCCCGCTGTGCCTTTCAAAACTAGAACCAACAAATGGGACTTTTCTCAAATGCAGACCAAATGGAGGAAACCACTACCCTCTTTTGAGGTTGAAGACTAGGCTGAGGATTGGGACAGTGACAAGATGAATCACCCAAGACAGCTTGACATAATAATGTATCATTAAGCCTGAGAGACAAGAGATAACCTAAATGAAACCTACTTCCATGATGAATGAGAGACAACAAGGTGCAGGGCTGGATGAACACAGCTTTTCTGATGAAGGGTCTAGGCCCGAAACGTCAGCCTCTCTGCTCCTATGATGCTGCTTGGCCTGCTGTGTTCATCCAGCCCTGCACCTTGTTGTCTCGGATTCTCCAGCATCTGCAGTTCCTACTATCCATGAGGAATGAGCTGGGTTTGGACTTCATTTAATTGTTTAACATTTTGTTGGTAATATACCAAGCACCTCCTGCTTAGTGCAATGGAATTCTTGACCCTGTTACTTTTGTAGTCCTTGATCTTTTGCATTGCTGAATATTAATGTCTCTGTATCCATGTAATTTTATGCTTGATATCTTTGGGTTATCCCACTTTAAGGTATGTACACATGACACGTGCTACTTAGGGAAAGAGCAGTGTCAATGTAAACGAAATGTTGCAATGACATCATAAGGGGCTAAAGTAGCTCTTAAGGCATCCATCAGGATATCATTTCAGCATGTTGTGTACTAAGATCTCTCATGATAGTCTGCAGGTAATTTGGAGCAATCTCCTTTTGACCCTTCTATCATTGGTAATATTTCAGACTGCGCTTGCTATGGTACTTTGAGATGCTTGATCATCCTCTATGGCCACATTGATCTTGTGATAGACAGTGCTTTATGCAGATTTTCTCAATAGATCAATGTGCTGTGAAGCAGCATGGACATGTGAGACTCTCAGCCTTGAATTGCAATGTATTGCCTTCAAAAACATGAAGCTTTCCCTGCAGAGATGTGTGGAATCATCATTGACGCCATACTTTCACTCACAAAGTGAGTCTAAACGTGGAATAAAATATGCAGGCAATATGCTACAGTATTGCCTTCACACTGTAATACACGTCCTCCACATTGCATTTAGCCTTACTGTTGAACACATTAAAGTGCAATGCCTTGGCCGCATTCCTCAACATTACAGTTCAAGGATCCATGATATCTCATGTTATCTGCAGTCAACGAGTTGGTTGCTGTAAACGACGAGCTGTACTTAATTCTTTCAATTTTGAGAGATCTGAAGAGGCCAGTTATCTTTGACGTGGATGTGACTTGACAAAACCTGACAGTAAAAATTAGAGATAACAAGATGTAGAGCTGGATAAACACAGCAGGCCAAGCAGCATCAGAGGAGCAGGAAGGCTGACGTTTCGGGCCTAGACCCTTCTTCCAAAATCAGTAAAAATTATACTACAGCAAACATTTTAACTGAGTAAGTGAACATCTATTTATAAAAGTGAAATCTTACCTACATTACCTAGTTTCACCCGCATTACCTAGTTACTCTCAGCAAGTTTTCCTCTTCCTCTGCCTCCCATTATGTCAAAGAGCACTTACAATGTCTGCAGTTGTAGAGGAAGGTTCTGCCCTGTTACCTTAGGGTCTGAAGAACCTCCTGCTGTGAGAATCCAACCCAAATGCAGCTCATCCTCCTTGGCTTGAGTTGCTGCTGTTTGGGGATTACACGCAAGGGGAAGTGGAGAGTCTGAGCACCTCTGGAAAGCCCTAAGAATTTTCTGGGAACTGTCTGTCATTCCATCTCCATATGGATGCTTTCTGGCATCACCGTATCTTCCTGAGAGGAAAAGACACCAGGAGTGAGGTTTTTCTTTCTTTATTCATTTGTGGGATGAGAGTGTGATTGACCAGGCAGCATTTATTGCCTATCCCCAATTGCCCAGACAGCAGTTTAGAGTCAACCACATTATTGTGGGTCTGGAGTCACATGTAGGCCAGACCGGGTGTGAATGGCAGTTTCCTTCCCTAAAGTACATTAGTAAACATTGTTGCTTCACATCCTCACCTTGCTATTGATGCTGAGTTCAGATCTTGGGTACAGGTCTATGTTCATATCTGGCTGAGACTGAGTGTGCAGGATCTGGTTCTCCATTGCAGTCAACTACCCCTCCATGGAGATATCCAACATTGTGCATGCCACAATGATGGTAACGATCATGGTGTTGGACTCCTCCATCCTTCAATCCAACTTACCAAGTGCCTCTGACAAATCTGCCTGACTCTTCTGTGCATTTTGACAATGTCATCAATGGCTGAGAACACAGGCTTATCTTTTGCATACGGCTTTTCAGGTGCTTAGTCTCTGGGAATCCTCTGAGTGCCAGAAACCAGAGATGAATCGTCCTCAACCAACTATGAGGATATGTCGGTGATGTCCCTGTACCCTTAACCTTAATCTAGAAATAAATTTCCTCAACCAACTATGAGGATATGTCGGTGATGTCCCTGTACTCTTAAACTTAAGCTAGAAATAAATTTCTCGAGGTGAAAGTCTCTGAACTTTTGGAGGATGTGGTAGCTGCCTTCCTGCAGGTTGAGGTGGAGTTGAGGTTTTCCAGCACTGGCCTCTTTGCAAAGATTCACTGGTTGCAGCCAGTGCTTGCATAAAATAAGGAATTACTCAGTGAAGATAGATAAAATCTCGTGCAGATTAAGAATGAGCTAGTACTACTGCTAATGAGAGAGCAGGGAGCAGCGCAATACAGCCCATTGAGGACGCTCCATCTCCAAGAGAGGTTGCACTGTTCTTTACCCATATTCAGAATTTTCTCCTTGTAAGGAATGAGAAGACTGATTCCGCAATCCTCCTAAATAAAAACTGAAAGAACTGCGGATGCTGTAAATCAGGAAGAAAAACAAAGTTGCTGGAGAGGCTCAGCAGATCTGGTAGCATCTGTGAAGGAAAAAACATAGTTAACGTTTCGGGTCCGGTGACCCTTCCTCAGAACTTCCTCAGATGGAATGACCCGTTCTGAGGAAGGGTCACCAGACCCGAAACGTTAACTGTTTTTTTCCTTCACAGATGCTGCCAGACCTGCTGAGCTTCTCCAGCAACTTTGTTTTT
>NC_063341.1:49424157-49427634 GCF_021869965.1 Rhincodon typus | reverse complement strand
AGTATTGGGAAACATGGTGGGCGATAGCCATTGAATGGACATGGTTAAAATACTAGGAATGTTGTCCATGAACTTTGGATTGGTGCTGGGAATTCCTCTTCACTTGGGATATAGCACTGATCTGGGCTGTAATTTGTGTCCAGGTTGGCTTGGTCTGACTTGTGTCCTCCTGTAGCAGTCAGCTGGAGTAATGACTGTTCTCCTCTCTCCCATGCTGTACCCCCCACACCTCCAGATCCCTGTCCATGAAGCGGGAGTAAGTTTTCCTTTCCTCTGGACCACGTCATGAACGTTATGGTTAAAGCACTACAGTGTGAGGGGCAGTTCCTGTCTTACAGCATCTGGAATGGTGTGCAGCTGGACTTTAAATTTGGTGCAGATGTGTGTACACTGGAAGGTACCACCAATGGTGAGCACTTCTACACATCTCATCATGCTTTTCCAAGAAAGGCACCCAACAGCCTGGTTGCATAATTAATGAAGTGAAGGGCAGAAGATTGTGTTAGAAATGTTGCCCCAAGCCATGCAGACCATGCAACATTAATCTCACTCAACAAAACATTTTAACTGATAATAGGAAAATTCAGTCTCCTTGCTTTGGCTAAGTTCAAACATCTTTAATACCATTTAAGACAATTACTAAAAGACACCTCTTTGATGAAAGTTTTAGTCATTTGCCCTAATATCTCTTTATGCACCTCAGTATTGGTTGTTTGAAAATGCTCCTGCAATGCATCCTGGGACATTTCATTCTGTTTAAAATGCTATATAAAGACAGAAGTTGTTATTAGCACGGGGATGATGTTATATCTTGTCACTGATTTAATCTTCCTTCTTCAAATTGCTAGAAATATATTTTTCAAATATTATTTTTATTACCATCACAGACACACCAGGTGACTGCCACTTCACAGTACTGATGTAAATTAAGGAAACAACCCTCATATCCTAGCATTACTTTAATGGAAACAATGAAGAAAAAGCTTTGAATTCGCCTAGGTTTTGCTGCAATACTGTGTGCTCCCAGGGAGCCATTCTACAGTGCAAGAGTAATTAGAGATGGACAATAAATTGTTAGCTATGCCAGCTGTGATGGTCTCATCCCATGAAAGAATAAAGAAAAAAATTTCTATGTTTTCCTCCATATTTTATATTTAAGCAAAGTTTTGTTTTAATCGCACCAAAATATTTGATGACAGAATGGGATGTTCCCATTAGTATTTTGAACTGAACACTGTTACATTTCAAGGATGCCATTTATTTTCTACACATTTCAAAGTTTCTTATAGATAACTTGTACCAAAACTAGATGAACCATTTGTAACAAATAGGCCATCCAACATTTTGTGAAGCCTTTTGAATCACTGCTTAGCTGCAGACAAGTAGCAAGGTGTAATTTTGTCTCTAGCACCAGAGAAACAACAGAGTGCAGTTACAATAGTGCAGGTATATGCACGACATCTGATAGCTGAATGTAAGTAACAACACATGGAAAACTCTGATAACATCATTACAAACTGTTGGAAAGAAATTAGTACTTTGTTCATTAACCATATATTTGCCATTTTTCTTCCTTGAGAATACAGACAGGCAACTTGCTCTTGTGTTCCTACTAATATTACCTTTGCAAGCTGACTTTTGGCCTGTTCGTCCATTGGACCAAAGTTGTAGGATTGATTTTTTTCTATGAATTAGAACTTAGCACCATTGTTCAGATGAATGTCAGGAAGATCAGGTTGCAGCAGAAGCAGCAACAATCTGTACAGTTCCAGGGTATTATCACAGATATCCCTCCACCATCTTTATCTTTGTCCATGGCTATCTGGAAGAAGACTTCAAGTATGCTGCACTTTCTTCAAATATTGTTTGAAAAAAGCCGTCATGTGGGAGAAACAAATAATACATTCCTTTCCCAGCTTTATGAATTTCAATAATTTCATTTTTAAAAATTTTTGCTCTCCTAAACTGTTCCTGAACTTGGCAGTACGTAATAGCCAATAGATTGCTGAGAAATTGACACAAAGAAAATTATTTTACATCAGAGGATTATGGTAGCTAAATCAATGGCGATCAGTTTGGTGCATCAATTCCACTTTGGAAAGCCCCAGTACTCCTGAACCAAAATTTTCCTCTGTCCCTTCACTTGGAAGACTACAGTAGCTGAATTTTAATTAGCCTAATCAACAAAGAACATCATGATGAACTGTTTGGTGCATCACACTCCTTTGGAATGTCTTAGTAAGGCCCTGTAACAGCTGTAGAAAACATTTTTTTTTTGCTATCCTTTTATTGAGAGCCTAATCAATTCAGGATGATCATTTTGATGTATCACACACAGCACGCTTCAGTAGGGCTCCACACATAAACATACACAACTCATTGATCTATAGTAGATGAGAGAGAGAGAGATTGGATTTCCATCCACTAGGTGAGAAAGTACAGTCCAGCCCACATGTCCAGATTGGACTGCAGATACCTACATCACAATTCTACTGTGTAGTCCACTATTATTAGAAACTATAAATTACTACAAATGCTATATTTTCTAATAAGGTCATTGTAATAGGATATGAAGAATTAAAAATAAAAACTAATTAGAACTGGAGGCCAGTTAAAAATGTTAATTGGTCATGGCCTGAAAGCAATTCCAAAAACCTCAAACACTTTGGATAAGTCTGGTGATTTTGTATTTTAACATAAAATGGGTCAGACGCTGCTGCAATGGCAGATCTTACACTGAATGGCATTGCATGGACTCCTTACCTAACTGTGCAATCAATTTTCTTGATCCAAGTTTGTCAAAATCTTACTGATCTCTTTACGTTAAGGTCACATCATTGTGAAGGTCATTCCAAAGGGCTATATCATTGACCATTTGTGAGTCATTATAAATAGCTCAAAAGAAACATTAACTTATGTGAGGCACGCTACTAAGAGGTGAGTGACTTGTAAATTCTGAATTGGTCTTGAAGTTAATGAAACTTCACTTCGAAAAACATTTTACAAAGCAGTGGAAGCTAATTAAGCATTTTGAATATACACTTTAATCAGGAAAAAACCTCGAGAAGAGGACCCGCAATTTATCATCTGAGACCTTAGATGATGAGTGGAAAGAAGAGTGAGTGACTGTGGAAGTGGCAGCATCTGTGAACAAAAAAAATCAGAGTTAACGTTTTAGGTCCGGTGATTCTTCCTCAGAACTGTTCTTCTGTGTTAACTCTGAATTTTCTTCACGGATGCTGCCAGACTTTTCCAGCAACTTCTGTTTTTGTTCCTGATTTGCGGCTTTCGCAGTTCTTTCGGTTTTTAATTAGGTACTAATACAATTGCATTGAGTTACTGCTTTCAGGTGGTTAGAAACTGTATGATTCCTAACATGGATAGTAGGAACTGCAGATGCTGGAGAATCTGAGATAACAAGGCGTAGAGCTGGATGAACACAGCAGGCCAAGCAGCATCAGAGGAGCAGCAAGGCTG
>NC_063341.1:49385935-49414157 GCF_021869965.1 Rhincodon typus | reverse complement strand
GGCCTGCTGTGTTCATCCAGCTCTACACCTTGTTATCTCAGATTCTCCAGCATCTCCAGTTCCTACTATCTCTGAAACTAAGGGGAACAGCTGTTTTATGGAGTGTCCAAGGGCATGTTGTCGCTGGTCTCTTAACTTCAGCTGTTTAACCAACGACCTTCCCTCCAGCATAAGAGCAGAAGTAGAGATGTTCATTGATTACGTAAAGTTCAGCACTGTTTGTTGCACCTCAGATACTGAAGCAGCTTTTTCTATATGCAGCTAACCTGGACAGCATCAGATTTGGGCTGATGTGTGGTGTGCATGTTACTTGTCACTTTGCAAGGCAATAAGCATTTCAAACAATAGCCCTTGATGCTCAATGGCATTATACCTGAATCCTCGCTATCAACATTTTGTGTGTTTAAAACCTGAAATGAACCAGCCTTCTACATGATGTGGCTACAAGAACAGGCCACGAGCTCGGAATTCTGTGGTGAGTAACTCACTTGATGCATCCTAATGCCCGAGTACCATATACAAGGCACAGGTCAAAAGATTTCCCACACCTGGATTTGTGCAGCTCACCATCTTGGAGAGATAATGTAGTTTTAATGTCACTGGGCTAGTAATCCAGAGGCTTAAACTAATGTCATTGGGAGCATGGCAACTGGTGGAGTTTAAATTCAATAAGTATGGAGTCTAAAGCTAGTCTCCGTAATGATGACTGTGAAACTGTTATCATAAAACCATCTGGTTCACTAATGTCTTCTTGGGAAGGAAATCTGCCATTCTTACCAGGTCTGGCCCATGTGTCTTTAGATCTGCAACAATGTGATCGACTCTCAACTACCCTCTGTAATGGCAGATCGAGTTCCGCAGTTCAAGGGCATTGAGGGATGAGCAACAAATAGTGGCCTTGTTGGTGACATCCGCATCCCATGAGAGAACTAAACACTTGACAGCACTATCCAGGACACAGCAACCTGCTTATCTGACACCATCTAATACCTGGAAGAACAAAGGCAGCAGATGCATAGGAGCACCACTGTCTGAAGGTTCCCCTCCACGTCTCTCACCTTCTGACTTGGAACTATTTCTGTGTCTCTGTTCTTTCACTGTTGCTGGGTCAGCATCGTGGAATTCCCTTCCTAACAATGTAGGGAGTATCTCTACACTCCAAGGACTGTAGTGGTTCAAGAAGACAGCTCACCATCACTTTCAATAGGGCAATTGAGAATGGACAAGATCATCCACATGAACCACTGCCTATGATAGTGAGTTCCAAATTCTTAGTGCTTTTTGGGCATAGTTGTTTCTTTTGAATTCCCAATTGGATTACTTGCTGACTATCTTGCATTGATGGCTTTTTTAGTTATGCTTCCTCCCACACAAGTAAACGTCCTGTCTGCATCCATACTTTAAAACCCCATTAGGTCTTTTCTAAATCTGAGACCAGTCGATTTTTTACTTTCCACGTAGTATAAAGGGAGTTTGGTGGATTTAGGATTCAGATTAGGCAGGATGGTGTTGAATTGCATAACGAGGCTCTGAGGTGATTAGTCTATTCACTTTTCCTCAGCCTTTTTTCTGAGTTGCATACCCATACATTTCAGGTATCATCCTTGTTAATCACTGCATCCTGACCAGTGCCTTTATCACTTTTTTAATGTGGTAATGTTCAATACATGTTTAGTGTAACTTGCTTACTTTTCAGTTCTGCCTTTTTAGAAAAAAGTCTTTGTTTATAACATAAAATATGAGAAAAGTTCCAGGAATCAATCACTGGGGAAGGAGGGCTTGAAAATGGATAGGGAGTGTCTGTAGATGGTGTCTATATGAAATATCAGAAGGTATTTGAGGTTCTGTATAATAGATTATTCTTAAACATGTGGCAATGGAGGGAACCTTGTGACATAGGTTGGTCAATAGAACACTTCCTTATCCTTCTGTTTTCTAATTGGTAGGATATGATGAAAGGCATGCACCTGTTTGACAGACCTGTATCTGAGACTACTCCTTAGCAGAATATATATCAATGATTTGCGTGAAAGAATAAACTCGTACATTGAAGTTGGTGGATGATACTAATTTTGGCATCCGTTGGTCGTGTAGATGGGAGCAGGAAGTTGCAACTAAGTACATATAGTGAAGTATATCTGGGCAGACCTATAATACATTTTTCTCTGTGAGGAAGTGAGAAGTCATCTACTTTGAATCTGAGATACAAATTGTAATGTTTTTTGAATGGTGAGAGACTAGGAGCTGTGCAAAAGTTGTAGCTGTTAGATCGCTATGTATCCAATTCTTTGTGATCCAAATGATGATCAAAAAGACTGTTCATATGTAAATGAGAGTGTTTGTTTGTTTTTTTTTGAAGCCCCTTGGTCAGAAAATGGTTTGGATGCTTTATTCAATTTTGAGCAGCAACTCTGAGGAAAGATGTATTGGATTTGGAGGGCCTACATCTCCACTTCTCCAGAATGATAATATTTTTAAACTGCTAAATTATGAGCGGTTGTGCACACATTAATTGAGTTCAGAAGCTGGAATGATTATCACAGCAGTATTTAAAATGATCTAAGGTTTTGATTTCCTTTGGTTATTTTATGACTGGGGAAGAGAATTCAATTGTTCCGTGCTGGAGAAGTTGCTGAATTGGCAATTACAAATTGATGTAACTTGCTTTCAATGAATAAGGCAATTGACAGCACCCTTGATTCAGTGCAATTGTGTAATTACACTGAGGAGCATTTGATTAACTTTTAGCTTCATTTTGGCAAATCTTTTTCTTAATTAGCAAAAACATGCTAGGATGGGAGAAGCTGATGAGTTACAGCCTCGAGTCTTAGAATTTTTGAAGTTGAGTGAATCTGCCGAAACAGTTGGAATAAATGTACAGGAATGAGAGGGAAGTTTCCAAACCATAGTGAATTCTGGAGGAACACGGCAGACCAGGCAGCATCAGAGGAGCAGGAAAGTTGATGTTTTGGGTTGGGACCCTTCAGAAGGGGGTGGGGGTGTGGAAGGGAGCTCAGAAATAAATAGAGGAGGGGTGGGGCTGGGGAAGGTAGGTGGGATGGTGATAGGTGAGTGCAGGCAGGGAGTGGTGGGGATTGGTCAGTGAGGTGAGAGGGGTGGATAGGTGGGAGAGAAGACGGACAAGTTGTGTCAGATCAAGGACACGGGGATGAGAGGGAGGGTTGGTCATGGGATGAGGCCAGGATGGGGAGATTTTGAAACTGGTAAAATTCATATTTAGGCCATTGGGCTGTAGGCTCCCAAGGCGGAATATGAGGTATCGCTCCTCCAGTTTCCAGGTGGTATCATTGTGACATAGTAAATTCTGGAGGAGCTTTGAGCCAAAGTTGATCTCATGCTGGTTTTCAATACTAATCTAATGCTAAATTGAGATCCAGCGTCTTTGAGTATACAAAAAAATCAACCTCCAGTTGGAAAAACTGCCTCAAAGGTTAGGTATAAAGGCTTCGAGAGATTTTATATGACTAGTATTTAAAGAAAACAGTGGTAATTTTGTAATTATTAATGTTAGAGGAAGAATTGGGACATTAGATTTATTGAATGACTAAACGTGTATTTGTCTTTCCTTCAGCTTGATTCCAACAAGTCATTGAAAAGAATTTTGGATTCTAAAATGTGAAAGCTGTTTCTGCTACACTCTGGAATGGATCGAAACAAAAGGAATTCGATAGCTGGTTTGCCATCAAGGAATGAGCGACCAGAGGATTTTGATGGCAATAGAGAAGGTGGCATTTCTCAATCAGGGACAGTGTTTCCTTCAACTTATAGAGCCCTGAGTAGTGCTGTGTCCAGACTTACTAGGCTCGATGATTTCACCTGTGAAAAAATAGGATCTGGATTTTTCTCTGAAGTTTATAAGGTTAGTTAATGCATTCTAGTACTTTAACTTCTGTAAAATATAACTGACAGTGAAGGACTTATAATCTCTGTTATGAAATGTGATTTTTAAATTGCTTTTGCTTTCCTCATTTGTTAATCTGTACTCTTTGAAAGCCAGCAAAGGGAATAGTCAGTGTGAATCCCATGATTCTCATTGGCTGTAATGCTGTGTAATTTGCTATCAAGCAAGAAGAAGAAAGCCTGGCCTGATGTGAAATACCTTGAAATCTTAATCAAGACTAATCAGGCTTACAAGAAGAACATGGTTAATATTTTCTATTGCAATTAAGGCACTTTCTTTAAAGTAATTCTGGGTGCTGTTCCAACTGTGATATGTTATTGTGAATGTCCTGTTTAATCTCCTTTTGATATATATGTTTCGATTCCTTGCTCTAGAGAAGTGGTACACTTGAGGTATTTGTGGTACAGTGGTAGTGCCCATTCCTCTGAGCCAGGAAGTTATGGTTCCCACTAACTCCAGAGATGTGTCATAGCATATCTGTATACCTTGAAAAATATCAAGGTATAAGGATCTTGGTGAATTTCTGTAGTGCGACTTGTAGATGGTACATCTGCTGAATATATGGTGGAGGAAGTGGATGTGGTGCCAATCAAGTAGGGTGCTTTCTCTTGGATGGTGTCAAGCTTCTTGGTTTCAGTGAAAGGAGGAGAACACGTACCGTGTACATCAACGGAACAGAAGTTTAGAGGATTGAGCGCGTCAGTTTCCTAGGAACGACGATAACCAACAGCCTGTCCTGGACTTCCCACGTAGACATGGTCATGATGGTCAACAACGCCTCTCTTTCCTCAGGCAGTTTAGGACATCTGGCATGTCGATAAGACCCTTTGAAATTTCACAGATGCACCATAGAAAGCATACCATCCAGGTACATAATGGCCTGCCCAGGACCGTAAGAAACTATAGAAGGTTGTCTGCACAGCCCAGACCATCACGGAAACAAACCTTCATGGATTCCATTTACTTCTCTCATTGCTGCTGAATGGCTGCCAACATCATCAAAGACCCATCACACCCTGGTAATGCTCTCCTACAGCCTCTTCTGTCAGGCAGAAGATGTAGAAGCTTGAACACGCACCAACAGGTTCAAGAGTATCTTCTTCCCTGCCATTATTAGACTGCTGAATGGATTCTGTAACTTCACATAATGTTGATGTTGCTTCGTGCATGTCCTGTGCGGTGTATGCCTGTATCCTGTATGCCTAACTCTGTTCAAGTTTTCTTCACCCTACTGCCTGCATTGCTCACAAAGCTTTTCACTGTACTTAAGTACACATGTGACAATAAATCAAATCAGTCACTCAATCATTTGGACATGGACTGCCTCAGTATCTGGGGATATGTGAATGGTGTTGAACATTGTGCAGTCATCAGTGAACATCCCCACTTCTGACCTAAAGATGGAGGGAAGCAGTTGAAAATGGTTAGATCTAGGAGATTATCCTGAGGAACTCCTGCAGAGATGTCTTGGAGCTGAGATAATTGACTTCCAACAACTGCAACCATCTTCCTATGTGGCAGTGTGACACCAGCTATCAGAGCATTTCCTCTTGATTCCCATTGACTCCAGTTTTGCTATGGCTAGGATTTATTGTTGCCAACTCTGCCTTGTATGATAGCTAGTATTCTTTGTGTTTCCGGACTGTTGTTGCACTGTGACTGCACTCTAGGAAAAATTGGCTGGGTGCTATTCTGTTCTGCCACAATTGTGCTGAGTTAATATGTTTTGTTGTTCACACAGTTTATTTTCTCCCAGTCTGATCTGGAGGAACATTTTGACTGTGTACTGTAAAATGTTATAGAAGACCCTAATTAATGACACCAGGAACACAAATTGATTGTTTGCCTCAAATCTTTTACTAATGTTGATTGACTTTCTTGATGATTGAGAGGATCAGGTGGAGGTTGTGGTGTAGGTAGCTAGACTTGAAACATGAATGGTTTCTTAGTGATTACCATTTAAAATGTCCTGTATTGTGCCCTTTGATTATTTTAGCTTAAAAACAAATGAAGACAATAGTGAAAACAAATTTTCTCTCCCACTATGGCTGGGTGACATCCTCTTAAATTAATCCAGTGCTGCTGTAAAACAGGACAGTAGTTCTTCCGTCATGGCCCCTTGACCAGTTTACATCCACTGTTTCTTTTCAATCAAAGTTCCATTTGCTAGGAATGTTGTTAAACGAGCAGTCATTTCTAACATACAGGCTTGTATTAAGACATTTTGGAGTGGTGAACTGTTTTCTAGCCAATCATGTGGCCAGTATCCTAAACCAGCCTGGTTTTTCTGAAAAATCTACATTCATGTGAATGCAAATTTGAATTGGCAACTGTAAAGTTTTGAGACATTGGCAGTGTTTCACTGCTGATTATTCAACAGCAAAACATCTAAAACCAGAGGACACAAGTTAAAAGTGAGGAAGAAGTTGTTTAGAGGAGATCTGAGGAAATAGTTTTTCACCAGGGCAATGGTAGAAATTTGGAATGTACTACCTGAGAAGGTAGTGAAGGCATCTTGCAACATTTAATTGCTTGTCCAGATGCTTCTTAAAATACCAAGGCTATGAGTGATGTATGGGTAAATGGGATTAGTATTGTTTGGTGTTTGTTGGTCAGCATAGATATGGTGGGCGTATTTCTATGCTATATGTTGTTATGACTATGAAAATGATAAATTGCCTGAGTCCCATCGTGTTCTGAGTTTCTTTTGCTGTTTTCCTTAACTCTTCATCTGTAGGAACATAGAAACCAGAAACCAGGAACACTTTTTATTTCATTTGCCCTGCAAGTTGCTTGCTGCACCTGCCTGTCTTTCACCCCTGCTCTCACGGATCTCCTTCAGTGAACTCAATTTACCACCTTTACTTGGTCTGCCCTAATGTGACTTCGAACTCTCAGCAATATGGTTGACTCTTAATTGTCCACCGAAATGGTCTAGCAAGCCACTCAGTTGTATCAGACTTGGATTTTTAAAGAAAAAAAGTAAGAAAACTGCTGGAACAGAAGGCATCAACCTAGGGACATGGTTGATTTTGGAAATTGCTTGCTTCCAGAAACCCATAACAAAAGTGGGGAAACTGTTCCGTAGATCAGTCAAATAGCGGCTTGATGTAGCTATGTGCACAAAATTGTATCTTGCAGCCAGTGTCTCATGATCACACCAGTAGACAGATTGACCACCTGAGTTAGTCAGTTAGGTGAAATTGGAAGGAATTGCTTTTTTTTTTAAAGAAACCCCTTTTCAATTTACTTTTATAATTGTCCAATACTTGGCTCCCAGTTAGCAGCAGCAACATGAGCTGTTTGTGAGTAACTAACTGGTTGGTACAATTAAAATATGGCAGAGCAGTTCAGTCATTTGCCATTTGTAGGTAGACAAACAGGAGGCTGGAAGAACACAGTGCGCCAGGCAGCATCTGCAGGAAAGGAGAAGTCAACTTTTTGGGTATTACCCTTCAGATATGATGAAGAAGGTTAATACCCAAAAAGTTGACTTCTCCTTTCCTGGAGATGCTGCCTGGTGCGTGTGTTCTTCTAGCCTCCTGTTTGTCTACCTTGGATTCCAGCACCTGCAGTTTTTCTGTCTGTAACCAATTTTGATATTTGTAGTCTGTGGAATGTGGGTGCATCATGTTTCTGAGATGGACACACCTGTAGGTCATGTCACCATCTGCAGAAGCTTGAGCTCTGGGTTTAGGAACTCAAGTGGCGACCAGAATTGCTGTACAACTGTAAGGCAGCGGATGATGTGGTCATGCTGCAGCATAAAGGAGTGCAGGCAGATAAGGAATAGGTGATCACCGGCCAGTCCAAGAGAACCCAAGAGGTGGTACATGATTTTGCAAATGGTTTTCCACTTTGGTTTCTGGTGAGGGTACTAGTTCCTCAGATGAATGCAATCAGAGCTAAGACATTACCACCATGGGCAGCTCAGCTGTAAAGGAGGGGGAGTAGAATGGAAGAGCAGTACTGATAGGGTTTCTTTATTCAAACAGACAGGCATCTCTATGGCCACCGATGTGATTCTGGGAAAGTATTTTGCCCTTCTGCCAGCTTCAAGGCCATCACAATGGCTGCGGGTGCCCTTCTTCTGGAGAAGAGTGAATAGAGATTGGTACCAAGGAGGAACACAATGACTTGGGTTGGAAGGGAGATGAGGTCCTGAAAGCAGATATCTGGGCACTAGGAAGGAGCCTGTAAAGCAGGTCTTCCAAAGCAGTAATCTCAAGATTATTCTCAGTCCCATGTGCTACTGAGTATAAACAGGAGAACCGAGTGATCAAACATAGGCTCGCAAACTAGGAGGGGGTGCCTCAGATTGGGACCAGTTCTGCAATAGGTGGAAGCTCAAGAAACTAGATGGATTGTATCTTGGCAGGACCAAGCCTAACATCTTTGCAGGGAGATTTTGTAATGTTACTGGAGAGGGTGAAGTGGCTTCGGGGTGATCAAGATTGCGACCGAATATCTAGGGATAGTCTGCATTTAGAAGTAGATGCAAAGGAAAAGTGGTGGCATTGCACTTGTAATAAAGCATGACATCAGAAATTTGTAAGAGAGGATCTTCAATCAAAGGATTGAGATTTAGAATCTGTTTCGGTGGAGCAAGGAGTGGCAACCGTTGGTGGGAGTTGTTTGTAAAACACCAAACTGTAGTCCTAATGTAGGGCATGCTTTAATTCAGGAAATTGAATATGTATTTTCTGTTGGTAACATAGTGATAATGGGTGACATCATTAGCATATAGACTGGGTTAACCAAGTCAACACTGCTTTGGAGGATGGTTTCCTGAAGTGTGTACGAGGTGACTTTCTGGAACAGTATGTTGAACCAACTAGGGATTGAGCTAGTTAGAGACCCCACTCCAATTTCCTTCTGTTTTGCCTGTCTTTCCTAAAGATTGAATTTCCTTTGTTCAGTTCCTGGCCTTGGTCACCCTGTAGCCATGTATTCATCTTGCACCTGTTACTACTATTTGTGCTGTTAATTCATCTACCTTATTGCAAATACTCCGTGCATTCAGATAAAGTACCTTTTAGACTTGTCTCTTTGATATTTTTACTTATCATCTTTTGGGGAGCAGGGACAGCATTTTTTTACACTTTCAAAGAATAAGAGGTGATCTCATAACTTAAGATTTTTTAAAGTTGGACGTCATAGGGTGGCTGTAAATAAAATGCTTATCCTGGCTAGTGACTCTAGAACCGGGGACATAATCTCAGGTATAGGGCAGACCCTTGAAGACTGAGGTGGTGAAGAATTTTTTTCATTAGAGGGCAGTGATTCTTTTTAATTCTGTACACCAGAAGGCAGTGGAAATTCAATCATTGAGCAGGCTCCAAGCCAAGTTAATTTCTGGATACTAATGACATCAAAGGATATAGAGATGATATTTTTCTGTACTGAGGAGAGGATCAGCACGATCTAGAATGTTGGGAAGGTCCATGAACTGAACAGCTACTACAGTTTGTGCAGTCGTGTGTAGTTTGAGGGAGTACTTTGGAAGTCCTCACATTGACATTAATCCCATGAAGTCTTGTGGCATCTTGTGCGTGGTCAAGAAAATCTCCGCCTGATTCCTACTTGCTGCCCAGCTTTTGCTGATGAAAGAATTTCTATAAATTGTGGTTTACATTTTGGAAGAAGCACTGAGCGTAACGAGGGCACAGACTGGACTCAGTGTGGGGTTTCATTGTCCGTAACCAAGTGTAGCTCAAAAGTAACATTGCTGACTGAGCTAGCAGAGATCTGAAGCATGTTGCTGCCAGACCGTGCCTGTGATAAGTGGTGAGAAGACGCAGAAGAGAAAACATAGTTGACTTTATTCTTCCCTAACTGTCACAGATATGTTATCTGTTTCTGATAGTGTTTGCCAGAGTGGCCACTGCACAGTCCTTTGGAGAGGAAGTTCCATTTTCACGTTGAGAATACCCATCACATTGTGTGGCACTGCCATCGTGCTAACTAAATACAATTGATTCAGACAGTCTTGCAACACAAAGTCGTCAGTTGGGAGGTGATGGCCTAGCAGTATTATTGCTAGACTGATAATCCAGACCCCCCCAGATAATATTCTGGGGACCCAAATTTGAATCCGGCCATGCCAGATGGTAGAGTATAAAAATATGGAATTAAGAGTCTAATGATGACCGTGAATGCATTATCAATTGTCAGGAAAAGTCCATCTGGTCCACTTACTGTCCTTTAAGGAAGGAAACTGCATCCTTTCCTGGTCTGGCCTACATGTGACTCCAGACACACACAATGTAGAGTCATAGCCTTTTTTGTGCTTTATGATTCTCTTTGGCCCATGCAAACCAGGTTTCCTAAACTGAACTAGTCCTACTTGCCTGTGTTTGGCCTATATTTATCTGACCCTTTCCTATCCACGTACCTGTCCGAAAGTCTTTTAAATGTTGTAATAGTACTTGCCTCTACCACTTCCTCTGCATTCCTTCCACAATACTCGCCACTCTCTTGTGAAAAAGTTGCCCCTTGGGGGACAACTTTTCAATCTTTCCCCTCTCACCTTAACCTATGCCCTCTAGTTTTGGACTCCTCTACCTCACGAAAAGACATTTGCTGTTCACTTACCTATGTCCCTCATAATTTTATAAACCTCTATAACTTCACCCCTGACCCTCTTACATTTCAGTGAACAAAGTCCCAGCCTCTCCTTATAACTCAAACTCTTCAGTCCTGGCAACATCCTTGTAAATCTTTTCTGAACCCCTTCCAGTTTAGTAACACCATCATTCCTGTATCAGGGCGACCAGACTTGTATGTAGTACTGAAGTACTCCAAATTTAGCCTTAACAATGTCTTGTACAGCTGTAACATGATGTCCCAACTTCAGTACTCAGAGTTGTGACTGATGAGGGGATGCATGCCAAGCGCTGCCTTTACCGCTGTCTACCTGTGATGCCACTTTCAAGGAACCTGAACCCCAGGGTTTGACAAAATCATAGGGCTAGACCTAGAGTTATTCAGACAACATTCAGTACCATTCACAGCTACTCCGATACTGAAGCAGTCTGTGTCCATGCAAATAAGATTTGGATAACGTCTAGATTTGGTCTAGTAAGTGGCAAGTGACTTTTGCATCACCTGAGTGCTTGGCATTGACCATCTCCAACAAGAAATCTAACCATCTCCCTTGATTTTCAATGGCATTGCTGTTGCTGTATCTCCTGTTACCCATGTCCTGGCAATTACCAGAGGTGAAAGCTATATAAATATGTGGTAATAAGAGCAGGTCAGCAACTGGGAATTCTGTGCCAATTGATTCCTATTGTTAATCCTCAAAACCTGTCTACCATCAGCAAGGTTGCAAATGACGAATGTGATAGAAAGCTTGTCTGGATGGATTGTGTCTCTGATAACATGAAGCTTGACACCATTTGGGGCAAAGCAGCCTGTATGATCAAAACCTCAGCCGCCACCAATGCTCAGGGGCATCTTGTCTACAATACAGAAGTTGCACAGCTGTGTTTGACCTAGGATCCTTCAACGGCATCTTCAAAACTTATTGACCTTTTGACGTGGAAGGATAAGGGCTGCAGAAGCATGGAAGAACAGTCAGCTACAAGCTCCCCTCTAAGCTGAAAACCGTCCTGACTCTTGCTCTGGGATATATCGCAGCTCCTTCAATGACACCAGGTCAAAATCCTGGAACTCCCTTTTTGATAGTACTGTGAGTGTTCTGACTCTAGGTGAACTGCAGGGTTTTAGGAAGATGACGTGTAGTGAAAGACTAGAAAAAGTGTGGTCTTGTCAAAAACAGAGATAATTGCAGCAAAACGTCCTTGTTCTTGTATTCCAATCACCTTGCAATAAAGGCCGACATACCTTTTGGCTTTCTTAGCTGATTGCTGACATGGTAACGTTCTGTGGTTCTCTCTACAAGAATCTCTGAATCCTTCTGAATAACTTCCAGTGGGATCTTAGCTTCAGCAAAAATTACGTTTTTCCATTTTTACAACAAAAACGGATAATTTCATGCTTCCCCACATTACACTCCACCTGCTGTCATCCGACCCAATTACTTAACTGGCCTATATTTTCTGAAGCTTCTTTGAATCCTCCACAGTTGACCTCCTCATCTAAGCTACTGATACGGACTGTATGTAGCTAAGACTCGAGCACTGATTATTGCAACATTGCATCTGATTTACACCCAGCCTTTCCAAAAGTGACCCATTCATTGTTACTTTTGTTCCTGTCCATGAATGAATCCTCAATCCAAATTTATATATTGCTGTCAATACCATATGCCCCAATCTTGTGTAACAACCTCTTGTGTGGCACTTTGTTAAATTCTATATTGTATATTTATTGTCTCTTTGCCTGTCATCCCATTTTGCTCTTCTCCATATTTTACATACTCAGCCTGATTTATTTTCCTGTTAGTATAAAAACTGATGTCTGCCATATATCTGGGTATACTTTTGCAGTGTATCCTGGAATTTGAAGCTCAAACTTTTTTCTGTTCTTTCTACTTGTCTTGACTCTTCCTAGGTTGTCTTGTAATGAGTACAACAACAGTTTTTTTTTAAATCTTACAGGTGCGGCACAGAACATCAGGCCAAATAATGGCACTTAAGATGAACAAACAGATTAGCAACAGAGCAAATATGTTGCGGGAAGTACAATTAATGAATCGTCTTTCTCATCCCAACATTCTCAGGTATTTGAACAGTAACTGGTGAACCATTAGTCTTGAAGGAAATTTCACTTTTGAAAATGTTTAAACTGTTCTATGCTTACCCTGTGTTGATAATTAGACATTCAATGACTTAGATTTTAATATTCTCAAATTTATCCTTTAGTTGATGGAAGCACATTTGACTATGACTGTGTATCCTTGCAAGTGGCTTACATTTCAAAAAGACTAGCTATATTGATTTTGGTTTGAATAAAATATAATTTTCACTTCTTACACTATATTAAATGTTGTCTTCATGTTGCATTAATCTGTTTAATCCCTAAACTGATTAACTCACTAGGTTTGTATCTTGATGTTAGAAATTAAGTATGAAAAGTAACTTACTGCTGTCAGCCATTTTTCTCAAGTTTTCTCACTTCGATTTTGGCTACTTACATGCAACAGACATGAGAACACTTGCAGCAGTCTGAATTCCAGCATCGTGCATCTTTGTACATGCAGACATAACAAGGTGTAGAGCTGGATGAGCACAGCAGGCCGAGCAGGAACGCTGACGTTTCGGGCCTAGCCCCTTCTTCAGAAATATGACACTGCATCTGTCTCCACAGATGCTAACCATGTATAGAACAGAAGATAAAATTTGATGTCAAAATATTGGATTAAGTATTGCTGCTCAAAACTAAATCCGAACAAGTGTTTATTATCTGAATTGGTTCAGATATTCCGAATCTTGGGGCTTCTGCCACCAGCCTTATAACTTATTAAGAGGAGCCCTGAGGAAATCCATATCTCATAAATTCAAAAGGAGTATGAACTATGCCTGCCAAGCTGATGAGATGAATAGTGAGGTGTGCAGTGATGTATGCAAATGATTCTTTCTGCTCCACTGATAAGTTCAAAATAGATTATAGTTTTGCTCTGTGCTAATTGTACTTCATAAGTTGTGAAGTGTCAAATGATAATCTTTTGAAATGTGTTCAAGTAGAAGAGAAGTAGACCTTGAGCCTATTCTGAAATACATTTAGGTTATGACTGATTTGATTTATTGATTTGAACCTCCCTCAATTTAGCTGTTTTTGATCCGTTTTGATGCTGTTAAATAATGAAAGATTTATTGATTTCTGTTGAAAATTTATCATAGAATATAGAATCTCTGCTGTGTGGAAAGAGGCCCTTTGGCCCAACAAGTCCACGCTGACCCTCAGCATCCCAACCAGACCCATCCCCCTATAACCCACCTAATTTACATATCCCTGAACACTATGGGCAATTTAGCATGGCCAATCCACCTAGCCTGTACATCTATAGACTGTGGGAGGAAACCAGAGCACCTGGAGGAAACCCACACAGTCATGGGGAGAATGTGCAAACTCCACACAGACAGTCACCCGAAGGTGGAATCGAACCTGGGTCCCTGGTGCTGAGAGGCAGCAGTGCTAACCATTGTGCCGCCAAATCAGAGTTTTCTTTTTGGCACTTATAACATTGTACTTGCATTTTCTATGTGGATAATTTTTTCTGGTTTATTTTTCCCAGTTCCCTTCTCATCTAAGATTTTATTTCTAAATATATTATTTGGTCTTTGATATTCTTGATCTTTAACTTGTATCTCTTGAGAGTGCTATTTTCTCGGCATTGTCTTTTGCTAACTTCCCTCACCTGTTCTGGTACATCTCCTATCGCTAGATCCAGCAGTGGTCCCTCTCTTCTATTTTTTTAATCTATTTGCAATGTGAATGGTAGGTGCTAAAAGTCATCATTCAGTAGTGATTAATTGTGCCTCACTGCTGGACATCTCTGGAATATCTGTGCGAAGTCTTTTTGGTGTACAAATTTCTTTGTCTGCCCTTTTGTTCTGGCTTTTAGGGAGCACATCTTTGCCATATTCAGAATGTTTGGAAATAGTTTTACGGATACAAATTCCTGAAATCTTTTAGTTGTACTTGAGCTTCTTTAGCAAGACGTTTTATATCTTTCTTGAGCCACTGTAGTGACTGAGGGTTTTAGAATTACTTTGACTGAATACAGCTGAATGTAGATTGTACCTTGTCTTAATTATTATTTTGATGGCTGCAGTCACTTTTTTGAAGATGGAACATCTTTGGAACATTTGAAATAGAACTTTTTTTTGGATTGAAGACTAAAATTGGTTGTTAACTTTTTCAATGCATGACCGGGGCAGGTGTATACATACAAATGTAGAAACTAGGAACAGGAATAGGCCACTCAGCCCCAAGAGCCTGTTTTTCCAGTTTTCATTCTCACAATGTACATATTGTGTGAAGAGCATTCTTCTTTGAAGGTGCTGGATTTCTTCCAACATGCAGTAAATGAGGCAGAACTAGCCTGGAATAAAACCACTGACTCAGCTGCTGAGGCCAAATGCAGTATTTTGTACAATATAATGTGACTTTACCATGGCCAGTTGACAATTGTCATGGATTGGACTTGGGCCGTTCATTGTGCTCTTAATTCTTGAGAAGCTTACCTCACGTTTTGACTGCCTGGGTTCCAATTATTATCGAACAACAGATGCTAACTGAGCTAAACTATTTGATTGCTATATTAATTGTGCACATTTTATTGGAATGATGGTTTCTGCTTTTGTAGGGCTGTATTGACTTTGCAGCCATTTGACATTGCTTTAAATAAGAAGGTACCATAGAAAGGACAAAGCTGATGGTGCTGAGACTGTTACTAAAGACTCAGTTTAAATGTAAGGGGCCTCCCATTTCGATATGGAAATGAGACTTTTTCTAAGGGTTGTGAGTGTGTTTAACAGTCTTTCCCTAGAGAGCAGTGGATACAGAGATAGATATGTTCTTACCTTACAAGGCAGGAAAGTGGAGTTGAGATCACAATCTGATCAGCTGTGAACTTGATGAATGGTGGGACAGTCTCATGATGCTGAATGGCTTATCCTTCAAATTAGTATGTACTTGATACACAATTTGAATCAATTAATATTTAAATTCAAAAGGTCTGATCAGTTGAAGAAGAACTAGGAGATTCTGAATTGTTTTTATCTATGACAAGTGGCAGTTTACCCTTGAATGGCAACCCATTGTGTGTGATGGACCTTCTGATCTGCCTCATGTATTAATGATAATTGTATTCTGTCTTCTGAGCTTAGCATTACTTATAGTTAATTGGCAAACAGATTCCTCCAGTTACCTGCCAGTGTTCGTTCAGGTTTTATGATGTCAAGAGGACTTACAATATTGCACATTATTTCCATCTTAAGTATTTGATATGATTAGGACACTAGACTAAATATTCCTGTACAAATTTAGATTGATTTGTGATTCTGAATCTCATTCAGTACTTAACTTCAGTTCTGTTTAATCTACACCTATTCAATTTTTATCCAGGCTAAATCCATTTCTTTTGGTACTGCACTTTTCTGCATCCTTATTTGCTGTTTTGCTTCACTTATTTAACTTCAAACATAGCATATACAGCATATATACATAGTTACAAATGCAGTTTGGTTCTGAACAGTAGTATATCAAGAAAAACAAGCAAACATTGGATAAAAACTGAAAGAACTGCGGATGCTGTAAATCAGGATCAAAAACAGAAGTTGCTGGAAAAGCTCAGCGGGTTTTTGTTGTTGTTGAAGCAAACATTGGAGTTTGACTGTATCCAAAAAACAAACCAAAGGCATCTCTTACTTGTACAAGACTATGTTTATATGCATTTGAGGCACCAGGATAGTCCAATAACTGAACAGACCCTCGTTTAGCTTCAGTAGGCAGACCTCAGACCTCAGCTGCCCCAGACGCTCATACATCCCTCAGCACGTAGTCCTGGACGTTGGAACGTGTCAGTCTGCAACACTTGGTTGAGGTCAACTACTTGTTCTGGCCTGTCTCTCGTGGAGAAATTTGCAGAGAAAAGCACCTTTGACCACAAGTCCATCAGGAAGTGGCCAACACTTGGCGTCCTCGAGACCCTGTGGGAAAAGGAGAGAGCGGATCTTGTTATGTGGTTCCCTGACCAGACTCTCAAGGTCATTTGGCACAATGCCTTATTATCAGAGCTTTCCAACAAGCATCCAGGCATCATTTGGCTGACGGTGAGAAGGGCACTACCTGTGAGATCCTTTATGGTACCACCGCATGCTGTCCTCGAAGCGGCTGTAGAAGGGTTGAGACTGTCACACATCTACTTCTGGAATGTGCCTTTACAAAATAAGTCTGGACAACAATGCGGTGGTTTTTGTTGAGGCTCGCCCTGAGCAGCTCCGTGATGTAGGACTTGGTGCTGTATGGTTTGTTCCCCCGGATGCAGACCGAGGCAAACTTTGACTGGGCCTGGAGGGCCAGCAGCTTGGTGAAGGATGTTCCTTGGTATGCCTGAAACTTGTTGGCCATGCCAACCATGATGCCATTCTGAACTAATCTCAAGTCTGCCTGCACTTGGTCCGTATCACTCTCTCCCTTGCCTGTTTATATTTCTGAAGCTTTCGTAATTAACGGTGACTAGACCTTTTGTATATCAATATTCCATGTTAACTTAAAATGTTCTGGCTAAATGTTGTTGTTGAGGCTTCATTATTTCTTTACCTATAGAACATGGGCATTGTTGACTGGAATCTCACCTTTTGAGTGAAGAGATTTAAATGCAGAGCCATCTGTTGCTTAGAATGTAATCAAACGAATCACAGTTTAACATGTCAGAGGTAGTGTTGGTTTTTAACTGTAATTTATGGTGGTTCAAAATTACTTCTTCAAAGGACCAGAACAATCTAGATTAATGCACATTATTACCCGAAGTCTTTGGTATAGCAGCAGTAAATTTGTTTCACTGCAGTTTCCACTTCAGTACGTTTTTATAGGATCACGTGGGCCTCTCTTTGAATCATTTGATTACTGATCACCCATGTATTTGGAGTTCAGAATATTTATTGAAGAACTTTTTTTAACAGTGAGTTAAATGATATGCTGGTTTAGAAGACTTTTGTTACACCGTGCCTACAAAATGTATTAGGTATTTTCTTGAATTCTGTAACTGTAACAATATAGTAGACTTCAGTTCCGGAAAAATTGTATATAATTAACAAATTAAACAGCAAAGATGATTCTTTTTAGAACCATGTTTAAGGTGCCTTATTGTTACAAGTTATTGTTTACTCTTGCTTTAAGGTTTATGATTAGTCTTTGAATAGAATTTATAAATTCACGTTATTTTCTTATTCTGTTATCGTTTGCATGTGGCAAGTTGTTAATTCATTTTTGTTTTACAGATTTATGGGAGTTTGTGTTCATGAAGGCCAACTGCATGCTTTAACTGAGGTAGGTAGCTGAGTTTTGTCATGTTATTGCATTGATCATATTATGAGATGTAACTAATGCAACCAAGTTAGTGGTCTAATAATCCAGAGTCTTGCAATAATATCTTGGAAAATTAAGGGTCGTATCACACCAATGCAATCTGAGAATTAAGTTTAATTTAAAATTAAATTGAAATAAAATGAAGTAAAAAATTGGTGCAATAAAAGTAACTGTGAAGCTGCTAGATTGCTGTACAACTCAACAGTTTCACTCATGTCCTTTAGAGACCATTACCCAGTCTAACTCATCTAAAACTTCAGCAATGAGAGTACCTGGTGTGGGAATTGAGCACTGTGCCTAAGAAGAAGAAATTTCAACTCTCTTAACCTCATTCATGATTATTTGATAATTACATTAGTTGTCAACATGGACCATATTTTAAAACACATTTGTGGCTTATCCTAAGCATGAAAATATCCAAATATATTTGATATCATTGTATAAACAATGCTTGAGTTTGAATCATGAGAATGGAACTGTGTCCAAGTATTTGGCAGATGGTTTGCACAACCATTTGGATCTTGTGAAGAATGATGGCTACATTGGATACAGTCAGCATGGATTTAAAGAAGGGAAGTCATGGTTGACAAATCTACTGGAATTCTTCAAAGGTGTAAATGGGAGTCATTGAATGTAGTTTACTTGGACTTTCAGAAGAGTTTTGGCAGAGTCCTACATTAGAGATTAGCATGTAAAACTAAAGCACAAGTTATTGGGGGTGGGGTATTGAAATGGATAGAAAACAGGCTGGCAAACAAGAAACAAAAAGTTGGAATAAATAGGTCTTTTTTCCAAATGGTAGCCATTGATGAGTGGAGTACTGCAGGGATTATCAGCTTTTCACAAAATCAGTGATTTAGATAAGGATATGTAATATCACCAAAACTTGCAGATGACACAGAGCTGTGTGGGAGGATGAAATGTGAGGAGGATGCTTAAGTGTGATTTAAACAAGTTGAGTGAGTGGCCAAATGCATGGCATATACAGTATAATGTGGATAAATTTGATGTTATCCACTTGGGGAGCAAAAACAGGAAGGCGTACCATTATCTGAATGCGCGACAAGACCTCTGTATCCTTGTAACTCAGTCACTGAAGGTAAGCATGCAGGTGCAGCAGGCAGTCAGGAAGGAAAATCGTACGTTGGCCTTCATAGTGAGAGGATTTGAGTACAGGAGTAGGGACGTCCTGCTGCAATAATACAGTACTTTGGTGAGCCCTAACTTGGAATGTTGTGTGCAGTTTTGATTTCCTTATGTGAGGAAGGATGCTCTTGCTATAGAGGGAGTGCAGCGAAAGTTTATCAGACTGACATCTTGTTTGGTGGGATTGATGTATGAGGAGAGGTTGAATTGGTTTAGGATTACATTAGTTGGAATTTAAAAGAATGAGGAGGATCTCAAAGAAACCTGTAAAATTCTAACAGGACTAAAGGGTAGCTGCAGGAATTCTGCTCCTGGCGGCAGTGAGTCCAGGGCCAGGTGTCACAATCTAAGGATAAGGGGTAAACATTTAAGACTGGAATGAGAATTTGTTCACCCAGAGAGTGGTGAGCCTGTGGAACTCACTACTGCAGAAAGCATTCAAGGCCAAAATATTGTTTGATTTCAAGGAGGCATTGGATATAACACCTGGAGTCTAACGGAATCAAAGGACATCAGGGACAAGCGGGAGCAGGCTGTTGAGTTGGATGATTTGCCGTGATCATCGTGAATGGCAAAGTGTGCTCAAAGGCCGTATGGCCTACTCCTCATTTCTGTTTTCTGTTTCTAGGTGTGAATAAAACCTGTCATTTTCCCTGCCATGTTTTGAAATGTATTTGCAAATCACTTTGACAAAATGGATATTTGAGAGTTTTGGACAAAATACTAGTCAAAAGTCTGGGAATAATAGTCCATTACTTTCAGTTCTGCTCAACATCATGAGCAAGCTGAGATTGTTATTGGTGAACAATCATGGACTGTTCCTTCCCTCCGTAAGCTCTTTAACATGTCTTAATATTTGGTGAATTGTCAGTATGTGATACTCTCAATCATTCTTGATTTTCTTCCTTTTATCAATACTCCTGTATTGATTATGGCACGTAGACATTCATCATCGGTGAGCTATCTACCAAAGCAACCACTTTGTTTCTCTTGATAGAAAGTTTGATTTGTGCATTAGTTTAGTTGGAATTATACATTCATGAAGGTTTGATGAATGTCATGCCAATTATTTAGCATGGTTCAGTTTATCTGTTATGGTACCCTTGTAGGGGATTTTTAGTACTAGGAGCTGACACCTGCAAGAGTGAATTTTCGACAAGATTAAAAACTAATCTTGCCTCTGGGCCAAGGTACTGTAGTGAAATATTGTACCCAGACTAAACCCCAGGGGCTCTTGGAGTTTGTTGTTTTAAGATAAAATGAGGCATGGTCAGCCGACGTGTTCTGTGGGACTTGATGCTATTGAACCAGTCTTGGTCATGGATAGTGAAGACCCCCCACCGCCTGCCCGCCCCCAACCACCACCACAACCTGCAAGCAAAGTACATTTGGAACTCTTGCTATCTTCCTTGCATCTTTTAGGTGATGCTTAATTTGAAGGACTACTGATTTATAGAATCACCGCACAGAAAACTGCTTGATCCATAGACTTCTGGCTAGCTTTAAGAACTGTTAATCTGTCCTGTTTCCTGCAAGCATGCAGATACTTTCTCTTCAAATGGGTATCCAAATCTGCCTAGAAAATCACAATTGAATTCACCATCACATCCTAATCACCTGTGTGCGAAAATATATTTCCTCCCTCTGTCTTGGTTCTTTTGTCAAACACGTTAATCAATGTCAATAAATGTGGAGCTGGAAAAGCACAGCAGGCCAGGCAGCATCTGATGCACAGGGAAGTCAACGTTTCGGAAGTCCTGACGAAGGGTTTCTGCCTGAAATGTTGACTTCCTTGCTCCTCGGATGCTATCTGACCTGCTGAGCTTTTCTAGCTCCACACTTATTGACTCTAGCTTCCACCATCTGCAGTCCTTACTGTCTCCAAACCTTAATTAATGTCCTCTGCTTCTTGACGTCTTACCAATGAAACTGTTTCTCTTTGTCTACTGTATCTAGAGCCCTCGCGATTTTGAACATCTTTATCAAATCTTCTCTCAAGCTTCTTTCCTAAAGAGAGCATCCCAGCCCTCCAGTTTATCCATGTAACTGAATTTTTTTTTGCACTGTCTTTAAAGTCTTCACATCCTTCCTAAAGTGAGGTGCCCTGAATTGGATACTCTGTTTGAGGTTGGACCAATCTTTGATAAACGTTCATCAATACTTCTTTTGCTTTTCAGTAATTTGTGCAAATATGCCCCAGGTCTGTCTCTTCTTGCAACCCCATTAAAAAAATGGCCATTTAGTCATTGTCTCTCCTCATTGTTCCTACAAAAATGCATCAATGCATGTGCGTTAAATTTCATCTGCCATGTATTTCTGTATTGTAGCACCCTGTCTATGCTGTATTTAACTCTAATAATTATACACCTCTGTTCATAATATTCGTAAGTTTTGTGATATCTGCAGTTTTGCAATTCTGCATATGCACTCAGTATTAAATCAAGAAAAACAGTGACCCAGATCTGTAATGGCTGTCTGAGATAATCTACATTTGTCTAAGTGACTATTAATTTTGTCCTGGATTATTGTTTCTAAAAGCTCTGCCACCCACCACCAGTTTTAAAATGATGAGAGTTGATTATAGGTAGTAATCAACAGGAGAATTTGTTATCCATATTTGACGTCAAACCATGTCCCATGAGAATTCATTAAGTGTGAAGTCTGTGTTAAAGACCCTGAGGATCCACTCCCTCCTGATTTGCATACCATTGTGCCACCCTTCTAATCTGTTTTCTCCTGATTGGACAGGGCATTCTGACAGTTTGGGACATTGTCTACAAGATATGATTGTGTATTAGGCTGATGTTTGATCTGCAAGAATATCTGGGTTGGATGTGTTTTTGTTGTTCTCATGTCAGGCGATCCATTTTGTTTTATTCTTATTGGATTTTACCTATGTGGTTTCATGGTCATTTCAGAAGGTAGCTAAAAATCATCCATGTTGCTGTGGATCTGGACTTTCATGTCAGCTAAACAGGATAAGGAGGGCAGGTTTCTTTCCCAAAAATGTCATTAGTGAACCAGCGAACTGGCTTCTTAGATGCCATTACTGGGGCTAACTCACTCTTATTTAATGAATTGAATTTTACTTCTCGCAGCTATAAATGATGAAATTCGAACTCGTGTCTTGGAGCATTGCTCAGACCTCTGGATCACTAGTCTAGTAACATCACCATTGTCACTATTCATGCACACATTACTGTTAACCTACTGTTGTTATGTCAGGTATGATTCAGTATTCTTAATCTTAATAAGAAATTCCAAGAGCTGAATAGTCTGTTACAATTCTTAAATTCTTAACTGAAATATTTTATCCTGTTAATGATACTTTTCTGATCTTGATACGGCCATTATCTGATGGCATTATAGACGATGGACTCTGCTATTAAATAAGTCTGATATGCTTTCATTGTACAATATAGTCCGACTGTTTTGCCAAAGGAAGGAATGGGGTTTCTCTGTTACCAAAAGATGTGGAGCAAAGGCACATAATGGTGTTAGGTACAGATCAGTCATGATGTAATTAAGTGGCTCAACAGTTTTGAGTGAACAGCCTGTTTCTGCTTCTAGGCAGTGTGTACTGTCTACAAGATGCGCTGCAGAAATTTGCCGAAGATGTTGAGACAGCACCTATCAAACCCGTCATGACTTACATGTACAAGGACAGCAGATACATGGGACCACCCTAAACTGCACGCTCCCCCTTCAAGCCATTTGCCATCCTGACTTGAAAATATATTACCTTTCCTTAACTGTCATTGGGTCAAAATCTTGGAATTCCCTACCAAATGGCATTGTGGGTCTACCTACAGCAGCAGCTCAAGAAGGCAGCTCACCATCACCTCCTTAAGGTCAACATGGGATGGGAATAAATGCTGGCTCGGCCAGCAATGACCCACATTCCATGAGGTGAATAAAAAAAACCTAATTGGGTTGCAATACTAAGCAAATGTGTACTTCATAGAAAAATTATGTTCCTTGATTCCAGGGCACAGTTTTATAATTCACCTGTTTTTGCATTCCTTTTCAGCATCTCCTCCACCTGGAGTGTCAGTTTGTTCTTAGTTAATTCATATTTTAATTTAGCATGTTTGGCAAGATTTCTGGCTGGTTTGGGGCATCTAGGATACTACCCACCAGTGCCAAGAATCTAATTTCAGAAAAATAAATTCCCTTGGAAAGGTTAGAAACTGATTTCAGCTCTTTGAAATAAAGAGGCAGAAGCTTCATTATGCATTATTTAAAACAAAATCATAAAAGCATGATGTGACCTTCAGTGTTGCAAGATATATTCCCATTATAATTCCTATACAACAACTGTTTTCTTATTTCAGCCAAATTATTATTGTACTGGACCCATGTGACTTTGCCGCAGTCACTATATTCTTAGCTGTGTAAACTGTTTAAACTTCCTACGGATGTCTATGGAAAGGCTCTATCTGCTATTGACAGAATGTGGTTTTCATCTGATCCCAGCCCAGGCATTTGTGTGGATGCATTTGGAGAGTTGGAAGTTATGAAATGTTGCACAAGACTCTCTCGTCCCATGATGCTCTTGTGCATATTTTAATAACTAATGGAAGTGGTGGGTTTGCAATTTTGGTGGTAGTTTACTGAGAGCCAATGGTAGAAATAATTATACTAGTTATACAAGATTTACTCTAGTGGTCAAATTTATCTTTTTATTGAATACTGTTCAGTTTAATAGTATTTTGGACTTAGAAGTTTTATAGATGGAAGTGAGCCCAGCATGTGATCACTTCAGATGATGACTTCCTGTCCCATGTGCTTTATTTTCAGTATATGAATAGAGGTAACCTCGAACAGTTATTGGACAGCAGTGATCATCTTTCTTGGCGCGTCCGAGTCAAAATAGCATATGACCTTGCCTGTGGACTCAGCTACCTGCACTCAAAGGGTGTCTTTCATCGGGACTTGACTTCTAAGGTTTGGTATATGGAGGGAGAAATTTTTAAAAAATTGCTATTTATCCTTAAGATGTTAATTCAATTTTATTTTATTTGGGAAACACTTAATTACCACTTATTAAGACTATTTCAAAATAATGACTAATGGAGTGGAATCAATTCATAGGAAATACATTTTTGCCAAGCGTAGAATGCACAATTTAAGCACATGTTGATGAAATCTTACTTGATCTAGGGGAGTGTGTGTCCTGGCATTTAGTACACAGGTATCTTCATTAAGTTGGAAATGTGTGGTACTGTACATTATATAAAATTGGATATCATTAGCCTGCACTATTGCCTTGCTTTTTCTCTAGTTTTCCCAATATCCCCTCGTGCGCCTTCTCCCAACTATTTGGTTTTTAGCTGGAGAAAATTGCAGTCATTCTATAATATTGAGTTTTATGTATTGTTGTGGTACACTATTATAATTTACAGTGCCCCCAACAATTCCCCTACAGGACAGAGTATACATTGAGAAATGATGGAGCTTTCAAGAAAAGTGCTGCAATAATTATTGGTGACTTGAATCTTGCATCACCTGGGCAAATTGAATTGGCAACAATTGCCTAAAGGATGAGTTGATAGTGTATTTGACACGGTTTCTTGAAATAATGCTACTGGAAACTATTGGGCTAGATGATTTTGACTCAGTATTGTGTAATGAGACAGGATTAATAGTGAACGTAGCATGACAGAATTTCTCATTCAGTTTGTGTGTGAGAAATGAGTCTGTTGCTAGTATCTTAAACTTAACTAAGAACAGTTACAAGGCAATGAGGATAGAGTTGGTTAAAGTGAAATGGGGAGAAAGGGTTAAAAGATCAGACCACGGTGCTGCAGTGTCAGACATTTAAGGAGATATTTCTTAACTTTCAATAAAGGTATCTTCCATTGACGAAGGAGCACTGTCGAAGGATAAACAAGAGGGGAGGTGATGGCCTAGTGGTATTATCGCTGGACTGTTAATCCAGAGACCAGATAATGTTCTGGGGACAGGGTTCAAATCCTGCCATGGCAGATGGTGGAATTTGATTTCAATAAATATCTGGAATTCCGAGTCTAATGATGACCATGAATCCATTGCTGATTGTTGGAAAAACCCAACTGGTTTACTAATGGGAAGGAAACTGCTATCTGTACCTGGTCTGGTCTACATGTGACTTCAGATCAACAGCAATGTGGTTGACTCTTAACTGCCCTCTGGGCAATTAGGGATGGGCAATAAATGCTGCCTCGCCAGCGACGCCCTTATCCCGTGAATGAATAAAGAAAAAAACAATCTGTGCCTAACTAAGGAAGGTAAGGATGGGATCAAATTGAAAGAAAAAACATGCAGTGCTATGAAGATTAATGGTGGGGCAGAACATGACAATATTTTAGAAACAAACAATTGATAACTTAAAGGAGAGGAACTGGATTAAAGGAAAACCAACAAGACATATTAAAGCGGACAGTAGTAGCTTCTACATAAAAAGTGCATAAAAAGGAAAAGAGTAGCTAAAGTGAGAACGGGTCCTTCTGTTGCACTAGCCACATGGTGTGTTTAGCTCTTGCATCCCGCAAAGAATTGAGTCGACTCTTAATAGTTATAGGAAATGATCTTTATTGAGTATAACACAATTGATAGTATGCTAACAGTTATGCTACAGACTAACCATTAATAAGATACATCTGACAATACTGTTAATCTAAGTCAGTATCTTGTACTTTAGCTTAACTTGGAATGATCAAACGTCACCACACCAGACCTTGGCCTTGATCCACATGGTGATGGGCGTCTGGTCTTCCTCTCCCGGTGGTCTCAGGGGCGCTCCTTACGGTGGTTGGTCTTGAGTTCCTGCACCCAAGGGTGCTGTCGCGGTGATTCTTATCCTTGGAAGCTTCCGCTCCTCTTTTTGGGATTTGAAGATCTTCCCAACGATCAGGAATCGATTACCCTGAATAGGTCTGATCAATCAGGCAGTGCTTTACAGATGGTGGGATGGTCTTTGGTCCTCCATTTCTGAAATTGTCAGGGGCATGTAAGTCAGGTAGGCTTTCCAGATTAAAGTGTGAGGTATCCCTTTGTTCTGAAAACAGCTTGCTGTTTCCTGTTTCAGAGATAGTAGGAACTGCTGGAGAATCTGAGATAACAAGGTATAGAGCTGGATAAACACAGCAGGCCAAGCAGTATCAGAGGAGCAGGAGGGCTGACGTTTCGGGCCTAGACCCTTCTTCAAAAATAGGGGAGGGGAAGGGGGTTCTGAAATAAATAGGGAGAGAGGGGGAGGCGGATAGAAGATGGATAGAGGAGAAGCTAGGTGGACAGGAGTCATAGGTCAAAGAGGCGGGGATGGAGCCAGTAAAGGTGAGTGTAGGTGGGGAGGAGATAGGTCAGTCCAGGGAAGACGGACAGGTCAAGGAGGTGGGATGAGGCTAGTAGGTAGGAGATGGGGGTGGGAGGAGGGGATAGGTGGGAGGAAAAACAGGTTAGGACGGCGGGGACGAGCTGGGCTGGTTTTGGGATGCGGTAGGGGGAGGGGAAATTTTGAAGCTTGTGAAATCCACATTGATACCATTGGGCTGCAGGGTTCCCAAGCGGAATATGAGTTGCTGTTCCTGCAACCTTCAGGTAGCATCGTTGTGGCACTGCAGGAGGCCCAGGATGGACATGTTGTCTGAGGAATGGGAGGGGGAGTTGAAATGGTTCGCGACTGGGAGGTGAAGTTGTTTATTGCGAACCGAGCGTAGGTGTTCTGCAAAGCGGTCCCCGAGCCTCCGCTTGGTTTCCCCGATGTAGAGGAGGCCGCAACGGGAACAGCGGATGCAGTATACCACATTAGCAGATGTGCAGGTGAACATCTGCTTGATGTAGAAAGTCTTCTTGGGGCCTGGGATGGGGGTCAGGGGAGAGGTGTAGGGGCAGGTGTAGCACTTCCTGCGGTTGCAGGGTAACGTCCCGGGTGTGGTGGGGCTGATGGGGAGTGTGGAGCGGACAAGGGAGTCGCAGAGAGAGTGGTCCCTCCAGAAATCAGATAAGGGTGGGGAGGGAAAAATGTCTTTGGTGGTGGGGTCGGATTGCAGATGGTGGAAGTATCGGAGGATGATGTGTTGGATCCGGAGGTTGGTAGGGTGGTACGTGAGGACGAGGGGGATTCTGTTTTGGTTGTTATTGTGGGGAGGGGGTGTGAGGGATGAGTTGTGGGAAATGCGGGAGACACGGTCGAGGGCGTTCTCGACCACTGAGGGGGTGGATGTTGCGGTCCTTGAAAAACGAGGACATCTGAGATGTACGGGAGTGGAATTCCTTACCCTGGGAGCAGATGCGGCGGAGGCGAAGGAATTGGGAATGGGGAATGGCATTTTTGCAGGAAGGTGGGTGGGAGGAGGTGTATTCTAGGTAGCTGTGGGAGTCGGTGGGCTTGAAATGGACATCGGTTTCTAGGTGGTTGCCAGAGATGGAGACAGAGGTCCAGGAAGGAGAGAGAGGTATTAGAGATGGTCCAGGTGAACTTAAGGTTGGGGTGGAAGGTGTTGGTGAAGTGGATGAACTGTTCGAGCTGTTCGAGCTCCTCGTGGGAGCACGAGGCAGCGCCAATACAGTCATCAATGTAACAGAGGAAGAGGTGGGGTTTAGGCCAGTGTAGGTATGGAAGAGGGATTGTTGCACGTAACCTACAAAGAGGCAGGCATAGCTTGGGCCCATGCGGGTACCTCCCAGACTTACCCCTTACTGAGGACGAACGGTCAGTCCTCCGTAAAGGGCTCACCTTTGTCCCCCTCCACCCACACATCAACGAATACCAGTCACGTTTGGACATTGAGCAGTTTTTCCTCCGCCTCCGCGCTTACTTCTTCAACCGTGAGCCTAACCCTCCCTCTACTGACCCCTTCTCCCGCCGCCAACACACCCCCCTCCTCCTGGACACCACCTCAAGGCCTCCTACCCTCCCTCGACCTCTTCCTCTCTAACTGCCGTCGAGACATCAATCACCTCAACCTCTCCACCCCTCTCACCCACTCCAACCTCTCCCCCGCAGAACGTGCAGCCCTCCGCTGCCTCCGATCCAATCCCAACCTCACCATAAAACCCGCGGACAAGGGAGGCGCAGTTGTAGTATGGCGCACTGACCTCTACATCGCCGAGGCCAGACGCCAACTCTCTGACACCTCCTCCGAACCGCCCCCTTGATCATGACCGCCC